>NW_018744092.1:4376636-4709136 GCF_001683475.1 Chenopodium quinoa
GCTGTATTTATGTATGGGAAGCATTGAAACCGGCTGTTTAGCCATCAAGTAAATCCAAAAAACCACTTGTCTTTCATGAAAGCAGGCGGCATCCACAGCGAACGCATCAAGCAATGCGTGAGGTGATATGGGTCTTCATGTTTTGTAATGAGGGCCGAGTCTTGAATCACTTTGGTCTAAATAATGCCCAACACGATCAAAACATAATTAAAACAAGCGGCAAGCTGATCATACGGCATCATGTGGCCGAATAAAATTTTGAAAGTTAGCTCCATTGAGAAGAGTAGCTCGGCATCCTTACCAAAGCACCATGTAAGCTCAAAATGAGTGCCTTTTGAAATTTCATAGTATCATGGGTAAACATCAAGAATCAAACGACACATTTCTATTGTTTGTAAAGAAACAGCCACCATGTGTATGCACGCAACAGCAAGTCCCTTGTATGTCTATAGACAGCCGGCCTAGTCCTAGCAACACAGCAAGGAGGCGGCTCTAAAACACATCCGGCTTGGCTGAGTTCAGATGGTCGAAGCATTCGAGAGCAGGCGTCATCTAGGTGTCGTAGCTCAAGCTAGCAGGGGGCACTTGCAACCAAAGAAGCTAGCCATAGTAAAACATGCGGCACATGAAACACAATTATCGTGCTAAGTTCAAATATCATGCTAAGATTTGACGTTGATGCTGGGTACGAGTACATGCCAAGTAGATGCTAAGCTATCCATTCGTCCAACCAAGTGTGTATCCATGTGTTTGAAGAGCCGCATGAAGTGATCATCCAAGCCAAATTTATGAGCCCAAGAGTATATAACTCAACTTGCTAAGTTAGGGAATCCTCATTGCTCTTATTTCAGCCGGCATTCAGTGCTCAGACGCTCAATAAAATCAAATAGTCGGCCACCCTTGTTAATGAAAACAGGCGGCCACAAGTGCTCTTCAAGACTCAAGCCCAGTCCCAGCTAGACTCACCTTAAACAACCGGCACTTGGTTGAAAGGGCATGAGCAAAAGTGGGTCTTCATACTTTTTAAATAGGGGCCGAGTCTTATGATCATTTTTGTCTAAATAATGCCAAGCACGTAAATAGCATGCAACCGGCATCATGCGCTAGTCACCTAGCTTCAGCCGGCATTTACATTATGGCTTATTGTATTGTGATGCAATGAACAAAGCCATGATTAAACGACACCTTTGTTCACATGTAAACAGGCGGTAAGGTGGTTAACCTTAGAACTTGGCTAAGCAAGGAAAGCAAGAAAGCCACTAACCGGCAATGGAGCTAGCAATGTTACAAAGCAAGTGGCACATGCTCACTTAAAAGTCAGTGGTTAACTAAAGTGGGCAGCCCTTATTGGTTGGATATGAGAAAAACAGAGCAACCTTCGTATTTTGTTAGACAAGCCATAATAAGCATGGATGGCCGAGATCATCAAGCAAATCATCATGAGAACAACCGGCAATTTCTTGCTAAGTCAGAACCTTTATTGCTCTTATTTTAGTGAACGGATGCGCAATAAAATCTAGCAACTTCTCGTGGACGCTTCAGCTTGGGTAGCCGGCACTTCGATGGCACCTTCATTGGTCCTCACAAATAGGCTAGCAGGCGGCAGCTCAAACTCCAACCGGCACATCATGGTAACAGCCGGCCTATAACCAAGCATGATAAATTTTAGGAATTCTTATGGCAACAAGAGTTCTATGGTCACAAGAACAGTCGGCATTTAGTGGTCGGATGACTCAATGAAATCAAGTACCACCTCGTAGACGCTTGAAATTTAGTGGCCGGCACTTCAATGTTTGGCATTGATAAATAACACTACATTGGTCCTTATCATTATTATGATTTTCCCTCGAAAAAAAAAAAAAAATTGCCTAAGGTTATTAAACCCGGCAGCATAGTCAGTAACCAATTGAAGACCGTCTCCCTTCAGGGATTACCTCCACTTATTTGTGTGGCAGTAAGAGAGGCGGCATGAATAGTAGCCAGCCCCCTATACAATGAAGTCTCGTGGCTATGAAAGAAGCCGACTCTCATTAATAACACCATCCATCCTTTATGGAAGGGAACTAGGTGATCCATCTGCTCTAACACTTGGAATGATTTCAATACTTGATACTGATTCAGAGGGGCAGGCCGCCTATACATTTACAGTCGCCTACTCTCCATTGAGTATTTCACTTTATCATCAGAGGGGCATGTCGTCTGTACCTTTACAGTCGGCTACTCTCCATTGAGTATTTTACTCTATCTTCAGAGGGGCATGCCGTCTCTACCTTTACAGTCGGCTACTCTCCATTGAGTATTTTACTCTATCTTCAGAGGGGCATGCCGCATGTACCTTTACAGTCGGCTACTCTCCATTGAATATTTTACTCTATCACCATAGGGGCATGCCGTCTGGACATACAGTCGATTCTAAGACAGACGACCACCCTCCTATACTTAGCTAAAAAATGATGGTGGCCTGGCCGACCCTGTGCCTAAATAGGCAGCTGCCCTCCTCTTACTTAGCATCTGCGTCCACCAAAGGACTAACCAAGGCCACAGGCCGAATGATTAGACCAGGCGCCAAGCCAACTGATCCAATCTTCAAAACTAATACGACCTGTCCCAACATCATAGCAGGCGTCCGGCGGCATCCCTCCGGATGAAATTCGTCGCAGAGAGAAGCTCCCTTTTGGGTGGAACATTGCTCTATAAACTAATTACACGGCACCTATACGACTGTCCCCAAGGGCAACCACGTAGCCGTTTTTGAGACAAGGATAACTCTATCACTAACCAAACCAGTGGTAGCAGTTGACATCTGAGTCAGATGACCGCCTGTATTACTTGGGATAAATGCAGGGGGTACCTCTTGAGTTAATAGCCAACAAACATTGGCGAATCAAAAGGTTCAGCCGGCCTTCGCCGACTGGTACCTTTACTACTCAAGCAGGAGTGACGACGACTGAGTAACACCAAAGTTAACTCATAGTCACTCTCTCAAACTTAGTATGGAGCCTAAAAGGTATGAGTCGTCCGCCTGTTTTTAGCAAACAGGGGCTCTCAACCACTACTCCTGCTAGGTTAACAACCTATGAGTTAAAAGCCAACAAACATTGGCGAATAAAGGGGAACAACCGGTACCCACCGCTTGATACCTCTACTACTCAGTTACTTGGAGACTAGGTAACAATCATGTTTACTTGGTCACTCCTTAAAAATTTAGTATGAAACTAAAAAGGTGTTCATACAGCACCTGTTCACACTAGATTAAATATGGCGGGGAACAGTCGGCCTAGACGGCCTAAAGTCTCTAGCCTAAAAACATGACAAGTAGGAAACCACTTTCCTACTTGGTTAATTTTACAAATGACCGATTGGATAAATGACCGACTGATCGTCTAGCCTGGAAACAGACAACCAGTCGCCCAGGGGCATAGGCGGCGTGGCTAACAATCCGTACCTGTCTGCAACTATCGGCCATGTAAAACAGTCGGTATAGTGTACAATTGGATATCAGAATATTCAATACTTAAACAAATTTGAAGCAAAACAAAAATATTCATTAAAAGGAAGCCGGTCATTAAAGACCGGCAAAATATTCAGAGCCCCGGCCCCCTGGCCGGGTAAATACAAACAAACGGCACGTAGGCCGGGGAAAGAAGACATAAAGCTTATGAAGGGGGCAGATCTTCAATATTAGCAGCTGCCGCCTGGTCAGCACTCTTTTTGCTGGACTCGGCTTCAGCTGCATCCTTCTTCGATGCATTACCCCCAAGCGGCACAAGCGCCACTACCGGCTGCTCCTCCTCCTCCAACGCCTCTTCCTCAGCAGCCGCCAGGATCTCTTGATTATATCTATCAGAACACTGGCGGTACGTTTTTTCCCAGGAGGCAAAGTCGGCATTGGGGAAGAGGCGGCCCCGAGTCATGCGCTGGATTTTAGCAGTCTTCCATCATCTCCCGGACCAGCTCTTTCTTTTCTTGCTCGGCCTTTTCCGAGAGCTCCTGAGTAAGACTCTTCTCCTAGGTCACCAGGCGCTCCTTTACGCTCGCCAAGGATTTCTCCAAGGTTTCGTATGAGGACATCTTTTGGCGAAGAGGTCTCAGCTCGGTCTTGAGGTTGTTGATGGTCACCTCCAGCTCGCTATTCCTCTTCTGGGCCGCCTCTAACTGAGCCCGGATAGCGGCAGTAGCCTGCGCCTGATAATAAAGAATATCAATTGTCAGAACTTCATTTTGGGCAATTTGAAACATTGCCTTATCACAGTCAGAGGCGGCCATAGCTTTTGCAGCCTTTACCTCTTTGTTCTTTCGGTCAAGCGGCTTGCGAAAGTCGTTCACTCGGAGCAGGGCCTAAGTAAAAAGGGGAACATGCGTCAGTTTCCAAACAAAAAAAGAAAACAGCCGTCCTGGAATTCAAATACTCAAAAATATGCTAAGTATACCTCAGCAAGGACCCCTGCAATCCCGTCTAGGTCAAGGGTGCCGACACCCCTGACCGCCTCCCTTTCAGCTGGAGGTACGGCCTTGATCATAGACTTGGCCACTTCGACCAAGTCAGGCTTCTGAGGGTCGGCTGCATCAAGCATAAACAAACGGATTAGACCTAGTAAAGGAGGGAGCAAGTCTAAAATTTACAAGGACAATTTCATACTTCTAGGTGGCCCAGCTGGAGTTTTAGAAGAAGTGGTCGGCTGTTTCTCAGCCGCCGCATGTTTCCTGGAAGAACCAAGAGAGCTCACAACAGTCGTCCTCCCGGCCTTGAGGTCCGGCTGTTGGGAAGAAGAAGCTCTTGGAGCGCCCGTCTAAAAAAGAAGAAAAGAGTCAGTATATGCATAAACACAACTCCAAAAGGAGGGTGAAAGGTTCGAAGCCCACCAAGGGTGCCCCCTTGTTAGGGGAGTCGGTTGAAGACTGTTGCATGATGGAGGCCCGCAGCATGGCCGCCGCAGTCTTGGAGGCGGTAATTTTGCTCATGGCGTCCGCTGCAAAAACAAATAGCAAAGTTAATAAAAGTCATAACAAGAAATGCACGGAACAACAGAGTATTCGACAGGCCGGCTACCTCTTGAGCACAGACTGCTGAGGCCACAGGCGGCCAAAAAGTACTCGTCGTAGAGCCATTTGAAGCTCGGGACGCAGTGCAGGGGTACTTGCTCTCGTACCCCTGAAGTAGAGTTCACCTTCGACTCTACTTTGAAGAGTCCTTTATCTAGGATCTCTTTCTTAGCCTTGGGGGGAACAGGCGGCATGTTGCGGCCGCCTGCAAGAAGGGGCGGATTCCTGTTCCACCTGTTGAAGCGCTTGTTCAGCTCTGTGTCTGAACTCTCAATGATAAGGAAGGTGCTCCGCCAGTCCTTCCATTTGTTTGCTTTACCTCTCGTCATGAGGTAGCCCCTGTGGCTCGTCAATTGATACCAGCCGGTACCGCTTGCCTTAGGGGTCCGGCTGAGGTAGTTCATGTGGGCGAAAGCCTCGAAGTTCGGCTCCACCCCGTGCAGTTCGCACCCGGCCATATAGCCGAGTACGTTGACCCAGGAGTTCGGGGCTAACTGCCATAACCCCAACTCATACCCATCCAAGATCCGTTGAACAGCCGGATGTAGTGGGAAGCGCAGCCCAGCCTTGATGGCCGCCTCGTAGCAGCCAAAGCAGGCGCCATCATAACTGGTACCAGCCGGCCAGACGACTGTGTCTTTTGGATCCGGCACAAACACTAAGAAGCCGGGGCCCATTATGTGGTTTGCGATAAAGCTCCCCACTTTCTCTTGCATGGCCGTAATCCGGCCCCGAGGTACCGTGCAGTAGTAGGGGGTATTTTGCTCTCGGTGAGAGGTGGATGGCTCCGCCCAATCGTCCCCCTTCTCAACTGCGTGAGAAAGCCTCGCCTCTTGTAGGCGACTGTTTTTCTCTTCTGTGTCCAGAGAAGCATGGCCAGAAGAGCTAGATTCGGATTCGTCCTCTGACGAGTCCGAAGAGGACGACTCCTCCCCTCTCCCAGAGGGGCCCGCCTCCTCTCATTTCAAAGGAGCAGGAGAGAATGTAGAATTGTCAACTGTAAAATGGGAAGGGGTCACTTTGACTCCTCCCTCAGAACTGTCGGCTTTCAAGCCGCTTTGTTTCACTTCCACATCTGGCGCCTGGTCAGATGTTTCACTAATCGGCACCCTGTGGGAGGAGTCGTCTGAGTCTGAGATCCTGGCAGTCTTTTTTGTTCTGGCCATCATGCTCTGCATAGACACAGATACAGTCGAACTTTGTATAAAGGGCAAAGATGGGTCCAGAAAAGGGCAGGCGGCACTCCTAGTCCTAGATTCAGCCGTCCTCGGTGACTGGCTGATCACTAACCTAGGTCGTGTCGTGTGCTTCCGTGGTGCCATTTCAAAAAAGAATAAAGTAAAGAGAAAATTAAGAGTAAGAGAACCGACGGTTACCTGAACGAGTGATGATTGATGAAGTTCTAAAAATCCTTTGCAGTCGGCTTGTCAGAGCAGGAGGTAGGCAGAAAGGGTCCAAAATGTCAGAGCAAGTTCTGGGGTCCGAATGTTCTCTCACAAAGTTTTCAAGTGTGAAAATGACCGAAGTCAACACTCCTTTATATAGGCGAAGTGAGAAGGCGAAGGGTCACTTCCAGAATTCAAAATTTTGGCGGGAGAATCTCTCGGCCTCTCGCCGAGTGACACCTGTAGCAGGCCGTCGCCTGTTACAGGGCAACACCTGTCACAGGTAACACGTGACCAGTCACGTGCCACCTGTGAGGGGCAAATGATTAGGGGATTTTTCTCCCACCAATCGGAATGCGCCACGTGGGCCAATCAGGTCCTGCCAAGTGTCCCCCAGTTGGACCTCTTAGGGCTTGCCACGTGGCACACGCTTATTCGTCCACCCTGGACTTATTATGTCATGACACGTGGCATACTCCATGCCTAATGGAGAAGCCGGTCACCTAGGCCCAACTTCCGAGGGAAGCCCAATCAGCCCAAGGTTAACCTAAACCTAGATTGGCACGTTTCCCGAGGTTATAAATACCTCCCTTAATCCTCATTAAGGGAGATTACGCAGATTACACACATTAAACACTCTCACCTAGAGAGACCCAATCACTTTAATTTCCGCATTAATTACTCCTTAATCATGTACTAACTTGACCGTCGGAGGCGGATCTCCAATCATCCGGAGCATCCGTTTGTTTTGCAGGTACAGGCGTCCGGTTCCAGTCTCGGAATTGTAACTCTCCCGCAGGACATCAGAAAACCCCGAAACATTTATCATACAATTATATAATAGCTTACTTTATCTAATAAAATATTTCATACAAATATATGACCACAATAAAAAAAATAAAAAAAACATTTATTATTTAAAAATGAGCACATAAAAAAAAATGAAAATAAGTATACTAAAAATGAATATAATTTTCATATATTCAAATATGTTGAAATTAATTGATTAAAATTATAAACAATGACCAAAGAACATTTAAAATGAACATTTAGTATAATACTCCCTCCGTATTTCATTACTTGAACATCTTGTACAATACTCCCTCCATATTTCATTACTTGAACATCTTGTACAATACTCCCTCTAATTACATATAAAGATGACCAGGGTTACATTCCACTTGATTTAGCTGTTGACAAGAGTTACTTTGAGAAGGCTCAATTTTAGTTGAATGTTCTGTAGATATTAAAGGGAAACGTTTTAGAGTTTGGCTTAATCAACACAAAAACAGTACGAGTATTATTGTACAACAGTTTATACAGACCCAAAATCTCACAAGGTAAGTACCAAATTTATTCATAAGTTCTTTACGATAAATACTATTGGTATGATTCTAGGTTGCTCGAAAATGGAAAACGAAAACGGAAATGAGAAAATGGGAAATTGGGGAAACGAAAAATTTAATATTACTCGGGCGGCTAACGGTCATAGCTAGTCATGTCCGAGAAGTGCTCTCGGTTTTGCATTATGTTAAATTATTGTTTTAGTTGTTAGTGGCGTTAATTGGTGAAAATATATAAACAAATATTTTTAGGAATATAAATGTCCACACGTTATTTTTAAGAGTTAAAAAAAATTAACATTAATAATGAGGACAAATATAATATACATTTTAGGGACATAATTGTTTCAACAATAATATTCATAAAAGTGTGGTCATATGCTTTTAAAAGGGGTAAATACGTAAATAAACATTTTTAGGGGCATGACTGTCGCAACACTATTTATAAGAGTTTACACATACTATACTCAACAAGAGCCAAATTTAAAAGTCTTATACTACCTCCGCTTTATATTTTTTGCCATTTTGGGATATTATTTGTGAGATATAAAATATTTCAAAATTGCTAAAAATATGTAGGTAGTATTATCTTAGCCAACTAGTTTGTATTAAGTATTTTATCTTATTACTAGCTAACATATACAAGTACTTATATACTCCATATCATATTAGGTAGTTATTTACTTGCATTATTTTATGATCTGTGCACCCGGGTGCACCATGCTCATGGTGCACCCGGTTAAATAAATAATGGGCTGAAAGAACATTTAGATGTTCGAAAAATAACATGTAGGTTTTCGAAAAATAACATGTTTGTGTTTAACAATGAACATGCATTATTAAAGAACATAAAGACATTTCTAAAAAGAACGTGATAAAAAATTTATCAAACTATATGAAAAATTACACATTAATGGGAAAAAATCTTAACCAAAGATATCATTTCCCTAAAAATAGTTTTCTCTCTCTCCAAAAATTCAACTTTTGATAATACTTTTAGTATGTTTTCTCTCTCTAAAATATTTCTAACTAAAAAAAAATTCAAGATTTCATTTTCAAATTAAATTTCAAAATTCAAATAACATAGGTTAAAAGAACATAAGTAATAATGTAAAAAACATATAATTCATACCCGAAGAGTACATTGATCAAACTCAAAGAACATACGATAAAAAAAATGATATATGATAATAAAAAAAAAAAATTGTGCGCCACTCATTACCTGAAAGAACATACAAGCCAAATTCAAAGAACATACTTTATATTATTGAAACCCAAAAAACATGTTTAATCAACATATGTTAAAGCACATAAGTATTAAAAAACATATAATCAAACATATATGGGTTGTTCTTTGTCAAACACAGTATATTCTTTATCAAACAATCGTATGTTCTTTCCGCCTTCCGGTGCATGGTGCACCCGGGTGTACTATCCTATTTTCAATAAACTTGTTAGAGGATTAACTACTCAACCAAAAGATTAAGCTGATAATTGAGGCCCAGGAATATGTTTTATATTTTTTAAAGGATTAACTCAACCAAATATTAAGTTGTTTTTTTTAATGCATTACTTTCCTTTTATGGATGTTTTTTTAATTCATCAATATTATATTATATTTTATTATTGTTCTCTCTTACTTAAGTTAAACTCCACTCAAATTATTTTAACCTGCACGAAATATTTCACTTGACAGTGGGGGTGAACCCGTGACCTTTATGTCACGCTGGCTCCAATACCATATTAGTGGATCAATTCAACCAAAAGTTAAAGTTGATGGCTGAGGCCTAATTAATAATATATTTTATACTCGCTCTTATCATAACTAAATAGATTTTATGGTTTTAATGAATAAAATTAATTAAATTTTTTTTTAAAGAAAGTCTCCAAGAAATTAGAAGTATGTATCATGAATTCATTATACTTCTGTGTTTTAATATACATTTTCAGTTTCAAAAATTCCTTCAATCACGAGATATAGTCAAAAACACTATTTCGATGGGTTTATATAGAAGTGCTTATGATGTGAGTAAAGAAGATATAAAGGAATTTATGAATACAATGGGAGTGGTGGAGGCACTGCTAGCAACAATAACATTTACAGCAGCATTTACTGTTCCCGGTGGGTACAAAGGTGACACTGGAATTCCGAATTTAGGGAAGAAGGCAGCATTCCAAGTGTTTATGGTTTCAGATGTAGTAGGGATGTGCAGCTCTATGATGGTTCTTTTCTGCCTCCTTTGGTTATTGTCTAAGGATGTTGAACGGGATGAAGTACAATTTGAGCTTGTAGATATGATCATCAAATTGCTGCTGTTATCATTTTACGCAACTCTAGTAGCTTTCATGACAGGAGTTTATGTAACCACAATCTCCGACACTCTATGGTTAGCTATCTTCACTTGCGTCCTCTGCTCCTTACTTATCTTGTTGATGAGAAGACGTCATATCAAGATTATCAGTTTCATATTGAGGGAACTGCCAAGACACCCCTCATTGTGTTTTCATTTACCGGACATTATAAAATGGTTCCGCTAGGAAAACCAATCTTTTCGTCAGCCACACGGAGTTATGTTGTGCGGCCGGTTATGGGATCAACAATAGCATATATATCCTGCAAGACAGTCCATTTCATCACCTGATCATACTAATTAATACAAATATGCTACATACTTTTGACCTATTCAGTTGTTGTGTTAGTATGTATACTTGTAATCATCAAAGTGGCATCTCTCATTTTGAGACCACTCTAGTACGTTGTGTGTCATGTACGTTGTGAACTTGTGATGTTGATTTACATTTGATGCCACTTTGGTATTGCTTTCATGTTTTACATTTGTCATTTAATTAAGTGAAATTCTCATTAATTGGTAGCCATAAAGAATTGCACATTCTCTAGGTAACAATTTTTTTTTCAAATTTCTAAAATAGCATTAGTAATCTAATTGTTCTCTAATCTAACATTATTTTACTTAAACTGACTAAATTAACCTAAAATGACTAACTAGGGTTAAATAAATTCCCTCCAAAACAATTAAAACAATTTCCCTCCCCCCAAAAATTAGGTTTTCTTATAAAACTCTTACTTCCCCAATTTTTTCGATTGCTCATCTTCTTCTTCCTTTGTATTTCTTTTTCCCTTATCTTATCTGTAACACATTTGCGAGCGAGTTCAGGAGATTTGCGATGGTGGATAAGTGGGTGAAAATGAAGGTCTGCCATTGCCACTTCAAGTTCGCTGATGTTAAGGTTTCTGACACAATAAGCAATCCAGGAAGATTGTACCATAAGTGCAACATTTGCAGCATGTTCGAGTGGGTAGATAAATCTAATGGGGTTGTGTTCAAGAGAGGAGGTCGAATGCTTAGAATTACTCTTTTCACACACCCTCCTTCCCAATCTTTAATTTTCATCTTTTTGCTCATACAAATTAATGTATGTTGCAATTACTTGCCAATAATATTAGGTGGGTAAGGACACAAGGTGCGGAGAAGTATCTGCATTTACTGAATATCCATATCTATATCTATATCTATCTGTACTTAGTATTAAAAAACACAAATAGTATTAAAAAACACAGAGTATAAATCATTCATATGCCGCATGTCATCACAAATCAATTATATGCCACATATAGGGATGTCAATTGGGAGGGGCGGGGCGGATGTTGGCCTTCCCATCCCTATCCCCGCCTAAAATTTTCATCCCCATCCCCGCCCTGACGGGTACAATTCCATAACCATCTCCGCCCCACCCCCCACTTGGATATTCATCCCCACTTAATCCCCACCTAAGACCCACCTAATCCCCACCTCCCAATACACAATCCAACATAGTTAATGAAGATTACAAAAAAAAAATATTGTTAATATTACACACTTTTTTAGTTATAATATTAGTGTATTACAAATGATTATATTTGCTATTTTATTTTACATAATTTTTTTTATATAAAATAGTTTAAAAGTATATAATTTTGTTTTTAAAAATATATACTACCTCTGTTTCATATTATTTGCAACGATTTGACATAAAGTAGAGAGAAAAAATGTCTAATCATTGCAAATAATATGAAACGAAGATAATAGATGTGGGTGTGAGGTGGGGATGAGGCGGGTACAAAGTAGGGCGGGTGGAGCAGGTAAAGGATGGGGTGGGTATAACGTAAAATCCACCCCTGCCCATGCCAGGTATGATTTTTATCCCCATCCCTGCCCAACCACCCACCAAACCAAGACCTATCCCCGCCCCACTGACATCCCTAGCCACATGTCACCTCCCTTAATCTTTCCTTAATTTTTCGTATTCCCTTTTTATAATAAAAATTAAAATAAATATATTACAAAATGTTAAAGTCTATACATTCCGTAACTTGCAAATTTAAGTAAGAAAATGAAGTGTTTCATTTCCACCATAATAAAATAGAGATGAACTAATTAGCTTAATTAGTACAATTACATAAACATATGAAGGTATAATATAGTCTTTGGCAATTTCATGAAATGCCACTAAGTACTTAAAAAATTCACCAAAAACCATCGCGTTTTTCAAAATTCACCAAATGCCACTGAGGTTTAGTATAATATGACCATATGCCATTTTCGTTACTTGACCGTCAGTGCCCGTTAGTTGACCGTTAGTTGACCCCGTCACTTGCCAAGTGTCACCTGATTAGTCCGTTTTAAAAAAAAAAAACCCCAACTCCCATGTCAGGCTGCCACTAGCTACTGCCGGCAGCCTCCCTCCCCCCAGCCTGCAACCCCCATCCCCTTTTCCCACGTTTTCCTGTTGGTCGCCGACTCTTCCCCACGCCGGCGAGGTCTATCCCGATACCCCAAGCCTCACCACCCTCCTCCCCTTTCCTTGCATCGACTTGATCCCCTCTTCTTCCCCACCCCAAAACGCAACCCTCAACCCCAAAATCCTCACCCGAAAATCCTAAACCACCCAAACTCTAATGGAATTGCGGCTGCCGGAACCTCAGAGAAGCTCTTCGCCGGATTCTAGAAGGTGCGGTGATGATTCGAACCAAGGGGGAATCGGGTACAGGGAACCACCAATTTTCGACCCTAGGGTCGGGTTTTTGAGAGTCAAAGGGGGTGCGAGTAAGGTGGGCATCGTGCCGTGCCGCCGCGGGCCACGTTCAACGGTGTGCCGTGCCGGTCGTGCCGCTGTGCTCAAACTTCGTGTCGTGACGTGCCGACCATTTTCATAGGCCAGCCCACGGCTTGGCACGGCCCTCGTGCCTGGCGGGCTCGTGTCGTGCTTGCCACGTGCCGGCCTGCGTGCTGGCCTGGCAAGCTGGCTGCGGGCTGGGCAGTTTCCAGATTAATTTTTTTTTTTTTAATAAGTTATAAAATTATAACTTATATTATAATGTATATAATTTATAAAAATATAAAATTATAATTATAAGTTATAAGTTATAAAAATTTATAACTTATAAGTTATAAAATTATAATTATAAGTTTTATAAGTTATAAGTTATAAAATTATAAGGTATATTTAAGTTGAATATTTATGTTTTATAATTTTGTATATTCAATATTTATATTTATATATTTACTTTATACTATTACTTTAAAATTTAATGTTTATGATTTATTAAATATAATTTTGTATTAGTAATTGCCTAATTGGTATAATTTTATTTTATTTTTTTAATATGAATTTACAAATTATAACAAAACGGAGAAAAAAGGCAAATTGGACTTTGGATGTGAATAATGCGTACTTCATATTATTATTACTTGAGTTGAGAAAATTGTACAATGATAACAATGATAAAAATCGTACAATGATGGTATTAAACAAAAATTGGAAAATGATAATATTGATAATGATTAAAATCGTACAATATTCCAAAATTGTCTATTCTTCTTGTTGCTCGTCTTCGTCTTCGTCGTCGGCTTCGACTTCATCGGCTAGTTGGATAAATTGGGAACTAGCCGAACCCGAACGGTCGGAAGCGGAGGTTCCTTCATCGTTGTCGTTGTCCTCGTAAGAACGGTCTTGTGAGCGATTTTCCGCATCCAACCAATCTTTGAAACACACGCACATTTCTAGTGTTTCGGGTTTTAGACTTGTTCTTCTATCGTCCAGAACCCTTCCGGATGCGCTGAAAGCTCGTTCGGAGGCAACAGAGGAGACTTGGATACCAAGAATGTCTTGTGCCATTGCCGCCAAAGTTGGATGCTTCGTGCTTTGTTGTTTCCACCATGCAAGGAGGTCGAGGCTGTTTATCTCATCGTCGTCCATGCCTTTGGTGAAGTCGTAACTCAGGTACATCTGCAACTCCGAGACGTCGCTTTGCATTCTCCTGATTGATGAATCACCTGAAAACCTTGAAATCAAGTTAGTAGCTTGTGAAAATAAATGTTTGGCCTTCTTACTTACGATTTTGGATGGTTGGGAAGGGTCTGTGCGAGGAACGGTGCCATATTTGATTTCATAGACTCTATATAAAGAAAAAAACTGATCCTTCACATGAGCCTTATAGGTTTCTACATCATCGTCAAGATTCATGCATTGAAAATAAATGTCAACTAACATAAAGGTGGTTTCATACTTTTGCCTAGGATCTAATATGGATGCAAAAATATAAATCAAAGGAATTTCACTATAATATTTACGCCACTTTGTTTCCATTGCTGGAAGATACTGATCATAATCACTTTGGTTGCGATGATCAGCGAAAAATTGGGCGAGTAAACATGCATTAGAAAGAAAGTTTTTAGCACAAGGATTGTAAACAGAAGAAAAACAATACGTTATGTTATATAATAACTGTAAAAATTGCATATATCTTTCACAGTTATACCAATCATCATCATATAAAGCAGTTTGTGGAAATTTTTGGTTGTAAAATAGTGTTAACGAGCCCTTGTACTCAATTGCCTTGGTTAATATGTCATAGGTTGAATTCCACCTAGTTGGGCAATCGGTTTTGATTTTTATTACCCTTATCTTTTGTTGTCTTAGAAAACTCTTCCATTCTTGGTACCTCATGTTTGAGCTATTAATAGACATAATAGCATCTCTGATTTTGTTGTAGTATGGGCCAATTGCCCGAACTCCATCCTGTACACATAGGTTAAGTACATGGCAAAAACATCTAGTATGAAGAGCATCACCGTCTAATATTACATTGGTTAAGTTTTGTTTGACAAGATTAGTTGTGTATGTCATAGAGGTTGCATTGTCAAAAGTCATAGACATCATTTTATCTCGAAGGTTGTATTCTTCTATTGCTTGCATTAAATGGTGAGCAATGTTAATGCCGGTGTGTGGGTATTCAAGCATCTTGAAATGTATTATTCTTTTTTGTAACAACCATTGATCATCTACCCAATGGAAAGTCACACATAAATAGTGATATTTATAACCACTATCCCAAGAATCGGCTGTCAAAGACACTCTACAGTTAAGGTCCCTCAATTCGGCTTGTAACTGCAATTTGTACTCTAGGAAGTTTTTCATGGCGGCGGAACGAACAGTTTTCCTAGAGATTATTTTATGTTGGGGTTGTAGTGCTTTGTTAATGTAAGTGTTAAATGGGTCACTTTCTAAGAAAAGAAAAGGTTGTTCGGCGTGTACTATCATTTTTCCTAGTTCATCCCTATCCCTCTCATAGTTGTAGGTAAAGCCGTATGGATGGAACTGAGAAATTTTTGGCTGGGTTTGATCACTAGCTGGTTGTGCACAAGCTTTCATGTGTCTAGTAAGTGTCCCGTCCCGGATTTGGATATTGCCGAGAATACACCATTACATGTTTTACATTTTGCATGTGTTTGGTGGGGTTTATTTAGGAGGAAATGACGCCATACCTCACTCCTTCGGTTTTTCAAAAGTACCATCTCACTTTCGGTTAACCATTCATAATGTGTGTTTGGGTTAGTAGTAGTAGTAGAAGGGGTAGAACCGGAGGGAATTTGGGTACTTTCTTGGCTATTTTGGCTAGAATAATAGTTTTGTTGATCACCAAAATAATTAGGTGGGAATTGACCGAATTGTGGGAATTGTTGTGGATTTTGAAATTGGTTTGATGGTGAAAATTGGTTTTGTGGTGGAAATTGGTTTGGTGGTGGTGGTGGAAATCCCGACATATTATAGGGTTAAAAACCTGAAGTACCATCGTGCCTAAATGGCTCATAGCCTAGGGGGAAGTTACCGGGGTCATTGGTTGGACTCGGAATTTGGGGGCTCGTTGTATTAGGTGGTTCCCTAGAACTACTACTACGGCCAAGTCGGCCTTCCCCCCCCCCCCCCCCCTAGATGATGGGTTGTTCGATGCCATAATTAACAATTAGATTTTTATTAAAAAGTGATTAACAATAACAATAATTAATAACAACAATTTCAACAATAAAAATAACAATAATAATAATTAATAACAACAATTATAACAAAAACAATAACAACAATAATAAATAATAACAATAATTGTAACAATAATAATAATTAATAACAACAATTATAACAACAACAATAACAATTAACAACAATAATAATTAAACAAGATTACTTTAATAATAACAATAAAACAATAATAAATTAAAGATTAGTTTAGATCTTACAACCGTGCTTCAACGCTCCACCAATTACGAATACGAACTTTTTAATTTTTTCGATATTAGGAAAATAATAAGAGAATTTAAGAGAATAATTAGAGAATTTAAGAAAATAAGGATTATTAGAGCTTTAGAGAATATAAGAGATTAAGAGATAAGAAGAAGAGATTGTGATTTTGTTATTTGGGAAGTGAATTGAGGTAGGTATTTATAGAATTTTTGGGGAGCAAATTGGCCAAAAACTAGCCGTTAACTAGCCTTTTTTTGGCTAATTATGCAATTAGCTGTTGCAAAAAACGGTAATATTACCGTTTTTCTGGGTGGGCACACGGGCCGTGCTGGGCTGGCACGAACGTCGTGCTTGGCGGGCCGTGCCAACGTGCCAGCACGGCGGGCCCTGGCCGTGCTCGTGCCGGGTCGTGCCTGAAAACCCAGAAGGTTGTCAATGGCACGCCTGTGGCACGAAATCGACAGTTGTATTGTGCCGGGCTGGGTGTCGGGCAGTGTCGTGCTCCGTCGAAGACTGGGCCGTGCCGGGCGGCACGCGGGCCATCCTGGCCCGTGCCCAGGTTTAGGTGCGAGGAAAGGGAGGGGAAGGGGGCTGCCGGATCGAAGGGGGTGTGAGGAAAAGGAGGGGAAGGGGGTTGTCGGATTTCGAGGGTGAGGGTTGTGTGGGTGGATGGCCGGAAACGAAAAGGGGAGGGGAAGGGGGTTTTGGGTGGGATGGCCGGAATCGAAAAGGAGAGGGGAATGGGGTTTTGGGTGGGTGCTGGCCGCCGGCGCGCTGCCGGTGTTGGCCTCAGCGACACGGGGGTCTGGCGATGGGGTGGCCGAAATCGGCTGGCTGGTGGTGGGCCGGTGGCAGCAAGTTTTGATTGTTTTTTTAATTATTTTTTTATTTTTTGTTATTTTTTGTTTTTTTTAAAAGACGGACCAATTAGAAGGTGACACGTGGCAAGTGGTGGGGTCAATAACGGTCAACTAACGGGCACTAACGGCCAACTAACGGAAATGACATATGGTGATATTGTACTAAACCTCAGTGACATTTGGTGAATTTTGAAAAACGCGATGGCATTTGGTGAATTTTTTAAGTACTCAGTGGCATTTCATGAAATTGCCGTATAGTCTTTTCATCTTTAAACTTAAAAAAAAAAAAAAAAAAAAAAAAAAAAAAAAAAAACTTAAATTAATATGTCATTTCATATCCCAAAAATTTATGTATACCTAACTAAATTCCTTCATCTTCTTCCATAGTTCCACCCTCACTCTTTTTTTCTCGAGAATTTCTCATTGGTAGCCATAAAGAATTGCACATTCTCAATGGTAACAAATTTTTTTACAAATTCTCCAAAATAGCATTACTTTTGTTAAGTTTCTCTAACATGGCAATATTTTTGTATTTAAAGACTAATTAACTTAATTAAACAATAATTAACCAAAAAAAACAGCCACCCCTCCAAAGCCGCCACCACCCTGCCCCAGCCTCGCCACCCTGCTCCCCACCTCGACCACCCCCCGTCGGCGCATATTACCCCTGAAATCGCGCGACAGCACCATTCCATCGCTACAACCACCAATTCCGTGAACAACAGCCCGATACTAGTAGCTTTTACTCGCCTCCCCTGCTTTTTCAATCACCAACAACACAAGCTCGCAACCATTGTTCACACCGGTCGATGCCAAAACCCCCTCCTCGGTTCCGGCGAACACGATTCGCCCCACCCCCTGCCGTCTTCACTCCGTTCCTCCCCTTAAACCACCACTTGAAACCCTTAAACCAACCCCTAAAAATTCTAGGGTTTCGATTTTCCACTGATAGTACTTCAAACTTCATAAAATGAGGAATTTTCTGATTGAAGGCTTGAAAATTGCATTTTAGAGCCATCAACGAGAGAATTGGAAGATAGACGAAGATCTTGGAGGATTTTTACGATGAAATTGAATGCGTGGCAATTAATTTGGAGGAGAGAGAGGGGAGATTAGGGAGGGTTTACAAATTAGGGATGAATGAAGAGCAAGCACAGTGGTAGTTCAAGGGTCGGGGGTCGAGGTGAGGTGTCACTAACGCCAGGCGCGATTTCAAGGGTAGTATACGCCTGTGCACGGTGGCTAAGGTGGGAGCAAAGTGGCAGGGGTAGGGAAAAGGTGGCTCGGTTATTTTTGTTTTTTTCTTTAATTAATAGGCTAATTCTTTTTCAATTAAGATAATTAGTTGTTAATTGTAAAAATCTAATATATATAAACAAAGTAGACATTTTTTGAGAGCATTCGGAGCGCCACGTGAGAAATATACTTATTTCGACCAATAAGAAGAAAAATTTGTATTTTATTTTTGAATTAAAAAATTATGTTGCCACCTAGATAAAAGTAACGAATTAGATTTTATATCTAATATTTTAATGCCACGTAGATTATAATCCACGAATTAAATTATTTTAATGAAGAAAAAAAAAGTAAAAATAAAGATAAATATAGTAATTTTGTATTAATTTTTGGTCATCAATGACTGAGTAATTTTTAGCTTAATTTTTAAAATCCTATGTTTAAATTAGTATTTCTAATTATTATTTAAATTTATTAATTTGGGATACTCAACGATTATATGTTTATGTTTTGTTTACTAAATGTTTTTTTACATGCAGATCTAACACATCATACGACACAAATAAAATTTCGTATCAGTACAAAACCCCATCAAGCGAATTTTGTATTAGTTTTAGGTCATTAATGTCCAGGTAATTTTTAAAATCTTATATTTAAATTTATATTTGTAATTATTAGTTACATTGTAGTTATTTAAGATACTTAACAATTATTTGTTTATGTAATGGCATACGATTAGATGTTGTATACTTAATATATATTGATGGCTTTAGTTATTTTTGCAGATGATGAAAAAATTCCAATGCATAGATTTGATTTTATATCGCAACAATTTTTCATTTATTGGTAAATATATTAATTTATTTAATATAAATGTAAAGATTTAATTTATATCAATTTCAATTTGGCTAACATTTCACGGTTCAATTTATCCATTAATGTAGTAGGTTGGTTGTGGACGAGGTTGGTGATTCTATCGAAATAAAAGATATGGTAAAACAATGAATAATGATTTAGGATTTAAATTATTAAAAATCTATCATTTCACATTAAAGATTTTATATAACGGAAAAAAATCATATTTACAATTTATTTATATTTAATAAATTCATTATAAATTATAGTAAAAAAAAAATTATTAAACTTTTGTAATTTTGTCTGAAATTATTAAATACAATAAATCAAATAAATAAAAATCTTAAATGAAAAAACCGTGCATTGCATGGGCTTCCATCTGGTACTGTTATATTTGGGAACTTTATAAAAAGTAATGCTATTTAAGAGAATTTATAAAAAAAAAAAAAATTGTTACCATTGAGAATGTGCAATTCTTTATGGCTACCATCGAGAAATTCCCTTTTTTCTTTTTAGTTTTAGTAGTGAACTTCATTCCCCTCAATGGTCATAAAACAATTATTTCATATTTTATACTTCATAGCAAAGTTCCAACTATTGAAAAACGTACCTTCATATAAAAATAACCTAAGCAGTAACCCGTGCATTAAACGGGCCAAAGGCTAGTTAACAATAAAAAAGACAATAAAAGACCGAAAAAGTTTAAAACATGAAAATAACTAAGCACTTGTACAATACAGATTACATAGGCTCTAGCAAGAAAAAAAGTCAAATATTATCACTTTGCTAAATTTTATACCAATGTCATTGATGGTAACTTTTATACTTCGTATAATACTAATGTGTAATAATAGTGCTAACTTTTATACCAATGTGATTTAGTTAGATAAAAGTCGGACTAATGATGTGTTTTAGGATTGAGAATCATACATCAGGACTTTAATAACCATGGTAGTATTAGTGTCGATTGAAGACTTTACCACAAGCGATCTTCACGTCATGAATGCTGGTTTATGCTCCATACATAGCTTTTATAAACCTGTTACTTCTAATACTACTAGTGAAGAACGTTGAAAAAAATGTTCCATCTACACTTTGCATGCTTTGGCATGATAGTCACATCCTTCATAGACTTCCAAGCCTGGTTGTTGAAACTCTTCTTCTTTCAAACATACACAACGCTTGCTCATTTTCCCTGTCAATGCGATCTCTAAGGGTCTCTGCATCAGTCTTGGATAGCCATCGTCACACCAAACCTGACAAGACAGTCCCAAAATAACAACTCGGTAATTCAAATGATTTTGAGCAGTAATCACAAAATGGTTATTCTTAGGCACACAACTATCTCACTTAGACGTACTCCAAAAGCTTAATCCTTGGTTATTCTTAAGCTAGATGAGACTAACACATTTGACTTTATACAGCCACTAACTCTAAAATGTCAACTAAGGACATGACAAGCAAGCTCTCCAACATACTTCCTTCGTTCTTTTATAGTTTATTCATTTTGACTTGTCACACTATTCACAAACTCTACTTTAACTAGCTTTTCTTATTTATAGTTATGATAAACATAGTTATGTGGAGTCTTATTAAATTCGTCTCGGTATAAGTTTTCATAATACCCCCCAAAACATAATCCAATTATAACAGGAGTGAGTAATCAAGGTCTTGAGAGCAACGATCATATATTGAAACTTGAAAATATGACACCAAAACTTTGACTAACAATATCTTTGATTATCAATAAAGACAAACTATAACAATTGAATATTATAAAGTAATAATCTATTTATTGAGACAATTTCAAAAAGTACGTACAAGACTATATCTTTCTTATATTGTAAACCACTAAAATTAGTCAAAGTGGATTAGATAAATAGTGCAAAAAAGTCAAAACGTTTCACTTAAAAAAATATGAAGGGAGTATTTAAAATGTCTTACCTCCCCACCCTCATGTTGACTCCACTTTGAGTTGCAATTTGGAATCTTTTTTTCTTCTTTTTTCTGCTTTTCCAGCAACTGGGCACCCCTAGCTGCCTTCGCTTCTGCATTCTTCAAATACTTGGTAGGTATCCCGCGAAAGTCATAGTAACGACCCACCAATCTACCAACAAATCTATAAACAAATTGTTTGTTTGTAAATAGTCCACCTCGATTACAAGAAATAAAAGAAATAAATATATCAAAATCTGAATTGACAATTTTACTCAAGTGAAGTTAAGTTTACAATAACAACTATTTTTTTAATCACCTTGAATTAATGATTTTGCTGATTAAAAACTGATGTTTGCGTTATCTCTAGAGAACTCATTTATGTTGTATACTAAGGGGTCGTTTGGTTCGTTAAAGAGAAAGGGAATGAATGAGTTTGAGGAAGGAAAAGGATATAATGGAAAGCAACTTCCATTAAATAGTATATTGTTTGGTCTTAAACTCTCCTCTCATCTCTCCTCCATCTCTCACTCTCATGGTTATTGCCATCATGACCACCACCCCTCTTTGCCGGAACACCACCGCCCCCACCTGAAAAGGCGCTGAGGCTCAAGGCATTAAGGGTCATGCGCCTTTTGTGGCCAGAATATCACTGTTGACCAAAGATATATCTTTTTTGTTTCTCTTAATTTATTGTTCAAATTGTTTATTCTTGGCTTTTTGGTAGTATTGGTGGTTTTGTGTGGCTAGGGTTTTTTTTGCTAGACAAGATGGTTCCGAGCAAGTTTTCGGTGGTTTGGGTTGGTTTTGAGTGTTGATGGTGGTGGTGGTGGTGAGGTGGTGACAATTTGGTGAAGGTGCATTGGTGTTAGTGGATGTGGAAGCGCATGGGTTGCACAAAGGGAATGAAAATACCATTGGGGGTGTGGGGAATCAAAGAATAGAACTTTAGGGGAATGAAGAGGGTAAAGGGAATGATTTAAATTACAAACAACAAAGGGAAGCCTTGTCCATTCCTTTCCCTTCTCTCATTACACCTAACTAAACAGACCTTATTCTTATAGCGAAAAGATTTTTTTTGAAATTGGTATTCAAACTGATTTTCAATTTTTTTTTTTTTTTTTTTTTTTTTTTTTTTTTTTTTTGAACATTTAAGGAAATAGGGCCTCTGACTATTGTGTATTTGTGCTTAGTGAGAAAAACCCCATAAACACTTTCATGACCTAGATAGAGTTGAACAGCCTAAAACCGAGCTTATGGAGGCAAACGTAGATGATAGTACTTTATTTCACAAACAAACTTCAAGAACTTCTTAGCAGTGTTTGTAAAGGTGCTTGAAAAGGCGCTGAGGCTCAAGGCATAAGGGGTCATGCGCCTTTTGTGGTCTAGGAGAGGCGATCTTGATAAGGCGCAGCTTAAGGCACACCCCCAGAGGCGCACATATTTTTCAGATTTTTCAGCTTAAGGCACATATGCGCCCGACTTCAATGAGGAGCAGGTGCGCATAGAGGTGCGCCTTAGATGCAGGGAACACTAAAGCGCCTTAAGCCTTTTTATACATTGCTTCTTAGTTTTCTATGACTCTATGAGCAGATGTATGTCTCTGTTTAATTCAATTCTTCTTTTGAAATAAAGATTTGTCTGATCATCGTTCAGGTGTAATATACTAGTACAGTAGTACTAAAGAAAGCTAGACTTCAGTTTATGCAACTCACGTGTATGTTTTGATAAAGAAATCCCGCCATTCTACAACACTTTTTACCTGCAAATACATAGGAAACAATTCAACATATTCAGCATTGCAATATAGAGTGAAAGAGAAGGGGCAAGAAAAGATTAGTGAAAGAGAGAGATTGACTGCTATGACTTTGCAATATCAGAACTTACAGAGAGACAGAGAGAGAGACTGTTGTTGACTTTGCAATCATTAGAAAGAGGGAAAGGGAAAGGAATACAGGAATATTGAAATCTAGTGATAAATCAGACAAGTCTGGCCAGCAAAGAAGTGAAAGAACCCAAAGAAAATACTCTGGCCAGCAAAGAAGTGAAAGAACCCAAAGAAAATACTTCCTCCGATTATTTTATTTGCAACATTTCTATTTTAACGCTTGTCAATGCTTATTTTTGATAGCTTTAATTACCAATAAATAAATTATAAAGAAAATCATTTTAAAAGTATAAATTAAGACGAATCTAATACAAGATCCCACATGACTATATTTTTATTAAATATTAATCACTAAAGATAGTCAAAGACTCAAAGCATAGGGTGTGATTAGTGTGAAAGTTATAGCATCGCAACTAAAAATAAACAGAGGAAGCATGATTTTTAAGAACCTCACTGCTAGATAGTCCACGTAGTGTGTCAGTAAGTCCATCACCTGCATTCAGGAGTAACTGCAAAAACTTAATCAGGATGCAAGAATTTGTCCATATTAAACCAAAATGTCATAACAGTTTCTGCCAGTACTAAAGCACAACTTATCAATAGAACTGCAAACAAAACTATAGATGCATATTCCATATTAACAAAGCAGCATTTAGCTATGCGATTTCATGGCTTTCAGCGTCGATGTGATTCAAGGCATTAGCTTTGCTCATGAAAGAACCAAATTGTCAGGGACAAACCCGCTTCTTAAATAATGACACATTGAATTGGAAGTTACTTTGGCTGTCATAACTTCAATTGGCTACCTAACTCAATTACTCCAGCTATATATTTGAAAGTTAAAGTACTTAGAATTGGAATGTACGCAGCCCATCAAAATGACTTTCCAGTTCATATGTAAAAAAAAAAAAAAATGACCAAATTGTAACTTATGACAGATATTTAGGGCTAGTAAATCTCTTGTTCTTCACCACAATTCAACAAACATAATTTTCTGTACACCTTATTTAACTACAAAAATAAAAGAACTCGGAGCCCCATACAATTCTACATGTGCATCAACTAAAAACCATGATCCAATTTACTTAGTATTTCTCTTCGGCTTTTAACAACTCCTTCTGTGGTTACTCAGTCACTCCTCCAACAGACTTGAATTTGAAGAAAATGCTTATGAAAAGAATGCTTAACGATCTCAGTAAAGAGAAATCTTTTCAAAAGCAAACAAAAAACTTTTTGGGGAAAACAAATAAGGCATAATCTAACCTGTAAAATTTCCGGAAACAAACGCACGTGAAGCATCTCTGCGATAAAAAGGAGTATGCTTGAATCAGATTCAGGCCTACATGTTTTTTCTAACATAAAGAAAAAAAAATAATTGAAAACATAAGCACAGGAAAAGCTCTTGGTTTCAGCCCCCCACATGATGTAAGAAAAGTTCTCTCTATAATTGGCTATGAAGCACTTCCACTTCCATGAATTGTGTAAGATGAATAAACTTGTAAGTCTAAGTATAAGACACCATTACAGAACTTATTGAATTGTGTAAATGCTACCCAAAAAGTAGTTTCCAAACCAGCAACAATCATAAGATTCATCCTGCAATCAGAGCGGGTTGAAAGCCAGAAAATCAATCTGTAACATGATCGATTGATCACCAGAGTTTTCTAAATACAACTATTTCCAGTACAAAGTGCAAGCAGTTCAAAATGCCCAACCTTGCAAGACCCCATATGCAAGAAATAAAAAACTATAAATACAAGGCATTTCACGGCTCCTAGTGTGAAAATGAATGCACATTAAAATAGTCACATCGTAACAAGTATTAGTGGACATTCAGACTTATGATTGATGCATCATCTAAAAAGTCTCCATGCCTCCAATTCATATTAAAAGAATAAAATGAAGAGCATTTAAAGAGTAACAACCTTCCAGCAAAATGATTGTAAGCTCCTCCAACACCATAATGTGATTTCCCTTTTGTCACATCAAATACCGAACTGATACATGAAATGAAAAGATAGTAAAATAAAGTTAGTAGCTCTACAGAAAAAGGTACACCAGCAATACAGCAATGCCTTACAAAAAAAAGTATCTAGCAACGAATATATGTGGTCATTGTTGCCTCACTTGCTTCTTAACACACAAAATCAATTCTATAGACCAATAACCATTCTTCTCAGCTTCTAATATAGTGCAAGGTCCGTATTCGAGATATATCCAGAAATGAGACACGAAAGGGTTTGATGATTAATACTACCGTCAGTCCATCACTACTAGTTTCAATGAAATGGGGGTCTGACCAAGGTCTACTAACCCACCGACCGCTATACAACTTTCAACTATCATCAAATTCACAGCCTTTGATGCCCTCCCAATCATAGCGGACCAAAATTACCCTACCCCATCTCAATTCCAATTCCAATTCCAATTCTTAAACTAACACAATTCATTATACTCCAAATTAAACCCACCAATCATCAACGAATAAAAATAACACAAATTATTGAAAAGGGATTCTTCCAGTCAAATTATTGAAAAGGGATTCTTCCAGTCAAATTTCACAAAAAATAAAACCAAGAATACAGCATAAAAATCCCATCAAAATCAAAAATCATATCTTTCATTTAATGGGGTGTTGAGAATCACAACTCAGTTGTAAATTTAATAGCTTTTTGTAGCAAATCAAATTTGAAAAGAGAGTATACAAGTTAAATATACTGTAAAGTACCCCAGTATTCCCAAGAAGATAGGCAATTGTTCGTCAGTTCCATTATAAAGGGACAATTCTTGAACAGTGAATAATCTCTGTGCTACATCAATACAAAACCATAAATTAGTACTCTATAATTGTTGTATTTTCACATAAAATTTACAAAATAAATAAGAAATTAAACAAAATAATTACCGAAGGTTGATGATGTTGATGGGGTTTGAGGAAGAATCTGAAGGCAAAACTAGAAAATGCAAATGCTGCAGCAATTCCTATGTAAGTGGATCTACCCATATTCTTGATAATCTGATCCCACACTCTCACCAGAAGCTTCTCTTACTCTAAGAAAATTAAGCGAATTAGTTTGAAAAAATCACCATAGTAGGAGGAAAATGTTCAAAGCATCATTTTTTTGAAGTGCGGAGGAGTTTAATACGTTAATGCGAAGTACGGAGGAGTAAAAGTTTTGAGTATTTGATGAAGAATTTTAATTTTTTGGAATTTTTTGTCCAGAAAGTTTAGGATGAAAAACGAAAAAATACAAATTTTTAACCTCGGTAAAAAAAATGTAATAAAAAAAAAAAATCACGTGTGTTTACTATAGTACAACTTATTTTTATTTATTTCATATCAAATCAGAAAAAATAAGTTCATATCAGAATTAACATTAGAAAAATAGATTTTTTTTTATCGTTTAATGTATGGTTTTTTAATCGCTATATATCTTTAATTTCATAATGATAAAAATTAGATATTAATATAGTACACAAAATTATGAATCAAACAAGATTCAATTTGATTTTTTTAATAAATCAAACGATTATAAATCATATCAAATAAGCAAAAAATAAAGTGAACTAAACAAGTCCTAAGTTACTAAATTTTCAAATATTACAATCAACTTTATTCATCTACTAGATCCAATAATCTAATATAAAGTATATACCAATATTTTAGAAACCCTCAGACGCATATGATTGGCATGCCCCTTTGTCACCGGGTTGAGCAAAACTCAAAATGTATTTTTGTAAATATTTTATTTATTAAAAAATAAATATTATAAATTTGAAAACCTAACAAGACCTCACATGACTATATTTTGAAGTAGAAAAAAAAATCGAATACTCCACATTTACTTTAAAATTATATTAAAAAAAACCTATATATTGTTATTATAATATATTAAAAGTCGTCATTCCTAAAAAAAAGTTTATGTGACACTCTTCGTTTATGTAAAACATTATTGTTGCAAGGAATTGAATTTGTGACAAATCAAATGTAAAATGAGAACTTAACCATCATTTCAATATGAAATCAAGTTTACAGTCTTAAAATGAAAAATAATAAAGTCTTACAAAAGTATTTTTTTTTTTAAAGGAGTCTTACAAAAGTATTTCATTAAAAGAGATAGACAAATAGTATTTAGTTTTTAGAAAAAATTGGTTTTAATAATTACAAATTGTCCGCCGATTTAATTTTAAAAAATTTCAACTTTGAATTATTCTAGAATAATCCTAATTTTGGGGTGTCATCTGGAATAATCCCAACTTTGGGTGTATTTTCTTCTAATAATCCAATGACTGGTAACAGATTGAGAAAGTCAATTTTTATTCAGAAAAAAAAGCCACGCATTGCAAATTAGTTGGTTAAAAAATAAACAAATAATCAAAAATAAAAATAAAATACCCAAAATACCCACCACCTCCCTTAAGCCCACGCGCCGACCACATCTCCACCCCCTGCACCGGTGCCCAGCGACAACCCACCCCTCCCACCACCCTCCTTCCTTCACAACTTAATTCCAAATTTTCAATCTTGTTCGTGTATGTTTTGGCTTCTCCCCTACCAAAAATGGTATTTTTGCACTCCCTCTGATTCCACTCTTTCTCTTCTTAGGTACCCCTCTCTCTCTTTCTCCTCTTTGATTAAAAAAAATGTCAACTTTCATAATACTAATTGAAATTGAAATTGAAATTGAATTGCTTGTAATTTGTTTCGAATTTGTAGCATGGCGTCGGAATTGAGCTCAGGACTGAATTTGGATTTGATTATTGCAATTTGAAGTTCAATCGTCTTAGAAATTATGGCAAAAAAACTTGTGTTGACTGTTTGCAGGGGTGGGGAGGGGCAGCGAGTCAGCGAGGGAGGGGCTCGGCTGGGAGTTGGGGTGGGGTTAGGGTGGTCTGGTGGGGAAGGGGAGGGGCTAGGGTTTTTTTCAATTTCTTTTTTTAAAAATTTTGAACCAATTACGGCTTAACACGTGTGAAGTAACCTGATATAGCAGGTTGTTGACTTTTATTGATCGATATGGGATTGTTAAAAGAAAAACACATCCCAAAATTGGGATTAGAATAATCCAAAATTTGAATAATATAAAGAAAATCGGGCAAATTTGGGATTATTAAAACCAATTTTTTCCTAATTTTTATCCCACTTTTTTATATAGGAAAGTTTATCTCCAACACATTTATTGTAAAATAAGTATAATAGACAATTCACTTACCTCAATTCATGGTAGAGAGCATAATAATATAAGCAATTATTTTATTTATTAAAACTTCAATACTTCAACATTTGACAAAAGTTACTAAAATTACAATTTAGTACATCGCCCTGAACACACTAGAAATTGTTTAGGCCATCAATTAACCAAAACAAATTTAATCAAAATAAAAATTTCCCATTTTTTATTTTTGTAAAAAAAAAAATGCCTTAAAAAAATGAGCTTGAATATTGTGGAAAAAAAATAATTTACCGGCAAAAACAGAAACAATCCAAAGTTGTATCTAAATTTCAACAGATCCCCACTTGCTCCGTTACGATCTCCCTTCTCATCTCTTCTCCGCCGCCGTTAACTCCGTCGTCACTCCGGTAACTCTCTTCTCTCTCTTCTTCCATACCTATTTGATTAGATCATCTTCGTTTTTATAAATTCTCATATGTTATGCAATTTTTTCTGTATAATTTGACATCATACTCTCAATTTTTCCCAGTAATTTCGTTTTTTTCTGCATTGCAAATCATTCAATAATTCTGTAATTTTAATGTTGAACAGGTAATTTCATCCTAAAGGGTGTTAATTATATTGTTATTGGAGTGGAATTATGGGGGTTAAGCAAGCTATAAAGAGGCTTGATGCATTTCCTCGTGCTGAAGAACACTTGTTGCAGAAGACACAATCTGGCGCTATTGGTATATTTCCTTAATTTTGCTTTTAAAGAGATTGCCCTTTGATTTTTAGATTTATTGTTTTCGGTTTCCGGGTTATAAATTGTGTCGAAAACCCTATTTTGAAGATGGGTTTTTAGTTGGGTGAGGTTATGTTAGCTCTGATTTGAAATGGAGTTCTTATATTTTAGCTTGCAAAGTTGTTTTTATCAACTAATTTTCTGGTTTTTGGGGTTATTTTGTTGGTGTTATGTCATTGTAGACACTCATGTGAGTAGTGTAACGATTCCCGCAGAAAAATTAAGATGATATCTATGGTAGAATGCTATGGTAGTAGAGTTGAAGTGAGCAATAGTGTCTATACCCCAAATATGAATCGTTATGCGGGGGAGGATGAATGATTCTGCTTCAAATTGTGAAACTTTATCATTAAGGAAAATTGTGAAAAAGTACATTTAATAAATGTAGTATATGTTAATATATGTAGTACATTTAATATATGTTAATCTGATTTGAGATAGGGAAAGCTATATTTCAAATGGAGAGTTCGCAAGAGAGAGCGAAAAGTTTGTCGAGCGAGGAGAATGACCTGCATAAAAGGTCGAATAAGAAATTTAAAAGAAATTCAGATGGCTCGATGAGTGATAATTCCTTCTCTTAAGAGGAATAACGAAGATGTTGAAATGGGTACATTTGTGGAGGGAACTCCAGAAATGAGGAATCGAAACCCTAATGGAGTGTCATACAGTGAGGCTATTAGAGGTGGAATTCAAAGAGAAAATCCTCTCTATGAGGATTTAGACATGGAAGATGAAATCTCTGATGATGACTCGGTGCAAGAATAACCGGATGATGATGTGAGTTGCCGTACAATTAGGCTGACAAAAGGGGAGAAGAAAAGGCTTCGAAGCCCTTGGTTGAATGCCCTAATCATCAAGTTATTTGATAGGAGATCGAGTTATGAAATTCTGATGAAGAGGTTGAAGGCTAAATGGGTATTAAAGGGTGAAATAGCATTGACATATGTCGGACATGCTTTCTATGTGGTGAGGTTCAGCAACATGGAGGATTACGATTATGTTTTGACTAATGGACCTTGGATGATAGGAGATAGCTATCTCACAATCCAAAAATGGATACCTAATTTTGTGTCGGTTGAGGAACCAATCAAATCTCTTACGACATGGGTGCAAATTCCTAAATTGTCAGTGGAATATTTTGACAAAGCCTTTTTATTCAAAATAGGATCGAAAATCGGAAAAGTTGTCAAAATTGATAAGAATACAGAGTCCATGGACAGAGGACAATATGTTCGCTTCTTCATTGAAGTTGACCTAACTAAGCCATTGCTGATGAACTTCTGCCTGAATGGAAGAGTTTGGAAGATCCAATACGAAGGATTACGTATGATTTGCTTCAAGTGTGGAAGATTAGGTCATAAAGAAGATAGTTGTGGTGTATTCCAAGAGGCTAAAGATGTTCAGGGGAAGGAACCTGCAAAGGTTATCAATGAGCAAGGAATTTTTGATAGAAGTCAACTTCTGAAGTACAATCCAAATATGGTGCTTGGATGTTGGTTCAGAAAGGTAATAGGAAGCCTGTTCCTAAGCAAAAAGAGGTAGACCAAACTAAGCAGCAGGATGAGCAGCATAGAAAGAATGTAGATAAGGGAGTAAACAAACAAGCCACCCAAGTGTGCAGGGTTCGAAAAGAAGGCACAAATTTTCAAGAGTTGAAGGAAAAATCAGTAGCTCAAAATGGCTCTAGGTTTGCGGCTTTAGTTGACCCATGAAGAAGAGGATTGCATTGCTGAGAATCCGAATGTCACAAGGGTTGACTTGGAAGATGGTTCAAACCTAGAAGACTTACAGTTGCATAATGTGGTCAATCTTGGTGACTCCAGTTTTCAAAATAAGGAAAGTGTCCAGCCACAAGAAATTTTGGAAGGTAAATATTCTGCAGTGAATTTGGGTGATCCCAGTTTGGAAAAAGATATTGTTATGGGAGAAAATCTTAATGATATGGCAATTGAAGATGATTCGGGTACTAATAAGTAGAGGTGATCAAAGTTAGCCCGACCCGTTGGCCTGCCCGACCCGGGCCGATTTTGGGCAGAATTTTTCGGCCCGAAAATTTATTTTTTTGGACGGGTTTGAGAATGCGTTTTTATGCATATTTAGTTGATTTTTTAGGCTCGGCCCGACCATTTTGGACGGGTTTGGGCACAAAAATTCCGGCCCAACTCAGTCCGACCCGAGAAGTGGGCTTATTTTTTTTTGCTTCGGCCCGGCCCGCCCAATGATCACCTCTACCAATAAGATAATTATGGAAGAAGATAATTTTTTTATCTAAGGATATTAACCAGAAAAAGGGGGTGTAAAAATCTTCAAAAAATAATTTGAGAATCCCTTTGGCTTCCCAGAATGGATCTTTTAAGCAAAGCAAACCAATAGGGAAGAAAGGAGATCTGAGAAATTATTCTCTAAGTTTGAAGTTGGGTAGTAGTGGTAATTAAGAAAATTACTTCGAAATTGCTTCCCAAACCCCTTCAGCTCTAAGAGGAAATTGTGACAGTGAGAGTGAGCGGAGACAACAACACCATGAATCCCTCTCAAGTCCCAATAACTCTAGAAACAAAAGTCCCCCCCGAGTACGAGACATTCATTGATTATCAGATGGAGGGGCCTTTTATGGTAACGGTACATCCGTTGGTGAACAAGATAGACATCAATGTGAGCACTTACTTGCCCCGCACACAGTGTTTTAGAGATGATGGCGTTGTTCAAGATTCCGTATGTGACGGACGGCCTAATGAAGGCACTTAATGTATCTGAACCTCGACCTCGACCTGTTGCCTAATGTTCCATTTAATGTGTATGATCGATACCCGAACTTCCCTTCATTTAATATGTCTATGAAGATTATGATATGAAACATTCAAGGGGTGAGTAATAAATTTACGATTATTCGAGAATTGGTTAGGATTAATGATCCTTTTGTACTTGTGTTAGTTGGAACACACATAAGTGGAGAGCAAGCAGATAATATTTGTATCAGGATTGCCTTCTCTGGTCAACGTAGAGTTGAGGCTCAAGGGTTTCCAGGTGGGATATGGATGTTTCGGAGAGCGGAACAAGTGGATGTTACTCCTTATGGAGAACACTCTCAACACCTAACAATTAGTATTAAGAAAAAAGGTGATGATCCACGGTTATTTTCAGCCGTCTATGCAAGCCCGGATAGTACCTTCGAAGAGACTTATGGGAGGAATTGAATAAAATCAAGGATAATTTCTCTGGCTTGGTTGCTTGGTGGTGACTTTTAATGAGACTATGCCCATGGAAGAGAGAAATGGTGTTGATAATTCTGAAATGCAGAGGCGCTGTAAAGAATTTTACAAATTGGATTGAAAATAATGGGCTTATTGATCTTGGATGCTCGGGTCCTCGCCATACTTGGTTTCGAGGTACCTCACCTCAAACCTCTCTCGAGTGGATAGAGGGCTTGCGAACGATCTTTGGAGGATGAAATTTGAAGAGGCTGAGATGAGAAATTTGCCCAAACCTCATTCGGACCATTGTCCTATTATCATTAGTACTACTGGTTTTGCACCCATTCCTTCGGCAATTAAAACATTCCGATTCCAGGCAGCGTGGTTGAACCACCAAAAATTTTCTGACTTTGTGCATAAAAACTGGGATTGCAGTGGACCCCTAGTCCCATTTTTGAAGCGATTTGCGGATAAACTGAATTGGTGGAATAAAGAGGAATTTTACAATATTATTAGACGCAAATCTGAGCTTTGGGCTCGCCTTTGAAGGCATTCAATCCGAATTGGCAATCAGTAGACGGAGGCACTTAGCTAAGCTTGAAGCAAAGGTGAGAAGGGAATTGGAAGAAGTTTTGAATGACAAAGAGATGCTTTGGTTTTAGAAATCTCGAATGGACGCAATTTGTGATGGGGATAGGAAGACTCGTTATTTCCATCTCTCAACTGTGATTAGGCGTCGTAGAAATAGAATTGAAACTCTCCCAGATGAGCAAGAGGATGCCGAGGTGAAAAGTTTGGTGCTGCAATATTGGAAGACTTTATTCCAGGAGGAGAACTTGAGAACTTAACTGGCGAACTCTTTCAGCTCCTCTTCCAGAAATTAATAGAGTGGTATGAGACCTTAACCCGCCCTTTTAGCCCCTGCGAAGTGGTTGCTGCTCTTAAGTCTATGAAATCGTATAAGGCCTACAAGTCATTTTGGAATTTGGTGGAGCCTAATGTTGTCAACCTAGTTTGAGGAATTCTTGATAAAAAAGATTTTCCAGATGGCTTTAATGATGCGTATTTGGTGTTAATCCCCAAGGTTGATGTTCCACATCGTACTAACCAGTTTCGGCCAATCGGTTTGTGCAACATTGTGTACAAATTAGTCACCAAAGTTATTGTTAACAGGTTGAAAACCAGTGCTACCACAATTAATTTCTCCGACTCAATGCTCATTTGTTCCCAAACGTCAAATCACAGACTATGTCAGGAAATGTTGCATACTATGAGAAATTAATAGGGAAGAGTGGGTCTCATGGCAATCAAGATTGAATTTGAAAAGGCATACGATCGCTTGAGGTGGTCCTCTATCCGAGAGTCATTAATGGAACTTCATCTTTCGCAACATATTGTTGAAATGGTTATGAAATGTATCTCATCGACTAAGCTACAAATCTTATGGAATGGCGAGCCCACGGATGCTTTCTTTCCAACTAGGGGCATTAGACAAGGTGATCCGCTTTCTCCATACCTATATGTGATTTGTATGGAAAGGTTAGCTCATCTAATTGAGAGGGAAGTGAAGTTAGGATCGTGGATTCCAGTGAGAGCTTGTCGTAACGGCCCTCTATCTCTAATTTGGCATTTGCGGATGATTTCATTTTATTTTCTCAAGCCTCCGTGGAACAAGCAGAAATCATGGTGCACTGCCTAACTCAGTTTTGTCAAGCCTCGGGTAGCAAGGTTAGTATTGATAAGTCTAGGGTGTATTTCTCGCAAAATACAAATTTGGAGATTTGGGAAGCTATTTGTAATACTCTAGGCATGGAAGAAACTGCAGATTTTGGTAAATATCTTGGAGTTCCTACCATTAATGGTAGAACATCAAAGAGAGATTATCAATACTTGGTGGAGAAAATCAATGGCAAATTGGCGGTGGAAGACTAGGACTATGTCCATGGCAGGGAGGATGACTCTCATCCAATCACCCTTCACAGCTATCCCTTTTTATACTATGCAATCAACCAAGTTGCCTAGATCGACTTGTGATGAGATTGATCAAAAGGTTAGAAAATTCCTTTGGAAAGAGGATGATGGAGTCCGTAAGGTGCACAATGTGTCGTGGGATACAATTACTAAGCCTAAGCAAGCTGGTGGGTTGGGTTTGAGGTCTATGAGACAACCCAATAAAGCTTTCCTTGCTAAATTGGGTTGGAGGTTATTAGCTGAGCCAAATGCCCTTTGGTCGAGAGTCATGTGTGCTAAATATTGCGATAATCATTGTGATATTGACATGTTCAAAGAGAAAGCGAATGCATCGAATGCGTGGCGAGGAATTATGAGTAGTATTGATGCAGTTCAAAAGGGTTTGAATATGGCAGTGGGAGATGGCCACCGCACATTCTTTTGGCACCATCGTTGGGTGTGTAAGGAACCTGTATTGAGTATGCTCCGGTCGAGCCTCCTATTGACATCCAAGACTTCACTGTGCGTGAGTTGTGGGATAAGGAGACGGGTTGGAAATTTGATATTTTTGCAGAAATTGCTAATATTCTTGAAGAAATTGCTGCGCATGACTTAATTGAAGATGAAGAAGGGGAAGATGAGGTCTATTGGTATGGTTCACCGTCGGGTGGCTTTACCTTGAGTTCTGCTATATATATTGTGCGAGATTTGGAGGGTGTAATTGATACTTCGAAAGAAGAGTGCGCTGCGATTTGGAAAGCCCCGGTTCCTCAAAGAATTCGCTTCTTTAAGTGGTTAGCTATTCAAGATAGATTGATGACAAACACCACAAGATTTGTGCGCACTTTGATAGACGATCCTCGATGTATAATCTGTGGTGAAGGTGAGTGAGGAGAACGCTTACCATGTGCTGCGTTTTTGTCCTATGGCTAAACTGTTGTGGCATAAGCTGGGGGCGCGAAGGGCAAATATGAGTGAAGATTTGAGCTTGGAGGAATGGATCTTATTTAATTTGGATGCTCAAAAGGCCAACATGGGGAGTGAGTGGCCTCGTGTTTTTTGTGTAGTGTGCTGGTGGCTTTGGAGGTGGCGTAATCCCAGATCCTTCCAGCCTACTCCTAACATCCCCTTTGAGCAAGTTGGTTTCATTCTTGCAAGGGTGGGGGAAATCAAGAGGGCTATGGACAAAGCTGAGCTCTTTGATGGGAATTTAAAATAGTCTAGGATTGAGAAGCTTATCAAATGGCAATTTCCAAAAGGAGGGCTGGGTTCGTCTTAACGCGGATGGCGGAATTATTAGGGGGCATAGTGGCGAAGTACATGAAGTGTTTGCCTTAAACTGTGGTCGTTGCACTTGTACCACAGCAGAGATGGCAGCTGTGTTAGAAGGCTTGAGTGTTGTGTGGGATGGGGGCCAGAGGAAAGTGCAGCTCATGGTGGACTTTAAGGTTATGCGTATGTTGGTGGAGAAAATTCCCGCCAATTCTCCATTTATTCACATCATTCGGAGGTGCAAAGCTATTGTTTTCGAAAGGGAATGGGAGGTTACCATCTCTCATTGTTATAGGGAAGCTAATTGAGTGGCGGATTGGTTAGCTAACTATGGCGTGAAGTCGAATGAGAAGTTTGTTCTCTTTGAGGCGGTCCCGAAGGATCTTCTTGCCGTTTTATTGGAGGACTTGAGTGGGGTGACACAGGCAAGGATGGTTCTGGCTAGTAGAGTGCCTTAGGCTGTGTTGCTTTGTTTTAGTTGCTTTTGTTTTGTTTTTATTTATGTTTTAGTTTGCTTCTTTGTTTCGGGGCTTGCCCCTCTCTTTCACCAAAAATATATATATATATATATATATATATATATATATATATATATATATATATATATATATATAGTATCGCATTTTCCAGTTCTTTTTATTAATGACCTTGTAAAATTTAGTTTCAATTTTAACAGTCATTTCATGGATTTTGTGAGGTTTAAGCGACGAGTTTAATGTTTAAAAAAAAAAAAAAAACAAAACAATCAGTATAATTCTTAAAATAATTTCCGTGCCTTACTTCTAGTTATATGCTATGGTTTTGTGGGTCATACTTGACGTTCAAAACTCATGATCTTCGTCAAATGATAGTGTTGACTGAATAACGTGTTTTATAAGGTTCATGATTGAATAAAAAAGTTTGTAAAAAGGTTGTGGTACTCCATAGGAAAGGTAGTTTCTCTACAATTTTTCCTGTGATTAATCTGTCATTAGAACACCACTGTTGAAGGTAGTTTATTAGGTCAGCTAATGGGTAGAGCATTTTCTGGCCAACCAAGCAAAAACTAATGGTTTTCTTTGCTTATTATAAGCTAAAACTAACGCATCATTTAACTCTCTCATATTCAAACCTTCGCTTATTATCTCATTTGTCACACAGAAACTGTTGTATGTATGGATGGCTAACCTGTCTTTTTGGCTTTACAGTTTCTATCATTGGCCTGGTCATAATGGCCACTCTGTTCATACATGAGCTTAGATATTATTTGAGTACCTATACAGTTAATCAGGTTAGTTGTTACCTACATTTACTTGTCGCTTTATTATGGCCGTTTGATTATTCTGTGCAATTAATTACATCTTTTTGTTTGTAGATGTCTGTGGATTTGAAGCGCAGTGAAACACTTCCTATACACATAAACATGACATTCCCTTCCTTGCCATGTGATGGTTAGTATGGATGTTGTTATTCTGATCATTCTTGTTTTGTAATCACTCCATCTGCCCTGCCACCACTTGTTTTTTTGTGTAAATGGTGAACTTGGCATTCTTATCTGTTTTCAATTTCTTCATGATGTAACCTTTGTTTTGCGCAGTTCTCAGCGTGGATGCTATAGATATGTCAGGAAAGCATGAAGTGGATCTTGATACAAATATATGGAAAGTATGTTATGCTTCATCCAGGTTTATGATTTTTGATGGCCTGATTTTCCAATCCTTGTCACTAATTGTTTTGATTGTTATAAATCCATGAATATCTTCGTTGTGGTTTAGTGTGTAATAATGAGATTTGTACACCTTATCCCTCACAATACAAAAAATGGTTGTTCTTGTTTTTTATTTCTTGTCCTGTGAGATAAGATTTCATTGCTGAATACATCTTATGGGATACAAAGCTAATTGAGCATCAGTAGTTGCATGGAATAATTAGTGGATTAGATCTCATGGAGCGACGCTCAATATCACGCTGACTTTGCAGGAACTTTATACCTCAGGAACATCTCATTTCAGTACTAGGTTTATAGACAAATACAGAGCCTAAATAAAATCACTTTACATTGCTCTATAAATTATGGAAAACTTTGTCAAGTGTCATGAGACATGTTTCAAAAAAAAGTTATTGGGCGAGTAAGTATATATGGGATTAAGGCTTTGATTGATTGATTGTTTGATAATGGATGAGTTAGTATAGATTTAAATATGTTTGTCTTGGGAATATGTATGCCTGGCCCACCTGCAACATTTGATGTAAATATTGTATCTTGGACAACCAACCCCCCCTCCCAAGAAGACTTATTCTCCTTTCCTAAGGTCTAAGGATGATAAATGAATCCACCACCCCCAGTCAATCATGAACATTTGTTTTTATTAAAATTGGCTTCTTTATTGGTTTGTCTAGTGCCTGAGGGGGCAAGGACAACCAGAGAGCTAGGTAAAAAGGGTATTTTGGGGGAGAGGTGGGGGGGGGGGGGTGGTGGATAAAAGGGCTGATATCCAGATTTTAGCTTTTCACTTGAGGATGATGTTTGATGAGTAATTAGACACAAGGGTAATTAAACATATAAACCATATTGAAGTCCCATTCACGTACAAATTACAATATAAAATTGGTTTTTGTTTATTGAGCTTTTCTTATTTGAGAATGTAGTCAAACTTGGTGTTGAGATTCTGACTCCAAATGACTAAATTAACACTCAAGCGATGAAAATGTTGCACAACTTTTTTAGGCAATTCCTTGATTCTATCAATCAGTCAAAAGTTCAAATTAACATACAATGACATGCCTTTTAATTGGTCTAAAAACGTCTATACACTTAGCTGTGTAAAAACCAAAATAACTAGACTTCGAACTACACTGAAAGACTAAATCAATTACAAGTCTCATTAGGTGTGGCCTTTCAAAATTATCCGTATAAAATAAGAAGCAAAATCTTACCAATATATCTTGCTAAACTTGTAAATTCAAATTAATAATTCTTGCCAGTTGTGTGTAAAAGATAAACCTATACTAATATAGCGAGTATTAAAAAGTGTTCTAGTTAAGTGTATGTGCCACCACATGGAACCCTTCTCATGCCCAAGAATCATGCTATGTCATCTTTTTACTAAAGGACATGTACTAGCAATGACAAGAAAAGGTGCTTATAAGTTATAAGTAGGCTGTGAATTTGAAGCCAACAAGAATGGGTTTAGAAGTCTTTCTATCTTAGCTATCTATTCACTTTGCTTTTGTATTCTACCCACCTTTATTTACCTTGGATCAAAAGATTTATTATTATTATTTTTTGCACTAGGTAGTAGCTATAAGCCAATTCAAATTTCGTTACTTAACAAGTATAGCAACTTTGTAGTTACAAAAAATTATGTATTAGTTTTCCATATGTCATAGATTACAAAATAACATATTATCCCCTTCAATAATCCATAGTTATTGAGCATCTTTGGATGATCATATAGACATACACATCAGACATCATGTGATTCTCCAAGTAGAAAAACCCAATAGGACAAAGACTAATATTAATGAAAAAGTATCATATACATGGTATTAATTCTCGGCCACATCACTAGATTGTAAAGGACTCTGAGCTTACTGCCACCGAAATATTAGGCCACAACAACCACATTCCACCTGCATTGCCTATGAAAGTGGTTACACGACCATTACCGCAATCACGACCGCATCCAAGCCTCAAAACCATGGTCACCATATACAAGCTAAGATAAAATAAATAAAGGCTTTTAAGACAATCATCAAATGAATAAATAAAAGCCAAACTCGTTTATCCAGCACGTGAAATTGTGCAAACACTGCAATAGTAATTTAGTACAATATGATTTTGTTGGAAATAGACGTTATTTACTAACACATCCCCTTTGATATTTTGCAGCTTCGTTTGAGTAGCGATGGCCATATTATTGGAACTGAATTTTTGACTGACTTGGTGGAGAAGGGCCAGTCCCATGATCATTCTCATAGCCATTCTCATGGCCATTCTCATGACCATGGTATACATTCGGTGCATTACATTTTCTTTGTTCTGTTAGGAATTTATGATTTTAACTTCTCTTACTTATTTCATATGTACTAAGCAATATTTTCCTTAAGGAAAAAATAAATTGCTGAATAGTGTTTAGCTTCAAATTTCAAAAAGGTTCTCCCTATAGTTAGGAATTTCGTTATTTTACTTCCAGTTTTTATTTCCATTTATTTCCTTTTGTTCTACCCACCTTTACTTTCTTCCTGTAAGGTAAATCTGCTATTTCTTTTTCCCTCCCTTGGCCCATCAAATGGGACTTATTTAAATCCATCAAATACACCTTAGTCTTTTTCTCTCCTCCAAAACATAGGAGTTTTCTCACATGGGTGGTCCCTCTTTCCTCTTATTAGTCTTTACAGCAAATGAATGTATAACAAATATAAATGAGTAATAACTAGAAATTATTTTGGCTTGAAGAGTTATTATACTCCCTAAGTGACATTGATGTAGATGTAAATAGTTGTATTCAGAATATTAATATTGAAGTACAATACACATAAACGTAAGTTATTTGAAAAGAAAACTAGAAGAAGTTTTTTTATATAGGTAAACAATATTACATATATACCCTATAAATTTTGCCTCTGTGATTGTAGTTTCTTGTATGTATCATGTGTACAATAGAGACTAGAGAGGCTCAGACTTCTTCCACCTTTTGTTTACCTGGACCAAAGCATTTCAGGAGTTTCTTTTCTCTTTTCATCAATTGCAATGGGTTATTAAATTATCAAATTCCCATTTTAGAAGTTATGATGACATGCTTGATGCTCCCTCCTTAGAAATGGTTTGACTGTTAGCATAGACACACTAATTATAGCTAAAGAACATTTCTTGGCAGGTCATGTTAAACATCAGCCCGAGGATTCTAAAGATCAGCATGACCACAAAGATGAGCATGGTGATGATAAAGATAAGCACGAAGATTCAAAACAGAAAAGTCATCTGCAAAGCTTTGATGAAGAGACTGAAAACATTGTAAAAAAAGTTAAGCAGGCAATGGCAAATGGAGAAGGCTGTCGGGTATTTGTCTTTTTTTTTTTTTTTTTTTTCAAATGCATTTATCTATGACAGTGTTTTAACTGTGGTAAAGCAACTAATGAGTGAATGAACTTATATATTTCACAGGTTTATGGCGTTTTAGATGTGCAAAGGGTTGCTGGGAATTTTCATGTATCAGTTCATGGACTGAACATTTTTGTTGCTCAGATGGTGAGATCTTGTGAAATTAGAACAATTGATGCACTTGTAATTTACATTTTTTGCAGTTGTAGCTGCTTAAGTCACAAGTTTTTTCTTGGATAGTTTTCTTTGTACTGATGAAGTTGGTCATGATTGGTAATTGAATAATCCATTACAACTTCCACATTAGGTTGCTTATGTAAGTTATGGAAGTGGAAATTGTGTCCTTTTTCTTCTGAAATGCTATTATGTACACTCAATATGTGAGGATTTTATGCCATATTATTAGTTTATCTTGTTAGGAAGAATGTCAGGCTCTGCACCCATGCCCATTGTTAAAATATGCAGCAAATTATTCTGCAAGTGAAGGAAGAATTTCTGTGGAAGGGTGGTTGAAATAACTTGACATGTAAAGATTATGTAAATATGGGAATATTTTTGGCTTGTAGTTCAAGGAGAATATAACTACGCGTCTACACCTGCACGAAATATATGCAGCTAAATAGTGGATTGATGTTTGGTAATCTGAGGTGGGGCAGCTGATGCATGGATAAGGCAGGAACCACCCCCCCCCCCCTCCCTCTTAAAAAAGAAGGAAAAAGAGAGAGAGAGAATTTAAACAAGAAAATGTAAATTAGAAGAATGGAAAACTGTAGATATGAGTTTCTGAATGTTGGATGCTGTAAAACATTTGACTGCTGTAATGTTCATTCTTAGCATGATGAGTGAAGTAGTAATCAAAAGTTCTCGTCTTTTGACAGATTTTTGAAGGATCTAATCGCGTTAATGTAAGCCACATGATTCATGAGCTATCATTTGGCCCAACTTATCCTGGAATTCATAACCCCCTTGATGGGACAGTTCGCATCTTGCGTGGTACAAGTGGTACTTTCAAATACTATATCAAGGTATGTTGGGTGTCATTTAATGCCACTTATGCCCTAGTCATTCTGTGAGCTCAATAAACACGTGTAATAAATATCTATTCCATATGTTGCCTTTCGATTACCTGCATCTCAGCTCTTTAATATTTTAATGGACAGTAAAATTTTAATGTGACATGCTAATCACTGTCTAAGCTTTTGCTTTTAATTTCAAGCGGGCCTTGATTTACAGGGTTTTTGGTGCTTCATCATGTATTATGCTTATGGCTCATCTATGATTGTTTGTCTTTTATTTAAAGGACATCGTAAATCTTTTGGAGCATCCTATGGTGATTTTCTTCAGTTAAATTTAGACTTTACCTCATAACATTAAGTTGCCTACTACCGCTACTTATATAATCAATGATCGACCTGTGTATTTACAGCAATGCCGCAGTTGAACTCTCATCCATTATCATTTCATTGAGTGTCATTTTTTCTCACTTTTATCTTTCTTACAATTTGTGAACTGGTGGATTAGTATTTTGTGAGTGTCAAATCATGGCTCTTCAGTTGTGCTGCTTGGTGCTTGCATTAAGGCTGTTATTGAGTTTGAGTGCTAGACACATAGAATTCTCGTTAGGACTGAATGTGGCAATAATATTCCGATTGTGACACACAACATGTTCATAGTCTACTGGGTAATAAAGTTTATAAATCTGCCAGAATATGATAATGTCCTTGTAGGTAGTTTTATATGGAAGTAACCGGAGGTGGTGTAACTGGGGAAGGCTGGCAGTAGAAGAGAGAGAGAAGAAATTTAGGTATAGGAGCTTAGGCTTTGATTCCATGCTAGAATATGATTAAGTCCCTGATCAGGGAGCTGTATTTCACATAATGTAAACAATGTTTATGGCATAAATTAAGGATTAAAAAACTCTCGAGTATACATAACTTAGGAACTTAAATAAAATGTTTACCCATTACTGAGCATCATGTACCATCAAAATTTTGTCTGAGTTGATGCTTGCCTAATGTCAACGTGAGATGATTTTTCTTTGAGCAGCTTTCCTTGCAGCGACCATCTTTATTATTTTGTCAGACAAGCACCCACTGGTTTCATGACTAAACTACATCTGTTATTTTTTTAGATTGTTCCTACAGAGTACAGATATACCTCGAAAGATGTGTTGCCTACCAACCAATTTTCTGTCACAGAATACTTTTCACCTATGAAAGACTTTGATAGAACATGGCCAGGTTGGTAATGAAGCAAGTAAAGTAAAAAACTATGTTTTAAAGGTGCTATTTGTTCTTCCCTGCTGCCTATTTTTCTAAACATTTTGTATCATCTTTGGCAGCTGTTTACTTCTTGTATGATCTATCGCCTATCACTGTAACAATCAGAGAAGAACGCCGCAGTTTTCTTCATTTCCTCACTAGGCTTTGTGCAGTATTAGGGGGTACCTTTGCTTTGACAGGTATGCTTGATTGCCTATGTCCTTGCTGGTTAATCTTATACTTCTCCCAATTAGAATTATTTGCAACATTCTAACTTTTACACTATTCACATACTCTACTTGGACCGTCTTTGGTGATCTATACTTGTGAAAAACGGTCATGTGAGACCTTGTTAGATGTGTCATCATATAAAATTTTAAAAAGTTCCTTTTTTTTTTTTTTATAATTTTTTATAATTTTTTTTATTTATAATTATTGATTATAAGAGATATTAATGATTGAAATTATGCATTGGCAAGCATGAAAGTAGTACTTCCTCTGATTCTCAATTGATGCATTTTTGAGAGTCAGCACACACCAAAAAAGAGAAGAGAGAGTATAGAAATTATCATAATTGGCCATAGGCTGCTAACCTTCAACCATAGCATGTAAAGTAAAAGTGGAGTTGGTCCCCACTTAAGTTGAGGGCAACATAGTAACTTTGCATATAAAATTTTACTAAAAAGAAAAGGGATGCATATATAGTGAAACATCCCAAAAAGGAAAGAGATGCATCAATTGAGAAACGGGGAAGTATTAGCTTTTTCTACATGGAGGATTGAAGGTCTTGTGAAGAACATTAGGTGCTTCACAAAAGCAGCAAAGATGAGAAATTTTCATCTTTTTTTTTGTCTTATATGCTAAGGTTTCTAATGGATCTAAAATATCTTTATTGTGATTTGAGTCATCCACAATTATCTCAGATCATTGTTGAGCTAGCATTAATTTTGAGCAACTGTAATCCAATTGTTTTTTGGGGGACTTTGTAATAGATTTTTACAGAGTTTATATTCAAAATTTGGCTGCTCCTTCGTTTACTTATATGATTAGCAGGTCCAAGAAGAGCCACAAAGTCACTAATTTCCAAACAGTGACTATTAGCATTCACATTTGTCTTGTGTCCACTTCCATAGTTGAAATTGACTATTGGAATCTGCAGATTGAAAAACCAAAAAGAAAAAAGGGGGCTCTATTAAATTTTGCATCTGAAATTGCTTAGAAAGAACTCTGGCTCTTCATATTGGACACTGATCATGACATCTTGTTCAGATTGATAGGAGAAACTTTGAACATGGGGTGTATGGGGATCCAGTATCCTGGGGGTGGGAGGTTTCGTGCATATACTGGCATTTGCATCTAGACTCCCTATAACATCTGTGTGACTGTATTCAATATCTGATCTGGTGCTTCCATTGCTGTCATTTTGTAGGATTGCTTGATCGCTGGATGTACAGACTTGTTGAGATGGTGATGAAGCCAAATAAGAGGGGTGTAATTTAATATAATGGATATGTTAACGGAGTGGAGCCTTTATTGTGACATCTTCATACAATTATGAGGAACGAAATGGAGACAGAATTCCTTCATCTTTGAATGATTTCTGTAGGCAATCAGATGTGGCATTATATACAGAAGGGTATGCCAATGTGCCATATCCACAACTTCTCCTTAGAGTTTTCAGGAAATACGAGTTTTAGGCTCATATCATAGCATTTGTAATGAAACTTTTTGGTATGAATTGTCAGTGTAAGCAGAGCAAGGTCAGAATAGGGTTTCTATGTTAAGTTTGTTATTATTGTATGATTGTTTATCTGGAAAAAAAAAATCTAATTCTTTTATAAATGATCATTTTGTTGTATTTTGGTATTTGTTTACTTGTCAACAGGTAAGCCTTTTCATTGTCATAACAGAATGAATTTCACCCCCCCCCCCGCCCCTCTCCAAAAAAAAAAAAAAAAAAAAATTCCTTCTTAGAGCATGACTTATATCAAACATGCAATAAGTCTTTGGGTTGGTACTTGACATGGATCAAATCTTGTCTAAATCTTTTTCTTTTGTAGCTCTGTCATACACTTTGCATATTGAAATAGAAGTTTTTCTGCAAAAAAAATGCTGTAAACTTTGAGCAAGATCATTGACTTCCTGTCTCAGGTGAAAAATGGGTGCCTTGTTGATGGTATGAGCCGATGAGCGTATGTCGGCCTTAACTCAGGATCATGTACAAGCTCTGGGAGAAGAATTCCAAGCCCCTGGATGGCTCTGAGGCAGAGCCTCTGAAATTTCGTTCCCAAAATCTGTTTTGTGGATGATGGAGCTGCAGCTAAAGCTATATTTCTGAAACATGGCACGTATATCAATGCCTCAATTATTGACTATATTCCCACAGAAATGCTATGTTACTGGCTGCATAGGGTCATGAAGCCAAATAAGAGGGTGTGTAATTTATTTAAAGTGTAGCCTTAACCATGCCATCTTCATACAATCGTGAGGAAAGACACATAGGTTGCATTTTCATTTTCCCTGAACTTTGAATGACTTCTGTAACAACTAGTAGTAAGAACATTATGGTTGTGCATAAATAAAGTAAGGTTGAAATCACAAGACAAACATGTGTTGTAAAAGCTTCATTTATCAAAGTGAATGCCGACTAATTTAGTATATTAAAATCTTGGGGGTAATACCCTTAGATTGAATTTCGTCTACATAATACTCTTTGTGGTTCTTGTTACACAATATGACCAAAGCGGAGATGAAAGCAACTTATAAAGAGCAATAGAAGACAAAGTGGTGAGTTTATAAGGCCTAAAAAGTAAGCACACAACACTGTACAATGCTCCATGTATGCATCCATAATACTCCCATCAAAGGCTTCTCTCCGTCAAACAAAAATCTAGTTACTGGACTGTCCAGGTTTTGGAGAGTATCCCACCCCATCTCCCTCATTACAAAAGAAAAAAAAAAAAAAAAAAAAAAAAAAAAAAAAAAAAAACTGGAGGGAGACGAAGGGAGAGGAAAAGGCAGCAGGCATCCTGAAGCATTTTCCCCCCGAAACATAGGCTAGAGCTCAAGATTACAAGGTTTTGAAATCCCTTTTTGTACAACGTGGTGAGGAATGAGGACATTGGAGAACGAAGCAGCTAGCAAGAATTTTGGTGTACACTGTACCTCTAGGCACGACTGGTCTTGGTAGGTAACAGTCTTTCTTTCAAGAACTCCGTCATCTTGTAGAATTTAAGCAGTTAGTGTTGCATTGATGGTGCAGACGTCACTTTAAGGTACAATCTCTATAAGAACCGAGCAGCTGTCATTCTATCTTTGGTATTCATGTTCGGTACATAGGAGACCACTGTAAGCATGGAAAGATAAAATGTTGTTGTCAAGTCATAACACAAACTTCAAAAGATAAAATGTTTACTGTTGATTAGCAAATTACAACGTTTTTCTAATTATATAGCAAGAACATACTCATCCAGGTCCTGCCCTGAAAGTTTCGGAAGATTCATATACATGTTAACATGCCCCTAATTAGTCAAGACTAATAGAGAATCAGAGACAAGATTATAAAGACCTGCAGAGAAAACACTTTTGCGGGAGTATTAGATAGACAAGTAACAGTTTAAAGGCATGCTTGGATTGAAGGTAACACATTAGGGGAGTGATAAAAGTCAAAGAAAAGATACTGAAGGTGATAAGTGATGCATGGTTGCCCGAACACAAATTTAAGTCATTGTACTTGTAACCACACTCTCTTCTTTAATAAGTTCTGTCTAGCTTGCAGCGGCATTCATTTCTCGATATACAATACTTAACCAATTCTAACTCTTTCTGGGATAGACTGCATGGAGGTAGGATAATATTGAACTAGGGCCTATCACCTATGGTCCTTAGCTTTAACCAAGTGCAATGAGTTATGTGTAGTTCATGTCACAGTTCAAATACATGTGAATTTTTCCATACTTTCAACTGATTTTCTTAAATTAAAATCTACAACAACAACAACAAAGCCTTAGTCCCAGTATGATTTGGGGTCGACTAACAAATCATTTTGGGACTAAGTATTTATTCAACCGATCCTCTTAAATTTAAATCTAATGCTAGTAAATGTGTCAATTTAGGAAGTGAATAGAGCCATTTAGCTAAAGACCAATAAACACCTTAATAGTCTAATATCATACACTTTTCACAGAAAGCCTTTGCTTTTACCAGTATTTTTCTTCTCCACATTTTCCTGCACAACATTGGGACTATGTTATCATTAGGCTGACAGTCAACAGATGGAATTTGTCTAACCCATGTAAAATAGAGGATATTTTCATCAAGGATCTCAGGCCAAAACAGAAAGACAGATGAAACTACAGTCACGATAATGGTCATTAAGTTAATAGATTTGGTCAAGGGATAGTTCAGACCAACAGAACTATGCATTGTAGATATTTTCAGAAAAGAGGAAGTAAACTGCAGTTGGTTCTGCAAAAATTATTTAATAGGGGTAGTCAGGAAATAGAGCTCTGTGGAGAACTTAAAAAAGTAAAGAAACAACACAAGAAAACTAAAACACCCAAAATAGAGCAAGCTAACTAAGAGAACATAGTTTTATCACTTTTATGAAGGCAATTAATGAACTTTGGAAGGGAATATAGGACTTGAAGTTTATAATACCTTCGATAAACATCATTTCACATCTGTCTCAGGACAGTGGATGCATTATCACAGTTTCTTATGATCTTATATTATCCATGGGCCCCAACGAGACTTCTTGAACATGCACAGGTTGATGATGCATGCGGTGTTGATGCTGGTGGATATGTTGATTATGATGATGATGATGATGATGATCTCGAAGGTGTTGCCTTGGCTGCCTGCTTCTGTTTGTAGGATGAAAAAATGGCTCAGAAGAACTTGCTCTCCATCTAAGGCATTCCACAATTAGCGCATTTGTGCTTATTGCAATTCCAAATCCAGTAAATGAGGAAAGAAGAACAGACAGAAGTGGAGCAACATTAAGCTGTATTAAGACGCATGAAAAAGTAAGCATATTAGAGCTTGTCATTAAATCAAAAAACGCATAGACTGTATTGTCTGATGTGGGAGTTTCTCTTACTACAGTATAGAAGATATGAGCAAAAAGGAGCACAATTGCAAACTGGAACGAAGCATATGCCCAAATGTATCCCTTGTTAACTGCATCCATAGAAGCAAAAACTTTTGAAAGATGAGAATCTATATAAATTGATGTGAACTCAGCAGATTTGTGCAGAAAAGCTTACCTATGGTAGATGCTATCATGGCAGATAGAAGACCAAGAACACACGCAAAAGGTAATGATATGGCTAGAGCACGTGCGCCAAGATCTGACACCTATGTATGTACAGAACTTATTATCACTCCATTTGGAACACAATGACAAGAACGCAATGGCCAATAGCAGTCAGGACTGGGGAATTAAGATGAAAAGAAAGGATTGGAATATCTTCAATTGGTACAGTAACTATAGTAAGTTTTCCCTACTGAACAAAATAGTCTAATCGTCTACAATAAAATATTGTTAATAATATAATTTATTTTTCCTATGAGTGCATCTGCATGGTGCAAATAATAATTACAAAGTACTTTCATTGCCCAATAAAGCTAAGAATCCAGGTCAAGCTTATGGCATCATTTGGCCTTCGGCAATTCAAATAAACAACAAAGCTTATTGATAAATAAAAGATAAAACAACCAAAAGTTTTAGTCTAATAATCAAATACAACAGCCAAAATCAAATCAATTTTTCAGATATAAAAAAGGAAGGAACTTCTACCAGAAGTTGCTCCAAAAAGCAAAAATACGCTAGCATGCTCACTAACACAAGAACTGGAATATCATGCCAGATCCTGCAAACAAAATGAAGGGGAAAAAATCAATCAGATTCAGTAAACAATTTCACCTATAATGCACTATACAGATAATCGTTCATCAAAACAAGTACTGGTCAGTATCAGTGTATCATCAGCAAAGAATAAATTGTCTACTTTTTTAGTCTTATATAGCATACTACACATTTCCACATACATCATACTTATTAAGTTTTTTCAATATGTACTAAATCGACCAGTACAGTTGGCAGTTACATTATCACAAGACAGTAAAAAGTTACAGTTATGCAAAAACCTCCATGTTACTCTGTAGCAGCTTAGCATACAAAGCAGTAGCATCTATGAGAAGAAAATTAAGATGATATCATTCCCTTACAAGAAAATCTGGATGCTAGCATACGGAAAAATTTGAAGATTTTCCATTTTCTCCATGAAATACTTTCCAAATTATCCAGCATTTTCAGACAACCAAATTAATATTATGTAGTATTTTACAGAATATAAAATAAACTTCTGTTTTCACATTATATTTCTAATTTTCTAACTTCCATTAAATTAGCCTTTCTTCATATTATCTAGCAATTCATTTTATAATACCAAATCAATATTTTGCCAGATCTGAAAACCAAAGCAATAGCTGACAGCTTCTGAATTTTGTTCATGTCCTTAAAAGACATGTTTTAGAGGTACGCAGAGTCAAGAGTTTCACTTCAATTGGGACAACACAGATTAGATCACAGTGACAGATCAGCCAATTCTAATTGATTCTGAGATAGAATTTTTCTTGTTTTCCCTGTACTTTAGCAAGTTCACACTAAAGGTAGCTTAAACAAAGTCACAATATTGAAGCAAGTTGTCCCCATTAACTTGCCTGGTATGCGGGACTTGTGTATTCTCTCTGATGATCGGTGGCCTGGTCTGGACAGGACGAGGAGTTGGTAGCCTCAACAAAGTCACTGGTAGATTTCTCACATCTTGCTTGCAGACATCACATATTTTATTTCCTTTGATAGTAAACCACTTTACAGCACATTCCTTGTGAGCAAGTGCAAGCTCACCTTTGCAGCTGCACTCCAACTTAAATGTAACGCCTTCTTCCCCTAACTCAACCAAACATATTCTACATACAGCTTCTTCTTCAGGGATGTCTTCACTGGCATCTTTATTACCTATAGTTCCAGATAAGCAAACAATAGATGAAGTTGTATGTATATTATTTTCACCATCGCATAACTGCTGAAAATAACAAAATAAAGGCTAGAAATACATCTATTTAATAAGGTAAATGAACCTTCAACCCAACACAAAAAAGTAACGTCTTCATTGCTTTTATCAAATGGAGGTATTTTAAGAAATTTAATCATAATCTACTACACCCTCCGTTCTCATATAAATGGTAGGTTGTTATCAAAGTTTCAGTGGACTAATATCCCTAATTAATATCACAGAAGAGAGAAGCCCTACAGAATAAAAAGATTAATAACCTACCATCCTATTTGTTTTCTCCCCATATAAATAGAAAAGTAAATGCATTAAATAAAAGAATTTTGTTAGAGTTCCGATCATTTATATATATTGATAATGTAAATTAGATTTTAACTCGAAGAAGCGTTCATTTATATTCTTTGAAAAGGTACCTAATCCTCTATGGCAGAGGGAGTACTAATGAATGAAAGGTGCCTACTTTTTCCAAACAATTTCCATTATTCTTTTATTATTGCAACACACAGTTTTTAAGGTCTTCAAAGCAAACTTTAGACCATTAAAATCTTAATTACGAATAAGTGAAAAACTGAAAATTATCAAAAGATAATAATTTGGAAATACACATTGAAACAAATCAAACAAAGTTCTACATAGATTTTATTACATTAGTAAGAAAAACAAAACATTTGTTCAAAGTTTGCAAAGTTTGACCAGCAAAAAGATACGTAACAAGACTTGCAACTATAAAAGAACAGAGCGAATTTATCTGACGGTTGATATTGGACAGATCAGGTATAAAAACTATTGGGTAGTGAAAATAACTGAGAATCAAAAGTGAACTACTTTGGGAAGTTGGCATTGTTCATTTTGTTTGTGAAGCACTGGAGACCAAAGAAGTGTATCAATGCTAATCAAAGCAATGCATACACTGATTTTGTATATATATAGGTAACGCGAACACAGTTCTAAGTCTAAAAATGCAATTTTGTACAGGAGGCGAACTAAAACATTTTCATATACTAGTTACCTGGACAAAATGTTAACATGACATTTCATCAGGAATTCCTTGGCAAGCATCAATTCCACAACCCAAATCCCCGGACACACAGTCAAACGTGAGGAAAGAGTCTGGCAAAACAATTATTAGCATATTGAATTGCTAAAACTGTTATTTTTATGGTCCTTGTACTCTTTGTACGCCTCTTAAGTAAAAAAGTGTTAGAACTATGTGTCAAAATAGCAACTTTTAGCCTCATGATCACTGAGTCGACAAGTGCTGTGACACATAAATTCTACATCACATTGTTTGGTTATAAAATATACATTATGAACAAAGAAACAGAATGAAATGACAAGGAAATGGAAGCGAATTGGAAAAATGCACTTTTTAAGCCATTTTAGGTCCAATTAATTGACCCTTGACTGTTGTCACAGTCATTACTTGGAAAAGTGGTAGAACTGTATGGACTAAACTAGAATGGCTTATCGAAAATAACAGTAATGGTTTATCGAAAATAACAGTAAAAGATTGAACAGCAGAACATACCTCTTTAAACTAGACTACAGTTCAGATTCATAAGCAGTATATCCATCATTTATTAAACAATTTTTAACCCAATATAATCCTTCTACAGTTCTGATTTTCATAGCAAGGAAAGGTAGAAGGAAAAATAGTTTTCACTCATATTGTGTCAAAGTAGCATGATAAGTGAAAAGTTTTAAAGCTTAAACTACCATGCACATACCACTTTCTCCAGTTGCAGCATCATTTGGCAAAGAAGTATCAACTTCCACTTGATGAGGTGTCACTGGAACAACACGGATTACACCTCCTGTAGAACCCACTCTTTTTAAGCTTGCATTTTTTACATTAACTGGAACAGAAAATGAGCGTTTCATTGGCAGCTGTGCTTCTTGGTTCTGGATGAAAATAAATCATATACTCAACAACATAGGTCGACAGACTAGTTCTCATATGAATACAACACAGTAACTGAAACAATATGGTCCAAGCTTAAAATTAATTAAAAATAAGTAAATAAAAACCAAGAATATAGCACTCACTGAGTCAATAAGATGGTTGACAGGATACACATCCCTTTCCTGCCCAGACTGGGGACCTGAATTTGCAATGGGTGTAACTGGTAATGAACATGCTCTCTTGGTTGAAGGAGAAGAAAAAACCTTGTTTAGAGAGAATGACCTTGAAGTAGAAGGCTTGTCCATAGTAGTGTCAGACTTTGGTATGTTTGAGAAAATTAGGAATGTCTTTTCACCATCCTGAGAGCAAGTCTTTGAGCAGAGGCTTCTCTGTGGAAGCATGTTTCTCACAGATGATTTGATCCCGGTTGAGCAAGGTCTTGGTGGCAACCCCGCTCTGGTGGAAGACGGACTTGAAAAGGTAAGAATATCTGTGTTTTTCATATTAGAGAGCACATTCTCTAGAGACCTAGCTGGAATTTGCAGACGAGATAGGTTTGGACGTCTTGATTGACGAGCTAAAGAGCTCTCATCAATGTGTTCACCCTGAGCAGATGACAGAAACATATCGTAACACAATTCAGCAATGCAGAAACTGACAGCTATAGCTTATAAGAGCATACAGTAGTCCTAAAAATTGTTAACAGAGCTAATGCTGAAGTAGCAAGCAAACTCTATTAACTTAGTTGATGATGGCAGAAATTGAAAGGTTAGAATTTTGCAGTAGACTCCAAATGCTTAATTATATAATGCTGGATAGGCCAAGAGTTACCAGAAGAAGAGAATTAAACACGCAAGTCATCAGGTATTATCATAAGCTGCAGCTAACCACTCCCAAGTCCCAAATTAAGGAGTATGAGGATTAATCACGCCACATAGAGGTCATTGTCATTGAGACTAGTACAACCAGCCTCCCCCAATAACTCCTGCAGGTATCACTTAATTCATCAATAAATTAGTTACACTTACAGAAACCTCTTGTCCTTTGAGATGTCCTATTGACCATTTGTACCAATGAGGAACACTCCCTCAAGGTGTTAAGTTCTGAGTGCTTAAACATTATCCTTAAATTAATGTCACCCTGATCAATTGGCATATTCCATTCCTATTACCTCATTCAGTAATTCCATCATCCATCTCCATGACTTCATCACCACATCAGACTGGCCATACAAGTGCATTTTTACAACAGAACCTCCGTCTGTTAAGTATGGGGCTCATCAAGAGTGAGAATCCACTTCATACAGTCAAAGGAGGTTCCACCTTAAAACCATATGGCTAAGTAATTAATTCTTTCTTCTTTAATCAGTGTGCGACATTCACATGTGTTGCTTGGGATTACCCCGTAGCTATACAAGTTTCCAATACCATCCTCAATCTTATACTCTCTATACAGTAAGTTCCACCAAGTAGCATAGCAAGGTAACCTAACAAGTCCAAAGTTGCCATTTTAATGCCTAACAAACACCACTCCCAGACAAGCACGAGGATGGAGATGGATTGTGCTTAATTGAAACCCAGACTGTAAAACCATTACGTGGGCTATTACCCCCAGAAGATTGAGCTTTTGGAACTAGGTTCACTGTATGATCCGAATTATAACTATTCGTGTAAAAGAGTGATTGGCAGCTAGATTTTAGTTACTGCATTTTCCTGAAAACCCCAAAAAACATAGGCCTGAAAAGGTAGTAATTTTATGCAATATTGAGAGATGATCAAAAATTCAAAACTAGCTGATCCCCCCAAAAAATAAATACTTATCATCAATCCCACACACATGAACCATATTACCGCTAACTCGAAACAACAACGAAAAACCCGAAATTTATACATGAATTTGTTCTACAATTGAGATAACATATACTTCACACGTAGTATTACTACTACTATCAAATTTTCATAGTTTAAACAGAAATAAACAAAAGGAACATAACAAAATTACCTGATGATTAACAAGAACAGCATCAGATTCTATGAGCTCAATTCCAGAAGTTTCCATCACCCCTTCTCAAAAAAATTCTAAAAAAATAAAAAGATTCAAACTTTCCTCAAATTTCTTCAGCAAATTAGACAAAAACACAGCAGCTGACAAAGGAGAGGAAAAAAAAACAAAAAGAAAAAAAAAAGTGGGGGAAATGATGATGATGATTGTAATTTACAAGAACAGTACAAAAGAAAAGGGTATCTTTTAGAGGATTTGGATCTGGGTAATTCATTACTTATTTCTTCCATAATTTTGTTTTTAATTTTTTTCTAATTTTTAATTGGAAATTACGCGCCAAGTAGGTTTGATTGATTCGAGTATATGGAACCCCACAATCCAATATCAAAAATTAAATTAATTTTAATGTTCATTGTTTGTTTGTAGTAGTATTAAGGATGACAAATATTTAAAAAAACCCAATATACTAGAATTGTCACTATTTCTCCAACTATGAATGTTTTTTTCTGTATTATTTAGACTCGGAATAAGGATGTTGTAAATCGGTACATATAAAGCAAGTTAAGCACTTCAATATGGACTTGCATCTGTGAATCCTGTTTGCCTTTATTTTTTTTATTTTTTTTTTACAGTTTTCAAATCCATTCTTTATTTTCTTCTTTCAGTTTCTCTCTCTACTCTTACCTTCCTAGCTATCTTCACTGCTTTCTCTTTGTTGATCGAGTGTTTTAAGGGATTGCTCTCAGTTTATTTCATTTTTATTGATATTCGTTATTTAAATGTTACATTCAATTAGATATAGTTTTGTTTTTGCTGAATAAACTATTATGGTGCTTTCAATAGTTCTAAATAGAGGTACCATGATAATTTTCTCTCTTATAATTTAGGATTTTGTAACCTAATTATTTGCTTGTGTTTTTTTGTTTTTTATTTGTGATTATTGGATCATATACGCTTTATGTGTTCATTTTGTGCAAATCATGGCAGTTTTGATGTACAATATTTTTTTTTTTTTTTTTTTTTTGTGATTATTGGATCATATACGCTTTATGTGTTCATTTTGTGCAAATCATGGCAGTTTTGATATACAATTGTTTTCTGGGTAATACTCGTAGTTGATTTCATTAAATATTTGGTATTTCACCTGAAATTGACCATTTGAAATGCGGCAAAGTAATGTAATTTTGATGGAGTGATAGGTTGTCGTACACCTGTCAAAAATAAATTCCTAACAAAACCAACTAACAATGTAGTAAGGTAAGTAGGGTCGAATCCACAGGGAGATGATATTCAATCTAGCTTTCAAGGTACGGAAAAACTAAATTATGTCACGAAATTTGGATAAAAATAAAGTCTAAATTAAAATAAGAATAAAACAATTAATAAAAAGACCTAGGGGTATGGTTCACCATGTTTATAGTTCTAAATCCAGCAAATATCAATAACAATTCAATCAATCAATCATCTAGAGCAATTGCTAAGCCTACGGCCGAGTCTTAACGCTCTCAATTCAACATATGTAGTTCGGTCGCTAACATACTCAGAATTGCTATTGTAGATAAGCCTCTAAAAGTAAGATCTTTCGATTCAAACTCTTATTAACAATAATTAATCAAACAATTGATCAGGTTGCAAGATTAACAATAAAACACTATCAATTAGATAAATCAATAATCAAAATATTAATAACATCAATCAAGATTCATTATATAAACATGGATTCCCAAACCCTAGAAATTAAACTACTCAAACATGAAATAAATATTAAAAACTAGATTTAAGGAATAAAACATAATTAAAAGCAACAACTAGAAATAAAATACTTCAATGAATTGAAATAATAAACCCAAGAATCTTCCATGGAAGAATCCATGGAGATGCCATGAGAAACTAGGGTTCAAGAGAAAACCAACGAACGTAAAATAATAAAAGGTATAAAACGGCATGAGGGAAAAATAAACTCCCTTGGAGTATTTATATTATCCTAAAACTAATCTAAAGATAAATAAATAAAATAAAATCAGAAAAATAGCAATTACATAAGTCATATTATGATTGGTCGACTAAAGCGACATGTAAAATCGTAGTCGACGAAGCTTGCGAAGGTGAGATTAGGCCCATCACGAGCTGCTGCTGTGGACTCCCAAACCAGTGGCCGCTGGATATCCAGCGGGCCAAGCAGAAGCTCACTCGTGGCTGGGATTGCCGAGCTTCGGGCGCTGGTGGTTTGCTGGTTGCAGGGTCATCTTTCAGGGGCTGTAACTCCTGTTGTAGGGATTGTATTGGGGCGTGTGACCTATATTTGGAAAGCTCTTCAAGTCTAGTTTCCAAAACAATTTGAATCATTGCAATCCAATATGTAGAACTCAAGTTATGATAAAAAGAGTGAGAAAAGGTCTATTTTGACATATCGTTCATCATCGTTTAACTTCGTTTTAAACTCAAATTCAACTCCGAAAAGTGCATAACAATCCTTGTGGATGCTTTTCATTCCTCATGTACACACTAATCAAAATCGACGTTTACAAGCATGGGATCTTCGATTAATAAACTCGATTCATCGGCTTCCATCCAAATATCATCCGAATCAACTCCAAACACTTTGAAAGCGTCAAATGACTATGAAATCACCTGAAACATTAAGAAAAAAGAGCGTAATAGAGTACAAAACAAATATAAACTTAGCATTTGCGACCTAAAAAGAGACAAAAAGACCTAAAAAACAACTATAAACTTAGCATAAACGTGCCAATAAACTCTATATAAATATGATTCATCATGGAGCTTGTTTTGTACTGCAATTACTGTGTTGCTAATGTAAATGCAATGACAGGGATGCAACCCACCACCAATGGATATGGCAGGGACGTCGGCGAACATTAGTGTGTGTTCATCCCTTCAGCAAATTCCACAATCATTAGCAATTTAGCATCCTAGTCCTATATGTGATTATGTTGCTAGGGTTATAATAGAATGAAAAGTGTACATCTACTTTCAAGGCTATTAGCTCAAATGGTAGAGCAATGTACTATAGTGTACATGGTGAGGGTTCAAGCCCCGCATAGCCTATACATATATAACACTTTCGTATTGGTGTATTCCTATTGTTGGTGTAACTACCTTGGCCATTTTTATATATAACAAGTTTATCACTCTTAGTTAGGATCATTTAATTAATTAAGTGCTTTCGATTAGGCTTATTTTTGCCTTGGTTATGGTCACTTTCACTCTTAAATACAATTACTTTTGTCTATGGTTAGGGGTACTTTTTCACTAGAGTAGGGTCATTTTTGACTCGATTAGGGTCATTTTTATCCTCGGTGAGAGTCACTTTACTTTTGTCTCCTTGCTTAGGGTTACTTTTGTCCCAAATTAAGGTCACTTTTGTCTCAAATTAGGGTCACTTTTGCCCTCGACTAGAGTCACTTTTACCCTCGGTTAGAATCACTTTTGTCCCCAATTAAGGTCACTTTTGCCCTCGGTTAGGGTCACTTTTGTGCCAGGTAGGGTAATTTCTGCCCTTAACAAGGGTCACTTTTATTTGCCCTCAATCGGTTAGGGTCACTTTTACCCCCAGTTAGGGTTACTTTTGTCCCAATTAGGGTCACTTTTGTCCTCAATTAGGATCACTTTTGCCTTTGGTTAGGGTCACTTTTTTCTCTAGTTAGAATCACTATTTGTTAAGTTAATACTTCGTACATACAACAAAATAGCCTATGTAGGATTCGAACCTACATTCTCTGTGCGTAGAAGCATAGAGTACTCGTCCAATTAAACTAATAGGCTTGTAAACAACACAATAAAAAATTGTTTTATGTATATAAAGGTTTTCTCTCTCCAATTAACTACTGGCATATTTACAGAGGGCTATGAATATACTCTTATATTCAATAAAATTGCATAGTACCTTAATTATACATAAGCACCAACAACAATTTACAGAGGGCTATATACGGGTATACTCCGTATCAATAAAATTGCATAGTACCTTGATAAATTGTGATACACCAGTACTACATTGAAGCTAAAAGTGAAGACAACACAACAAAATAATAAGAAGAATCAATATAAATATCAGCAAGAAATGGGATAAATGAAAAATAATACAATAACGACTAGTAACTAAGATTAATTTGACATTACCAATACAAAGTAGTCGTTTTCATGTAGCTTTAATCATGATTTGAGAGTTAAATATTTGAATTTCATACCGTGATTTGCAATGAAGCTTTGGAAATATGACCGGAAAAATCAATTGGAATTCTTAATGGTAAAATTTGAAAGCAAGTATCGCGATTGAGTAATTTAGGGTTTGTAATTTGATCAACAACAGGTCAATCAATTGCAGGTCGAAATATTTAGATCAGTGGAATTGAAATTCTATATAGATCACAATAACAATCTTCTTGTGGTTTTTGAGGTTGAATGTGGGTGCAATATTCTTTTGCTTAGTTGAAGAAATATGAGAGAGAAAAATATTGGGGATTGTTATTGTTGCTTTCATGAATGAGTTGATTGCTCATGACACGTGTGAAATTTAGATTTACAGTAATATTACTGTACACCTGGGGCACACAAAAACTTTTGATTAAGGATTGTGAATCTTACTTTAATTTTGCCCTAAGATTTGTTTTCATCATGTTAGTGCTTTTTTTACCATAATGTTAGACGGTTAGTGGGTACTCAGGTATTCTCGTAAATGTACTTGTTATCAATATACTACGTACCGTACTTCGTATATGAGAGCCAGATACCCATATTAGAGTATGCCGTTTATTATACAGAAATCCACAAATAATTAATCAAAATGAACAATTTGAATATAAATCACGGGTATCAGATAGGAGTTAATTGTAAAACATTGTCCATCTTCCTCTTCCTCTCTATTTCAAATACAGTATTGTTAATCAAAGTAGTATTTGAATATGTTCTCAATCAAAATCAATGTTTGTATCAATTTCCTTCCTAAATCAGGACCAAATTGTAAGAGTCAGTCAGAAATCCAAACCATTGTTGTAAGCCGATGCATACTTAATTCATAGGGATCCCCAATTTATCATGTTGATAAACAAAATTCGTTTATCAAGTGGCGAAATCGTGAATAAATAAACTATAATGTCCGGTCAACATAACATTTATTTTCCTAATTATATTTTCAACTTTGGGGCCCATATCTAATATATAATTATTGATTAATTTATAGCTTTAAATAAATTTGTTTATCAAAGTGATAAACTTGAATTTTCTCCTTAATCCAAACTATTACGAGAAAAATCTTGGTTGAGAAATGTGAGATATACTTGTATGATTTTTATTATGCTACCTAATAAACATAAAATCAAACCAATTTATTCCTTCCATCCATTTAGCCTAAAAAATAATTGCACCAATTGTTAGCAAGTGCTAATTGAGACCATAATGAAGGAGAAACTTATGCTAGCTCACAATTTAAATGCCATAAATAAACAATGCAAAACTCTATATATAAGACTATGAAATACTACTATTACATATAATCTCATTTCTCAACCATTTAGATTTAAGTAATACAATTAAATTTTTCAACAAAATTTTAGTTCTTTATTTAATACTAAGTATAAATAAATGGAAGGACTTAAAATCGCGACGATTTTCGTTTTTGTTCTTGTAATTGCCACACACATCAACAATGCTATAGCAAATATAGATACAATTTTAGGAACAGATAAGAAGTTGGAGGCTGAAACCATCCATGAAATCAAGAAGCTAGATAAATGCGCAAACAAATGCAAAACTAATGGAGACGATGCATGTCGTGTAGAATGCATCAAAAAATCATTAAATGGAGCTAGCAAATTTAAGAAGAATGAGACCAAATATGAAATGCTAGCAGCTTATAAAAGCTTATTTTGTATGTATGGCTGTCATCAAACTATGTCTCAAATATGCGAGAAAAAGGGTACGTTTATTTTTAATTTACTATGACCAACTTTATTTAATAATGACATCTATTTTCTTTGTTTCAAATTAGCTGACATGTGTTTTTTCTTTATATTACTAATTTTTCAAGTATAAAAATTCAATCGAAAATACCTCTAATTATAATTAAATAAGAAATTTATAAAAAGGTGATATTTTAAAATACGGAGTGCACATTAAAAGGCATCTGACAAAATCCTACATGTGGTTATGTTTTTTCTTATCTGTATATCACAAAAGCTAGTCAAAATTGAGTTTGTTGAATAATGTTTGTTAAAAGTCAAATCAGGTTAACTAGTTTGGAACGGAGAAAATAAAGTATTTATACTCAAATCGGGTTATTCCCTTCCTAACAATTTTTTTTTTTGGTGCTTCTTAACCATGATTAATCTTTTGAAGATGAAGAAAAATGTAAGAAAGATTGCATGAAGGTATGCATCGACGAACCTACTCATGTACCCGACCCCAAATTTAAGCCCGCACACAAAAGCTCTTACAAGAACGTCAAGAAGGCTCATTAACATGGCTAGGCTCATTACAAAAAGTAGATCATTGAAGGATGCAAAATATTTGCTGTTAAATTCCATTTATAATTAGAATCTCAATTCATAAGGAATAGTACGAAGTATATATTTTTTAGATTTTGTTTTTCTTTCTATTTTATTTCCTTCCATGTTGTGCATGTAATTTTGCACTAATTAAGATTTTGCAGTATGTAGAAATGTGTAAATATCATGCTCCATTTTGCATGTCCGTTTTTATAAAAATCTTTTTATTTTTTTTTTATTTTTTATTTTTTTTGACAAGAAGAAAAGAAATTTCATTAATAAAATATAGGCAAACCATACCTATAAAACCTAAGAAATCTAAGAATTTCAGTACAAATATATAACATCTTAAAACTAAATATATCGCAGATTCGATTAATACTCGTTTTAATAAAAAAACTTCATCTGAAACAATACAATATATAGTATGAGTTAGCACTGATTTGGTTTGAAATTCACTGATGCTTAGTTGTTTGAGTGAAAATACTCATGTGGTCTTCTGGATTCTATCTTATGGATATTAAGAAAGAAATCATAGAAATTTCAAACACGCTATTGTTAATTTGGTAGAAAACCAAGATCTACCTCAAAAGATAAAACATTCCGAACACTTCAAGGTCTTCAACCCCTAAAGTCGGAAAAATACTCCATCGACCATTGAACACTGGTTTTCATCTATAAGGCTATAATATTCAATTTACCCATACCGTATGCGGGTTTGCTTGGGTGTATCAACTCAGCCTCAGTTTACCAGGTTTTTCTTTTGATATTTCTGTGTTTAGCTAGGTATGTTTGGTTGTTTTTAAATTCTTTTTGTAGCTCTCTTAGGTTGTAATTTGTTCTTTATTTATGAAGTTCTCTTTGTGAAAATAAATAAATAAATAAATAAATAAAATTAAATAAGGTGACTATTAAATGTTTCAAGGTGGCTAATTTCGTTGTATGCATACATTTGTATGCATATCTTAAATAATTTGCAACCATATTTATGAAGCAACTAGAAGCCGTCTTGATTAAGGCACACGTAAGGCATGGTATAGTGTTCTAAATCAATCATCAATAAAAATAATGATAGGTTCCTGATTCAGATTCAAAATACTGTAATGATTTCAGAATTATATCCAAATGACAAAAGAGAACGAGTATAACGATTATAAAACACAACCAAATGACATGAGAATTTGAGTACAACTTCGGAATATATCAAGTGACAAGAGAATATACAAGTATATGATTTTACTATCCACCAAGCGCCAACAATTTGCAAAAGAACCTAGTAGAATAAGAAAAATGTGTCGATTACAACTACAGAGTATTTTGTAGCTCTCTAATTTTCAAAACTTGCTTAGGCAGATAATCAAGCAAGCCTCGCCAATCGCCATGATCTTACCATCCAGTATCTAGGATGCTCCCGGCCCAGTTAGAGCCAGGGACTAGCAGAGCAAGGTAAGAGGCTCCTCACCCCAATGCACGTGCAATTAGCTCGTTACCTCCAAGGACACAAAGTAAATCCTTAATCAACTACACTGAGCAAGTATGGTGGTTCGATAGATATGAAACTTGCTAGTCGCTACAAATGATGAAGGCGATACAGGAAGCCATGAAGGTGAGAATACTGACACTAAGCTGTATAATGCTACAGTTACGGTTCCAGAAACGCACAACTATTCCAAACCACAATCATCAGTATTCTGATTAATTAGTGTACTACAGACCAAAGAGTGAGCACCAACCCAGACTTTAGATTAATGAGCACCAATAACTTGAAAGTAAAACTGATACTCCTACTACTCCCCAAGCTGCTAAATGCAGTCATACGGAATATATATCTAGACAAAACTTAAACTGTACAGGCAGTTCCAAATTTCCATAGCCTCACACGGTCACACTGATATAGAAAACTGAACTGCCAATAATGCTAGCAAATCCATTTGCTGCAAACATTTAACATTTGTAACTTAAAACACCAGGAATTCAGATAGGAAAGTACAGATTAACCTCTAATGCCCCAGTTCCTCATTGTGAGGAACAAGTTTTGTTCCTCATGGGGGTAGAACCGACATTTCACCTATTATAAGTCATTTGTTGGATGTGTGATGTGGCGTCATTATTTTTACGTGTTTTACTTGCTTTGCCAGTTGTATTTATCTCACAGTTGACGCCGTTATACCTCTAAACCTCAATGTTTATGGATTTTTCATTTTCTGGGCACGAATTCGAAGAAGAAACCAAACTCGAATTCTTTGAATCTCAAGTCGAAGAGGTCCAACTCGAATTCTGGGCAAAACTCAACTCGAAGAGGTCCAACTCGAATTCTTGGAGTATCCAGGTTCTTTCTGAATCAATTTCAATTCAAACTGGCTCCTTGTTTTTTCTCAATTCGAACTGGCTTCTTGTTTTTTCGAATGTTTTAGGGTTGAGGGTCGAGATGTTCGATACGTCGATTGTTTCAATTGACAGAATTATTTCGGCGAGGATTGTTAAGGGTTGCAGTTCCAGATCAGAATTTTTTTAGGGTTGCAGATGCAAAACCAAAGGTAAAAATGGTATTACTTCAACTTTAATTGTTAATTTATGGAATTAGCGTAATATAAATGGTTATATTATCTGGAATTAAATAATGGAATTATTGCGATTATATGCAATTAAATAATGGATTTATTGCGACTATGTTTGTTAGGGTAATATTAATTAGATGTAATGCATGTAATTATGCTGCTCATGTTCAGTTGATTGAATGAGTTGAATTATGCCGTTGAAATGTTCATTTGATGGAATGAGGTGAATTATGCATTCATTGGTGCTCATTATTCGTTCTACCTATGTGATATTATGTTATGGTGTGAAATCGTATCGAGTTTCGATTTGTTATGATTCATTTTTGTGGGTAGCTTAGATTGAGTAATGTGTGTAATGTAGTTAATACACCGAATTTGATATATTCGTTCTTGACAGGATTAGGAAAATGTCAGCGGGGAATGGTAAGCATAAACGTACAATGGTGAGGGTATACCACACAAAATTTTCTAATACACCAAATACCATTCAGTTAATGTATATTAACACATAATGCCTTTTTTGTTAACTGCCGTTAACGCCGTTAGTAATTAAGGTTAATTGTGCCACGTGGTTGTCACTTATTGGCTCTTATTAATATTAACTAACTTAAAAAAAATACACCACCAACGCCCCCAGCCTAGCCCCGACCCCCACCCTCAGCTGGTTGGTGCCTGGTCTGCTTCCCGTCAGGCTGGCGACCATCCTCCTCCCCCGTCAGCGACAACCCCGACCCAGCCACCACCTTAGCAGAACCATCACCTTAGCCAAATTCCCCAACCACCACCTTAGCCCAATTCCCCACTCCTAGCCTAAAGCCCAGCCACCACCCCGAAATCCCTTCGCCGGCAGCCCCTCTTCCTCTTCCCCTCCCTTTTCCGACCACCCCCTCCCCCTCCTTTCCCAACCAATTTCTTCAGCATCGCAAATTCACAGGCGAAGGGTTTGGGGTGATAGAGAGGGAATAAGGGGTGCAGTGGTGGGGACTTCAGCCGATTTCAAGGGTTCGTGGGTGGGGGATGGCCGGAAAGGGACAGGATAGGGGTTATTTCCATGGATTGTTGTCTATGCTCTCAAGAGCAGCAACAAACTCGGGGAAGGAAAACTAGAAGAGTGGCCTGAGCGGGCATGGGAGGGGTTACATGTGGGGGATGGTTTTCGAGGAAGGGGAGTAGGACTGGGATGGTCGCCGGCGTTGGGGGAAGGGGTCGAGAATATCGCCGGCGGGGAAATCGGGAATTGGGGAATCGGGGAAGCTTCAAGCAGGGAGGGGTTATAGGTGAGGGATGGTTTTCGGGGAAGCGGAGTGGGAGAGGGATGGTCGCCGGCCAGCTAGCCGGGGGTGGGGGTTGGGGTTGGGCTGGGGGCGGCGGTGGCTTGTGTTGGTGGTGTTTAATTTTTATTTTATTTTTAAAATTTTTTTTTCTAAATTTAATTAATTAAATAAATAATATTAATTAGAACCAATTACAAGATGCCATGTGGCATAATTAACGTTAATGACTAACTGAGTTAACGGAAATGGCATGTTGTGACATTTATGTTAAACTCAGTGGTATTTGGTGTATTAGAAAATTTTGTGTGGTATATGGTGAATTACGAAATAACTCAGTGGTATATGGTGAAAAATCCATTTTTTAAATATATTCTTTAGCTTAGGCTCGAGATGTGATTATGTTTTGAATTATGGTTTTATGTTTTAGTATGTTGTGGTTATGAAGGTTGGGGCCGAAGATGAAGAAGAGGGGTATGGGCTCAGTAAGAAGAGTAAGGTATGTGAGCAGAAGACCATGCATTTGTATCCAGAATTGTTTAAGGTACTACAATATGGAATTCTATGTGTGTGAAATTGGTGTTTTTGCATGATTAAGGTTTATGCATGAATTAACTTACTGGTTTTATGTGTGCTTAGGATGACGGATTAAGTTATGGAGGGATCGTCAAAGGTAGAGCGGAGGTGATGGCTGAACATTCAAAGGCCAGAAGTCAGGTAAGTTTGCTTGTTGATTCAATGGTTAGTAAGTGTGGGATAGGAAACATTAACTTAATTACTGTAATTTCATTTGGCAGCCTCCTAACATAAATTTCCGCATCGAGTCATTTGGGCGCATATGTCAAAAATTTGATGACAGGAGAAGACGTTGGGTTTGTGAGATGGGATTTGAAAGTCTTTTACATCTTGCTTTACATATGCATTTACCAAGACAATTGGCATATTGGGTCATGACACGGATGGATCCATTAGTAAAATGTTTAGAAGTTCCAATGATCTTGTGTTTAGGTTTTCAAGGAATCAGGTTCGGTGGGTACTAGGGACACCAATGGGTTCTAGGACTGTTCCTTGTACTAAGACTATGACCCAACATGATCGTGTAAAGGTTCAGAGAATTATTTTGAAGTATGGTAAATTGTGGGAGTCCAAGTCTGGTAGACAATCTGGTCAGGTCTACACGTCTGTAGGCATACCATTAAGTTCAGATATGATGAATCGGTTGGAGGGGTACTTTGATTCTGGAGAGGAAGAGGAATTCAAGATGTTGTTCTTGATAATTTCTTTAGAGATGGTGTTGTGTCCTACGCAGTCACCCCGGCTTGTGTCTGAACTACTACCTGCAATAAGTTGTGCTATGGAGGCAATTGAGTACGATTGATGTTCTTTAGTGCTGTCGAAGTTGATGGAGAGCGTACAAAATTTTGCTCGACGTTTCTATGCTAATGGGTTTGCCAGTGGATGCGGCGGGTGTGCAATATTTGTTGTAGTAAGTGTTTTAGTGTATTATTGCTTGTTTTGTTTTTTCTTGTGCGTTTTGTTTTAGTAATTGCTTGTTTTTGCTTTTACAATTTTGCAGATATTTTACTTGGATCGGTTGGATAGGGATCCTATTCAGTGGGATGTTTTTCCAAGAATTAAAGTGTGGACTATGTAGCAGATTGGGAAGGCAGCAAAATCAGACAAATTGCTGTCCGGCGACTACGGGAAACTAGGGGTAAGCACTTTTGTATTTGTTTTATTATATTGCATAGTGTTCTGCTTCAATCAAATATGGTTTAGAGTAAATAACCTTTTTCCATTTATATTCCTTTGTGTGGTTCAAGCTATTGGATGTTGCTTACGATGAACAACACCCAAGGGATGCAAGGGATAGTGTTGGACCCCTACAAGCTGGAGTGAATAATGTGAGGTTTGATCTTAAAGTAGTTGTTTCACCCGTGTACTTTGAATCTGAATCTGAAGGCTAGGTGTGTTGTGTGGATGCAGATGCGTGATTTACCATGGGGTTAACTTCAAGGCTAGGCAAAGGAGGGGCCGAATGCCTGAGCTAAAAGATCAATGAGGCAATTCTCAGTTTGGAATGTGTAATAAGGGTTCTGGAATAATCGATTTTCTTATTTAATTGTTATTGTTGGATAATCTAATCTTACAGGATTTGGATATTTCTATTTTCAGTTTGTTGAATACTCAATTTTCAGTTTGTCAATTGACGAAATATTATTCGGATTAATATTCCAATTGTTTGCTGTATTAATAAAAAAAAATGTGTTATTGAAAAAAAAAAAAGCAAGTACATTGGCCTTTTTATTTGTAGTAGAAATTACTTGTGAAGGATCAATAGGGTTGTATGGCAAATTTTCGCAGATATAAATCTCAAGATCTTGAGATCAGTTTCAAGGCAGAATAAACTAATTCACCTTTCAACGTCAAAGGCTTTGAGATTTAGTTCAAAACTTATAAACATGCTTTTGACTTTTGCACAGAATGTAATATTGCGAGTTAAACTAAAGTAAAATAAGCATGAGAAAGCATAATTAAATGAGACAAGACACAACAAGTTGTTACAAAGTTTCGCAATGAAAATGCCTACGTCAACCCGTAGGATTTCCACCTTTAAGAGACCTAAAGCACCCTAGTAGATCAACCATCTTCTCTCCGCAGCCAACCGCCCACACTAGGCGAAAAATACAAATGGGCACCGGTTCAAAACCCCCATTTAGCACCGGTTTTGAACCGGTTGTTATTTGAGGGATGCCAAAAACCAAAAGATTTCGCACCGGTTCTTGTTGTGAACCGGTGCGAATAATGGCCCAAAAAAATTATAAAAAAAAAACTTTTTTTTGCATTTTTTTCACTTAAATTGATATAGAAACACTAACATATATATAAAGTTACATATTTTCATTAAAAAAGGCTGTAATATTACAATTTTCGTCCAAAAAAATCTGATAGATATGGTCACGACGGATCAGGGAAGATTATTCTACACTAATAATGAGAAAGCTATGATCTTAAAATTGTTATTTTTTTTTTTTTTACGGGTAAAACTGTTAATTGATTATATATTATCATAAACAAAAATGTTTTTTTTTATAAGATGAAATAAAATATTTGAAAATAAATAAATAAATATGTGTATCAATAAATATCTTCAATTTTAGAAACAAATTTCCTTAATTTTCCCATACCAATTTAATTCAAATTTCATTAATTTTGTTGGGATTTTCTACACTATACCCCTAAGGTATTGGGATTCCGCGCCGTACCCCTCCAGATCGGACCGGTTTTTTCATGTCCGGTCTCCGGTCCATGATTTCAACAGATTTTTGTCTCCGGTCCAACAGGTCTCAGTCTGGTCCCCGGACCTGTGTGCACTCCTATAAAGCATTTACCATGAATCCAAACTATTTTAAATAATTTATTATTGCAACAACTAATATTAGTATGTTTTGTTTGGGGCCCTGTTGCATCGCTCACCTTGTGTCGGCCTAGCACCGGTTGTGTATTATTTGATGCAAGTAATATTACAAAATATTATATAATGTCAAATAACATTGTCATAGTATAATATCACCCATGCAAATTATTCACCCTTGCAAATAAGTATTATATTAGTGTAAATTAATATATTTGGTGAAACACTACTATAAAATTGTAAATCGTAGTAAAAGTACATGATATAAAATTTCATACAAAAATGATATGTACATATCGAATGAGTTCACCATCAAACATAAAAGTCATGAAGTACTAACATGAGGAAGGATAAACTCCAACTGGCCTAGACGGTACATGTCTGGATGAAAGTAGAATGGGAGAATCAACTACAGTTCTCTAATCTTCTTTATCAGCATTTTTGGTCCATATTAAAGAACCAGAAATCACACCAATAGACCATTCATAATATTTGGTGTTAGGCAAACTCACATTCAAAGTAAATTGTTGTTCACAGTCCATATCATCAAATTCCAATATTTTTGGAACAACGCTGATGCTGATTGACTCTGTAGGCATGCGCATCTTAGAAGAATGAATTTCAATCTTAGCAGTATATGTACTTCGCCCCTTCTCAACACTTCTTAATTTTATACTGAATTGAATAAGCCATTTTTCTTCACAATGTGGAGGAAATGTAGCTGAGAAATAAGGTAGATTAAGGTGAAATTAAGGTGGATCTTCTCCATCAGACAAATGGAATCTTTGAAAAATACAATTTTTCTCCTCATACACCAGACCGGGTGTTGGGTATGGCCCAAATTTTATAAGCCCATTATTTTGGTCGAAGTATTATCCATATTCTAGAGGCTTTCGAAATAATATCCTACTTGAATTTTCTAGAATATTATGGACACAAGAAGGATGGAGAATTGAGGAAAAATCTAGAATTATTAAATGCCAATTAAAATTCTAGATTTATGTAGAGAGTTCAAAAATATCTACATATGTGGAATTTTCCACACAAATCTTCCAAGCTCCATCTACACCTATAAATATAGGTCAAGGGCATTCAATCAAACAACAACACAACACAAGAAGTCATACCAAACACAAGCCTTTCTACAAAATATCCTCCCTCCTTGTAATATTCCACTACTATCATAATACTCCTTGTGAGTTTCTTATAGTGAGAGTTCTCTTGTAATAATCACCCTCAAGGGTTCTTGTACTCTCCTACTTTCAAATAGTGGAATAAAAGTGCTCGTTGTTACATAAAATCGTGTGTTCATTTATATTAATTATCTTGCCAATTATCAATTCAATTTATACTTCTCAATCAAACACATCTTCGTTTCCGCTGTGCACTCACCAACCCTAATATCGGGTTGTCTTGCCTTTTTCAAATTAAACTCTCCTGCTCCATATGCAAACTCAAAAGCAAGATCTTTTCCATGCATTTTGTTAGCTGCATAATAAAACAATGACACATAATTGAAAACAGCATCAAGTTATATAATTGTTAAATCATGCAGTAATGATCAATCAGATACCACTAACAACTAGCAAAGCATCAGAAACAATTTGTAATCAAGTATAAAAGAATAGCACTAATGATCAAACTGAGATTGTGATCAATATTTCAGTAGCAAAACAATGCTGTAGAAGAAAAGTAAATGAGAGCAGAAAATAGAGAGAAAAAGAGGAATTATTTTCATTAAGTTACACTACTAGAAATAGGCCAATTTACGACGGACCAGTTCCGACGGACTAGAAATTCGTCGGAAATTTTTGACGGAATTAAATTGTGTCGGAAATTTACGACGGATTTCCTACGAAACACAAATCCGTTGGAATTTATGGGTTTTCCGACGGAATATTTCGTCGGAAACTTGATTTTTCGACGGAAATAAAATCCGTCGGAAATTTCCGAGGGACTTTTCCGTCGGAAACCTAATATTCCGACGGAAATAAAATCCGTTGGAAATTACCGACGGAAAATTCCCTCGGAAATTACCTTTTCCGACGGAATTTTCCGTCGGAACATAATTAAATAATAAAAAAAAACAAACCTTACATTCTAACGGAATATTCCCTTGGAAATTACCTACCGACGGAATATTCCGTAGGAAAGTAATTCTTCCGAGGGAATTAATTCCGTCGGAACGTTTACCTAATTAAAAAAAAAGGATTTATATTTTTTTTTTTAAAAAACAAAACCTAAAACCTAAATACACGGACCACTACCTAAAACCCCCATTATCTTTCATTTCTCTTTCCTCACCCCGCCTCTCTTCTTCTTCTCTAACTTTCTCTCTCCTCTCTTCTTCTCTAGCTTTCTCTCTCCTCTCTTCTTCTCTAGCTGCATTATACTCCTCCATTTTTGACATATATCAAAACAATAATTGACATATATCAAGCTCCTCTTGTTCCTCGTTCCTCCTCTTGCGTTTCTCGGTTTCTCGGCATTTCTCCTCCTGTCCAAGCAACGTCTGCTTGTGGTTTGAGCCCAAGCAACTATGACATCGACTTCTCGTTCCTCCTTCAGATCTAGGTTTTTTTTTTTCCGACTTTTGATTGTTGTAATGTTAGATCTAGATTATAATTAGTTTTTGTTATAATTGTAATGTTATTTGATTAATTTTAGAAGATGATTGTATATTTATTTAATTTGTTTGATTTCATTTTTTATTTTCGATTTTTGGTTTATATTTCGATTTTTTGTTGTTTTTGGCTGATTAATTTTAGAAGAAAATTGTAATGTTATTCGATTTTGGTAATTTTTTCGATTTTTGGTTGTTGTTTCAATGTTGTTGGTTCGTGGGTGTGGTGGTGGGTGTGGGTGGTTCGGCGGTGGGTTGGGATTGTGGTGGGGTGGTGTCGGTGGGCTGGGATTGTGGTGGGGTGGTGTCGGTGGGCTGGGATTGTGGTGGGTCTGGGTGGGTAGGGCCGTAGGGGGGTAGGGGTGGGCTGGTGGGTAAGGTGGGTGGGTGGGTTTAGGCTAGGGGTGGTGGTGGTGGGTGGGGGGCAGGGGGTGGGGGCTGGTGGTAGGGGTGGTGGCTGGGGTGGTGCGAGGTTTTTTTTTTTAATGTTATTTCCGACGGAATTTTCGTCGGAAGTTTCCGTCGGAAGTTTCCGTCGGAAGTTTCCGTCGGAAGTTTCCGGCGGATTTGTATTCCGTCGGACTTTCTGGTGACCGGAATTCCTCTTTCGACGACAGAAGTTCGTCGGAAATTCCGTCGGAACAGTGTTTTCCGACGGAAAAGGCCGTTTTCCCTACAAAAGGTTTTCCGACAACCCGTACCGACGAAATTTTTGTCGGAAATGGCCTGTTTTCTAGTAGTGTTAGGAAAGAATTAAACAGATCAGCCTTATATACAAGGACTGAAAGAGGCTAACCAAGCCATACAAAGCATCAGTTGACTTGCTGATGTGGAATTTTGTTATGACAGAATTCTATCATAATAACAAAACTTTACTATGCACTAGGAGCTTGAGTGGCTCTGTAGGCTTGACGTAGGTGCTCTGATCCTTAACAAGAGATGTAGTCTCAACAATAATGTAAATAAAATGAATTTTCTGTGAGGCTGGTCACACCATTAACTAATTGTGTGGCCACATGAATTTAATACAAAATTCACATAAAAATTAATTTTAAATTAGTAACACATACACCAAAAATACAAAGTAATACTACCTCTAAATACTTATAAAACTAAGTGATATAACACAATCATCTTAATCCACATAATTCAAAAAAGAAAAGGAAAAAAAAAAAAAAACTAGCTACTACTTAAATCCACATACCCAAAAGACACATGCTCCCCATTGATTTTTGTGTTTCATCGTTATCCGGTTGTGGGAGATTCATCGTTGTTGTTCATATGGGGCAAGGGGTAGTTTTGCAATTTATGGGGAAAGAAGAGGAGAGAGAATTTGGTGGTGCGTACAATGTGGAGAAAGATTAGAAAGAGAATGGAAAAAATAATGGAGGAAGTGAGAGGAGAAAAAATGAGGAAAATCACTTGGAAAACTAGATATTTACCCAGAGCTAGAAAAACCTGCCTTGTTCGGTCCACTGTTTCTTTTATATCTTTGTAGTATAGGCAGTATGCTGCTATTTGTATTTTCTTTCATGTTGTGTTTCGTAGTCTGAATTCAACGAGGCAAGAGCCATCTTGCACTCGTTCTCTTTTCATTTTAATTAATTGATGCTTCCAGTGGTTTTTTTTACAAAAATATGCAAACTGAAAGCAAGTATTCATAAACTAGAGAAAATAGCCCTTGATTTATTTCATTTTGGGAGGGAGCAATGAGAGTAAAAAACTTCATTTAGTAAGCAAAGAGAGGTTATACCAACCAAAGACTAGTGTTGGTTAGGGATACGTAATTTGGAGACTATAAAGTATAAACCAAGTCTTTATGATGAAACTAGGTTGGAAAATGAGTCCAAACACCAATAACCTTGCAAAAGATTGTTTAATGGCAAAAAATTCACTTCAAGAAAGGTTCGGTTATTTGGCATAAAGGGGTGGCCCCATCTCTCACATAATGTCTCTTGGGACTTGGGTGATGGGAATGTAATTTCTTTTTGGTACGATAATTGGGTAGAGATAGGTGCCCTTATGTAGATAATTTGGCCGGTTCTAGACTTCTGGATGCTCGGGTCATTGATCAATTCTCGTTAACTTAGATTGCTTGCTGGTCTCCGTAGGGGTTGGACCTCATCTCAATGATTGATTTATTTCCCTTTCTCAATTGGGTTCATGTGCAAAATAAAATTGTCTCTGGAGTATACAAGCTTTGGAGCTAAAGTGGGTTAGACAAAAAATTCATTAGCACAAAACATAGTTGTATGTACTATTTAGACTGTAAGAACCAAAGCAATTAACAATGTTAGCACCTAAATGAAACTATGGAAGTGAATGCCTAATAACACTATGTTTTAAAAACTAGTGGGTGCAACACGAACTAATTAGGCATTAAATTATTGCCCATCATGTACTGATGTCTCCAATCGATCAACTACTACGCATGTATCATGTGAAAATATAACATTTGCAATTATTACATTACAAAAAAAAAAGTTACTATGCAAGCTTACCAGTAGTTATGGCTGCAGAAATTGTTGCAGAAACAGAAAAGTTTTTCTCCGCTTTGATCATAGCAAGTCCAGCAGCAACGAGGGGTGTTGCAAAAGAAGTGCCGGACAAGACATTATATGGAACAAATATGAATCCCCGTCTCCTATAGGCATGTCGTCTGGCCAAGATGCAACAATATGCTCCCCTGGAGCGCAAAGATCAGGCTGCAAAAATCACCGGAATCAGTTATAATAATAACAACAATAAGAAAAATAATGCTAACGATAATAACAATAACAATATAATATTCTGATGCCAAGTAAGTTGATTACTAATAATATTTAAGTGGCCTATGAATGTTTCCATTACTTGTGAAAAAAGAAGAAAGGTAAAGATGGATAACTTGGCTTGAAACTCAATATGAGTTAGTGCTAGAGATTAGTATGAGAAACAGTAAGATAGCAAGCTAGAGAGATAGAATCAATGGCAAACAAGGGAATGATAGGAGTATTATTGAACAGAGTATCCAACAATACAAACCTTCTTTCGAGAGGAAAGAGCTCTCCCAGAACAACCTCTTAATTAATTTCTTGATACCTTCCCCTTTCACCAATCACCTATTAATACCCCAAAATTAATCCCTAAAACAGACTTAACCACACCTTAAGCATGCCAGCCAGAAAATAACAAACTTATCTAGAGATTACTATTTTACCCTTCTCCCCAAACTGTATTTAACAACCTTACAACTCAGTATTCTTCCAGCTAATTCTTGGGCCTTCTAGCATAAGTAAAGCGAATATCAGGTTTAGGCTGATTCCTTGCAGTTAGGCATATGACAGGGTAAAATGGTTGTTTTCGGAGAAGATGATGTCTAAGTTGGTTTCCTGGATGGTTTTGTCAAAATAGCCATGAGATATGTGTCCTCTGCCTCACTTTCAATTTTGCTTCATGGCCAACAGTCCAAGAGATTTGTACCTTCGCTGGCTGCGACAAGGAGATCCATTGTCACCATTCCTCTTTGTCCTTAGTGCTTATGGGGTAAAAATTAGTAAAAGAGTTGCTCCTATTACTTACCTTTTCTTCGTGGATGATAGTTTATTATTTACCTGTGCAAATGAGGAGGAGATTGATAAGATACTTGAACTATTTTCCACTTATGAAGATGCTTTAGATCAGAAATTCAATAAAAAAAAAATCGAAAGTGTTGTTTAGCCGAAATTTAGAGCCTGAGAAGAAGGATATGCTTCAGATGAAGTTGTCATTTAAGGTTGTACACAAGTATGATAAATGTCTTGGATTACCAAATTTTATTGGTGGTTTATAGAAGACAGCTTTACAAATAATTCAAGAAAGGATTTTTAAGAAGTTGAAGGGGTGAAAAGAAGGGTTTCTTTCTCATGCTGGTTGGGAAGTACAAATCAAAGCCATTGCAAAAGCATTTCCCATTTATGCTATGCAATGCTTCCCTATTTCGGTAGGTATTCTTGATGATATCCAAAGATTGTGTCGTAGCTTCTTTTGGGGACAAAAGAAGAGTGAAAGGAGGACTATGTGGGTAGTTTGGGAAAAACTGTTTTTATCAAAGAAGGGGGCATGGGTCTGCAGAATTTCAGAGCTTTCAATAAGGCTCTCCTTGCAAAACAAGTTTGGCGTGTGATGACAAATACAACCTCCTTGATGGCTAAAACTTTAAAGAATAAATATTATCTAAAGTCTTCTTTTATGGAGGCTAAAGTGAATTCTATGACTAGTTTATTTTTTCGAACTCTGCCAAGAGTTAATGCTCCTGGAAACTATCCACAAGGGGTTGAAGATCTTTTGGTTGGGGAGAGCTGGAAATTGGGGCTTCTTAATTTACAATTTCTTCTTAGGAAGTCGAGGCTATTGTGATTATTCCTGTCTCTCTGTATTCTGGCTTAGACTATTGGTCATGGATTCATACAAAGAAGGGTGACTTCTCAGTTAAAAGCGCGTATTATACAGAGTTGTAGGCATGTCGGGTTGATCAAGCTTCAGGCTCCGGGACACACACGCTGACACACACACAATTTGGAGCAAACTCTGGAATGCAAAGAGTCAAAGACTTTACCAAAAATAAAAAAAATTTAGGTGGAAGGCACTACATGATGAAGTCCCGGTGAGAATTCAGTTGAACTACTACTGGTCCCTGTTGCACCTTGAAGTTACTAATCCAAAAGCCATGAATTTTAAGCATTGGTGTATAATGCTTGAGAATTCAGTAACGGATGCTTTGTGATGGGCTCTTTTTGGAGTCTTTTACGGGCCATGTAGCTTAAGGGGAATGCGTGGATTTTTCAACCAAAAGAAGTTATACGTGCAGGAGGTTATTGGCAGAGCTGCGGGAATTGTTGGTGATGTTGAGAAAGCACAAGAGCTGCGTGGTGCTTGCTGTCCTGAAAAGGTGGAAGCCATCTGACATGGATACTTATAAAATCAATTCTGACGTTTTTGGGGACAATTCGGTTGGTTTAAGTGGGGTGAAGCGTGCGTGACCATGTGGGTGATGTGATTTTAGCTACTTGTGTTAAGGAGGGGCAGTTGGCATGGATATTGCAGAGGCTCTTGCGGCGTGTCATGCTTTACTGATTGAAGTGAAGGGGGGATGTCGAAGAGTGGTTCTAAAAATGGACAGTTTCAAGCTTAATGCAATCATCTGCAGAAAAGTTGTATGTGAGAATAGCATCTTGAGAAAAATTGTAGATGATATTCTACATTTGAAGGAGCTGCTGCTGTATTTCTTACTCACATGTGGGTAGGGAAGGGAATGGGGTAGCTCACAGACTTGCTTATTTGAGTAGAATTTAATAATTTATACGGAAATGAGGGTTTGAGTGGAAGAAGGGATCAACGATTATTTTTGTGGAGGATTTTGAAGAACGCCCTCCCTACAGGGCACAACCTAAAGAAACGAGGAGTTAATACCAACGGAATTTGCCTTATGGGAGGCCCAGCTATGGAGGAAAGTACGACTCATCTATTGAGGGACTGTCCAACGATCAGGAGAGTGTGGGCTGGAAGCAGCCTGGGTATTAGAACTAACAATGACAGATCCATTCCATTCGTCGATTGGATCACCGACTGGATTGCTTACCTTTAGAGAGATAAAACAGGTCGGAGCACTCCCATTTTTGTCAATCTCCTCCAAGGTATCTGCCTTCAGAGGAACAAAGTGGTGTTCTACGGAGTTTGTATTAACCCCTTGGGCATCATTCGAAGAGCGGAGTTGACAATCAATACAAGCTGGACCAGCCAACAAACCCCAATCCCCAAAATTCCAAGGAAAGACATGAAAGAAGGTCCTCCAGGTTTCGAGATTAAACCAATTCAGATGATAATCGGTCATAACGAATGCAAGGAGGTAAGTGAATTCCAGATCAAGATGGGGAAAAGGAAGGAGAGCGCATCGACATAATTTGGAGATTAATGAGACACAGATAAATTTTGCACGAAAATTGTTGAAGTAGATCCCACCAAATAACACTTGAGTGTTCCACATTGACAGAAATTAAGAGTTAAGACCACAATATAAGACTAAGGGGCTACTCCCCTCATGGCCATATGGTTTTAAAGTGGAAACTCCGGTCTTGTGAAGTGGACTTTCTCTTGGTTGTGGGTGCGGCCTACAGGACAGATTAGACTTTGTTCTTTCCTTTCCCATACTTCTTTAACCTAGTAACAGGTTGGTTGCTTGGACCTTCAAATGCTTGATATGAATGCTGAGTTGTGTTAATGGAGGGTTGTGGTTGAGAAACAGACTGCAATGAGCTTCTTGTGAATCTTCTAGGTGGGTTTGGTGGGTTTAATGTGGAGGTACTCTTTAGTGCATTGTGTTTAGTGGACTTAGAAGTTTTCTTTGCAATCCTCTGTCCATCCCTTGCACTTTGCTCTGCTGCTGTGAGTCCACCCTTACATGTCTGTTTGTTGTGTCCATAACACATACATCTCTGACATTGGACTGTTGTAGACCTTTTTCCTTTGTCGGGTTCATCAGGTGCCCTCCTTCTTTGTCTAGATGGTCTACCAATGCCTCTTTTCATCTGTGGTGGTAGTATTGTAGGCATATTAATCTCTGGCCAGTGCTCAAAATCTGGTACAGAGTGTATTGAGTTGGCATAAGCTTTCTTATAAGTTTGGACTGAGAACTATGTGCTGCAAAAATTGTATGGGTTCAATCCAGCAGCCAAGATTGCTCTAATTGCATGTTTGCAAGGCAAACCTGAAATTTGTCATGCCCCACAGAGACATGTGTTTTTGTTTAGTGACATAGGAAGTCCTTCACTTCATATTCACCCTCCTTTAACTGATAAGCTTTGCAATTTCTTGATCAAAGGTCAACATCTTTATTCTCTTTACTATATTAGGACATGGTTCATCCTCATTCCAGTTGTTACACTTTTTTCTAGCTTCTTGATGATAGTCTCACCATGTACATTCTTCTTATACCTATGTATTCATGTTAGGATAGGTTAGCATCAAAATGAAATGATGTCAAATACCATTAAAGATGTTAGAAAAAGAAAACTTATACCTTCCAAAAGTGTTAAGACAGGCCTGCATATGTCCACACCCAAAGTTGCATTGAAACTCTCTACAAAGTTGGTCTTGTTTTCATCACTGCAAATTTAGGGATCAAATTTGTGCCTTGTCCACCTTGATTGGTTCCCCAAATCAGCCAACCATTCACAAGCCATTGGATTCACAGCCTTAATCCTGTCCATAGCCTTTTTAAAGGTGAAAGGAGATGTTGCACTACAGGCCAACCAGAAGAGTGAATGCATCAAAGGGCCAGGAAATGATCCTTTCCAATTCTTGGCTAAGTGTTTACAACAATATCTCTTGTCCACTTCAGGCCATATCTCAGTTAGTGCCACATCTATTCCCTGCACACAAATACACAAAAGTGAGTTTAGTTGTTACTTGCAATTTTAGAAATTAAAGTGTGAGTGAAAGAGCTAACTTACTTTTTGTCTGTGTGAAATAATACACCAACCATTACCCCGCCCAGAACCTGACAGAATATGCTTCAAGTGCCAGAAAAAATACTTCCAATTGTCACCATCTTCCTTGGGAACTATAGCCCATGCAAAAGGAAACAATTCATTGTTCCCATCTATAGCCACAACAGACAAAAGGACCCCACCAAAATGTCCTTTCAAGTGAGCTCCATCAAACCCCACTAAACTCCTACATCCTGCGACAACACCATCAATGGCAGCCTTGAATGAAATGAATATAATTGAGAAAGTGAGGGATGGATCAGGTGGATTAAGTTGCTTCCATGCACAGTTAGCTGTAGATCCTGGGTTGGTTTCTTTAACCATCTCACAATACTTTGGCAAATGTCCATAGGAAGTATCATGCCCACCATTTATCTCCTTCAATGCTATTGCTCTCATCTTGTAAAGGGTACTGGTTGCCATGTGCACTCCATATCTACTGAATAAGAGATCATTCAGTGTCTTTCCAAAGATGTCATTATTAGCCCTTATATCTTCCATTAGTTTTTCTACAGCCCATGTAACAGTCACTAGGGGATTCCTTTCATCTAGCCTTCCACAAGTGTGCTCAGAGTTCTTTATACTCTTTATAGCCCAAGTAACTCCATCTGGTAGCCTATTTGAATGAATTCTCCAACCACAATTTAAAGCAAGACAAGCAGCAGTGAACCTCCTTGGATTGCTCATATCAACCACTACTGCAAAACCACATTGTATACAATAATCTCTGAAGACAGACATGAAATGCTCTTTATCACTGAAGATCATCCAGGGTTTCAACACTATACTGCCAAACTCAACATCAGACACAAATTCACCATTTTTATACATCCTACTAAAATAAGTGTCATCTGCATACAGACCCCTATTCCAGCAATCTGATATGTATGGGTCATATGTGTCAGTAATACTGCCAATTTCTTTATCCTCTTCATATTCATCATCAATATCATCTTCCTTATTAGAACCCTCATCCATTTCATCTTCCTTATTAGCACCCTCATCCATTTCATCTTCCAGCATAGCATCCTCATCCATTTCATCTTCCAGCTCATCCCCTTCATCCATTTCATCTTCCAGCACAACCTGTGCAGCCTTAGCTCTACTACTTTCACCAATCCCATATGTTTCGGGGTTTTCTGATGTCCTGCGGGAGAGTTACAATTCCGAGACTGGAACCGGACGCCTGTACCTGCAAAACAAACAGACGCTCAGGACGATTGGAGATCCGCCTCCGACGGTCAAGTTAGTACTTGATTAAGGAGTAATTAATGCGGAAATTAAAGTGATTGGGTCTCTCTAGGTGAGAGTGTTTTATGTGTGTAATCTGCGTAATCCCCCTTAATGAGGATTAAGGGAGGTATTTATAACCTCGGGAAACGTGCCAATCCTAGGTTTAGGTTAACCTTAGGCTGATTGGGCTTCCCTCGGAAGTTGGGCCTAGGTGGCCGACTTCTCCATTAGGCATGGAGTATGCCACGTTTCATGACATAATAGGTCCAGGGTGGACGAATAAGAGTGTGCCACGTGGCAAGCCCTAAGAGGTCCAACTGGGGGACACTTAGCAGGACCTGATTGGCCCACGTGGCGCATTTCGATTGGTGGGAGCAAAATCCCCTAATCATTTGCCCCTCACAGGTGACACGTGACTGGTCACGTGTTACCTGTGATAGGTGTCGCCCTGTAACAGGCGACGGCCTGCTACAGGTGTCACTCGGCGAAAGGCCGAGAGATTCTCCCGCCCAAATTTTGAATTCCGGAAGTGACCCTTCGCCTTCTCACTTCGCCTATATAAGGGGGTGCTGTCTTCGGTCATTTTCACACTTGAGAACTTTGTGAGAGAACATTCGGACCCCTGAACTTGCTCTGACATTTTGGACCCTTTCTGCCTACCGCCTGCTCTGACAAGCCGACTGCAAAGGATTTTCAGAACTTCATCAATCGTCACTCGTTCAGGTAACCGTCGGTTCTCTTACTCTTAATTTTCTCTTTACTTTATTCTTTTTTGAAATGGCACCACGGAAGCACACGACACGACCTAGGTTTGTGATCAGCCGGTCACCGGGGACGACTGAATCTAGGACTAGGAGTGCCGCCTGCCCTTTTCTGGACCCATCTTTGCCCTTTATACAAAGTCCGACTGTATCTGTGTCTATGCAGAACATGATGGCCAGAACAAAAAAGACTGCCAGGATCTCAAACTCAGACGGCTCCTCCCACAGGGTGCCGATTAGTGAAACATCTGACCAGGCGCCAGATGTGGAAGTGAAACAAAGCGGCTTGAAAGCCGGCAGTTCTGAGGGAGGAGTCAAAGTGACCCCTTCCCATTTTACAGTTGACAATTCTACATTCTCTCCTGCTCCTTTTAAAGGAGAGGAGGCGGGCCCCTCTGGGAGAGGGGAGGAGTCGTCCTCTTCGGACTCGTCAGAGGAAAAATCTGAGTCTAGCTCTTCTGGCCATGCTTCTCTGGACACAGAAGAGAAAAACAGTCGCCTCCAAGAGGCAAGGCTTTCTCACGCAGTTGAGAAGGGGGACAATTGGGCGGAGCCATCCGCCTCTCACCGAGAGCAAAATACCCCCTACTACTGCACGGTACCTCAGGGCCGGATCACGGCCATGCAAGAGAAAGTGGGGAGCTTTATCGCAACCACACAATGGGCCCCAGCTTTTTAGTGTTCGTGCCGGATCCAGAAGACACAGTCGTCTGGCCGGCTGGTACTAGTTATGATGGCGCCTACTTTGGCTGCTACGAGGCGGCCATCAAGGCTGGGTTGCGCTTCCCACTACATCCGGCTGTTCAGCGGATCTTGGATGGGTATGAGTTGGGGTTATGGCAGTTAGCCCCGAACTCCTGGGTCAACGTACTCGGCTATGTGGCCGGGTGAGAACTGCACGGGGTGGAGCCGAACTTCGAGGCTTTCGCCCACATGAACTACATCAGCCGGACCCCTAAGGCAGGCGGTACCGGCTGGTATCAATTGACGAGCCACAGGGGCTACCTCATGACAAGAGGTAAAGCAAACAAATGGAAGGACTGGCGGAGCACCTTCCTTATCATTGAGAGTTCAGACACAGAGCTGAACAAGCGCTTCAACAGGTGGAACAAGAATCCGCCCCTTCTTGCAGGCGGCCGCAGCATGCCGCCTGTTCCCCCTAAGGCTAAGAAAGAGATCCTAAATAAAGGACTCTTCAAAGTAGAGTAGAAGGTGAACTCTACTTCAGGGGTACGAGAGCAAGTACCCTTGCACTGCGTCCCGAGCTTCAAATGGCTCTACGACGAGTACTTTTTGGCCGCCTGTGGCCTCAGCAGTCGGTGCTCAAGAGGTAGCCGGCCTGTCGAATACTCTGTTGTTCCGTGCATTTCTTTTTATGATTTTTATTAACTTTGCTATTTGTTTTTGCAGCGGACGCCATGAGCAAAATTACCGCCTCCAAGACTGCGGCGGCCATGTTGCGGGCCTCCATCATGCAACAGTCTTCAACCGACTCCCCCAACAAGGGGGCACCCTTGGTGGGCTTCGAACCTTTCACCCTCTTTTGGAGTTGTGTTTATGCATATGCTGACTTTTTTCTTCTTTTTTTAGACGGGCGCTCCAAGAGCTTCTTCTTCCCAACAGCCGGACTCCAAGGCCCGGAGGACGACTGTTGCGAGCTCTCATGGTTCTTCCAGGAAACATGTGGCGGTTGAGAAACAGCCGGCCACTCCTTCTAAAACTCCAGCTGGGCCACCTAGAAGTATGAAATTGTCCTTGTAAATTTTAGACTTGCTCCCTTCTTTACTAGGTCTAATCCGTTTGTTTATGCTTGATGCAGTCGGCCCTCATGAGCCTGACTTGGTCGAGGTGGCCAAGTCTATGATCAAGGTCATTCCTCCAGCTGAAAGGGAGGCGGTCAGGGGTGTCAGCACCCTTGACCTAGACGGGATTGCAGGGGTCCTTGCTGAGGTATACTTAGCATATTTTTGAGTATTTGAATTCCAAGACACCTGTTTTTTTTTTTTTTTTTTTTTGGAAACTGACGCCTGTTCCCTTTTTACTTAGGCCCTGCTCCGAGTGAACGGCCTTCGCAAGCCGCTTGACCGGAAGAACAAAGAGGTAAAGGCTGCAAAAGCTATGGCCGCCTCTGACTGTGATAAGGCAATGTTTCAAATTTCCCAAAATGAAGTTCTAACGATTGATATTCTTTATTATCAGGCGCAGGCTACCGCCGCTATCCGGGCTCAGTTAGAGGCGGCCCAGAAGAGGAATAGCGAGCTGGAGGCGACCATCAACAACCTCAAGGCCGAGCTGAGACCTCTTCGCCAAAAGATGTCCTCATACGAAACCTTGGAGAAATCCTTGGCGAACGTAAAGGAACGCCTGGTGACCCAGGAGAAGAGTCTTACTCAGGAGCTCTCGGAAAAGGCCGAGCAAGAAAAGAAAGAGCTGGTCCGGGAGATGATGGAAGACTCTGCTCAAATCCAGCGCATGACCTGGGGCCGCCTCTTCCCCAATGCCGACTTTGCCTCATGGGAAAAAACGTACCACCAGTGTTCTGATAGATATAATCAAGAGATCCTGGCGGCTGCTGAGGAAGAGGCGTTGGAGGAGGAGGAGCAGCCGGTAGTGGCGCTTGTGCCGCTTGGGGGTAATGCATCGAAGAAGGATGCAGCTGAAGCCGAGTCCAGCAAGAAGAGTGTTGACCAGGCGGCAGCTGCTAATATTGAAGATCTGCCCCCTTCTTAAGCTTTATGTCTTCTTTCCACGGCCTGCGTGCCGTTTGTTTGTATTTACCCGGCCAGGGGGCCGGGGCTCTGAATTTTTGGCCGGTCTTTAATGGTCGGTTTCCTTTTAATGAATATTTTTGTTTTGCTTCAAATTTGTTTAAGTATTGAATATTCTGATATCCAATTGCACACTATACCGACTGTTTTACATGGCCGATAGTTGCAGACAGGTACGGATAGTTAGTCACGCCGCCTATGCCCCTAGACGACTGGTTGTCTGTTTCCAGGCTAGACGATCAATCGGCCATTTATCCAATCGGTATTCGACCCATTTTAAAGACTGGATCCCCTTTAGGCAGGCGGTCCTGTCATTTGTAAAATTAACCAAGTAGGAAAGTGGTTTCCTACTTGTCATGTTTTTAGGCTAGAGACTTTAGGCAGTCTAGGCCAACTGTTCCCCGCCACATTTAATCTAGTGTGAACAGGTGCTATATGAACACCTTTTTAGCTTCATACTAATTTTTTTTTTTTTTTTTTTTTTTAAAGAGTGACCATGGAAACATAATTGTTACCTAGTCGCCAAGTGACTGAGTAGTAGAGGTATCAAGCAGTGGGTACCGGTTGTTCCCCTTTATTCGCCAATGTTTGTTGGCTATTAACTCATAAGATACCAACTGTTTTTATCCCAAGTAGTTCAGTCGGTCGGTTGACACGGATGGTTACTGCGAACACTTGTTTGACCTGATTAGTCAGTTAAGTGAGAGGTATCCTTGTCCGTGAAACGGCTACGTGGTTGTCTTGGTTAGACAGTCGTATAGGTGCCGTGTAATGATTTTATAGAACAATGTTCCACCCAAAAGGGAGCTGCTCTCTGCGACGAATTTCATCCGGACGGATGCCGTCGGACGCCTGCTATAACGTTGGGACAGGTCGAATTGAATTTTTATATTTTGATCAGTTGGCTTGACGCCTGGTCTGATCATTTTAGCCATGAGCCTTTGATAGTTCTTGGTGAACTGTATTATGGGAGAGTAGCCGGTTGAGTGAAACAAGCGGCGTGCCCCTCTTAAGTAAGAATAAAAATTAAACATGGAGAGTAGCCGACTGTTTGTCAGTAGGCATGCCCCTCTTAGGTAAAAATAAAAACTAAATATGGAGAGTAGCCGACTGTTTGTTAGTAGGCGTGCCCCTCTTAGTACAAAATTGAATGAAACAGCAAACTTTTATTAAGTAGCCCTTGACTATTTACATCATTCAAAAGAAATATTTCTTAACATTATCTACATTCCAAGTTCGAGGCAACGGTTGGCCGTCTGGTGTTTCCAGACGGTAGGTACCGTCCCTGACCTCTTCACATATTCGGTAGGGTCCTTCCCAGTTGGGAGTTAGTTTGCCAGACTCATTAGCCCTACCAACTGCTTCCATTTTTCTAAGTACAAAGTCCCCCACTTTAAGTGGACGCCTGTGTACTTTGTTGTATGATCTAGTCATTCTCAGGCGGTAAATTTCATGGCGCAAGACAGCGTTGCCCCTCCTTTCGGGGAGTGAGTCTAATGCCAGGCGCATGGCTTCCCATTTTGCCTCTTCGTCATATAGCATTACTCGAAGAGTCGGCTCGTAGTATTCTATTGGAAGAACAGCTTCCGCACCATAAGTTAGGAGGAATGGAGTTTCTCCAGTCGCCCCTTTTTCAGTCGTCCTAATGGCCCAGAGAACATGTGGTAATTCATCCGCCCATAGGCCGCCTTCTCGTTCAATCTTTTTCTTGAGACCGTCTGAGATGATTTTATTAAAGGCTTCTACCTGGCCGTTTGCTTGTGGACGGCCGACAGATGCAAAGTAGTGTGCAATTCCTTGGTCACCCAACCAGCTTTTGAGAACAGACGTCTCAAATTGGGGACCATTATCAAAGACCATAGACATGGGAACCCCGAACCGAGTGATGACATTTTTCCAAATGAATGAAATTACATCCTTCGTCTTGATTCCCTTTACAGCCTCCGCCTCTACCCATTTAGTGAAGTAGTCGTCTGCAACAAGTATGTATCTCCTTCCGCCTGTAGCAGGCGTATAGGGACCCAAAATATCCATGCCCCACTTAGCAAACGGTAGTGGGCTATGAATGGTAGTGAGGTCAGTAGCCAGACGGTGAATTAGTTTGCCAAACCTTTGGCACTTGTCACATTTTTTCACCATCTCCATTGCATTTGTTTCTAAAGTAGGCCAAAAGTAGCCTTGCCGCCTTGCCCGTTGAGCAAGCGTCCTACCGCCTATATGGGAAGCACAGTAACTAGAGTGAAGATCGTCTAGTATCTCTCGCCCCTTTTCTGGAGTAACACACTTCAAGAAGGGTTGAAGGTACCCCCTTTTGTGAAGTTCTCCCTTTATCATTTCAAAACTGGTTGCTCGTTTTTTCAGTGCTGCCGCCAGTTGATGATCATCAGGCAGGGTACCGTTTGTCAGATATGCCCTGATTGGATCCATCCAGGTTGAGCTTCTGTCTAAGATTCCAATAGGGTCTTCCTCGATGCTTCTCTTCTCCATTACTTCCCAAAAAACAGTTCGAGGAGTATCACAAGAAGCGGATGATGCTAATTTTGAAAGTGCATCCGCCTGGTTGTTTTCTGATCTCGGCACTTGAGTCAGACGAAAATCTTCAAGGGATCCGACCACCTGTCGTACCGCCTGTAAATACTTGATCATGGTCGGATGGGTTGCTTCGTATTCGCCATTATACTGACTCACTATCAATTGTGAATCGGAACAGGCGTCTATCTTTCGTGCCCCTGCCGCCTTGCACATGCGGATTCCAGCTAGTAAAGCTTCATATTCTGCCTCATTGTTTGAGGCCTGAAAACTGAAGCGTAGAGCATACTCGTACCTGTCGCCCTTTGGCGACTGACATATGACGCCTGCTCCACAACCATTTGATGTAGAGCTTCCATCCACATATACCTTCCAGACTTGGTCTGGATCTCGAGAATCAGGGGGACGAGTCATCTCAACAATAAAGTCAGCAAAGGCTTGCCCCTTCACTGCTTTTCTAGGCTCGAAAGTAACTTCGAGGATCTGTATTTCTATGGCCCATTTGATCATTCGGCCTGACGACTCCATGGTGGTCAGTGGCCACTTGATAGGTTGATCTGTATACACGACGACTGCATGTGCCAAAAAGTAGGGCTTCAATTTTTTAACAGCCATGAAGAGTGCAAGACCAAATTTCTCCACTAAGGGATACCTCAACTCGGCATTTTTCAATACATGACTGACAAAGTAGACCGGGAGCTGACAACCGTCTCTTTCAAAAAGAAGAACAGCGCTTAACGCATGATCAGAGACGGCCAGGTACATGTAAAGTACTTCTTTAGGTAAAGGGTTGACTAGCCTCGGCAAGGAATGTAAGTGAACTTTCAATTTCTAGAAGGCCGCCTCAGCATCCGGCCCCCATTCAAACCTTGCCTTCTTCTTAATTGCCTGGAAAAAGTATAGGCATTTGTCGCCTGATCGGCTTAGAAATCTTCCCAAGGCCGCCAGACAACCTGTTAACTTCTGAACCTCTCGGATGGTACGAGCGACTGCATGTCGATGTCCGCCTGCACCTTCTCAGGGTTCGCCTCTATTCCTCTCTGATTGATAAGGAATCCGAGAAATTTCCTAGACTCAACTCCAAAGACACATTTCTTGGGATTGAGCATGACATGGTGCCGCCTGAGTGTGGCGAAAGTTTCTCGGAGGTCCGACAGATGATCTTTCTGAAGTTTAGACTTGACAATCATATCATCAATATATGCCTCGACATTTCTCCCAATCTGATCAAAGAACACAGTGTTTATCATTCGCTGGAAAGTGGCCGGGGCATTCTTAAGACCAAACGGCATGACCGTGTAACAGTATAACCCTTGATCAGTGACGAAGGTCGTCTTCTCCTGATCTTTCTTCCATAAAGGAATTTTATGGAAACCAGAGTAGGCGTCCATAAAGCTCATCAAAGCATGGTCGGCTGTTGAGTCGACCAGGTTATCAATTTTAGGCAGAGGGTAACTGTCTTTGGGGCACGCCTTGTTTAAGTCTGTGTAGTCTACACACATTCGCCAGGTGCCATTCGGCTTTTTAACAAGCACCACATTTGCAACCCAGTCTGGGAAGTAACATTGCCGGATGAACCCTGCATCAAGTAATTTTTTAACTTCGGCGGCTGCCGCCTGACTTCTTTCTTCGCCATGGTTCCGCTTCTTCTGCCTTTCCGGCTTCTTTTTCGGATCCACGGCCAGTTTATGTACCGCCAGATCAGGACTGATGCTTGGCATTTCCTGGACTTCGAATGCAAAGATATCCTTGTATTCTTTCAATAGTTTGTGAAAGTCGTCACCCAGGACCCTTAGAGCAGTCGTCCCAACTTTAACTGTTCTGTCAGGACGCGAGTCCTCTAAGATCAGGTCCGTATGCTCACCAGCCGGCTGAGGGCGGAATTCATTCGACCGCTCCTCTGCCAATGATTGCTATTTTCTGTCTTTTCTTGCGGCCCCCGTCTGGGATACCTTTCTCTTCTTGTCGCCTGCTTCTTGAACAGGCGCACTCTCCTTGACATTGTCAAGGTCTATTTTTCCCCCACTCGACCCAGCGGCCATAACAGTGGGCTTGACATCCGAGAGATAGCACTCTCGGGCCATCCTCTGATCTCCCCTTAGGGACCCGACTGTTCCATTATCCCTCTCAAACTTGAGCAACATAAGAGATGGGATTATAACAGCCTTGGAATTATTCAGGGTTGTTCGTCCCAGAATCATGTTGTAGGCCGAGAGTTCTTCTACTACCAGGAACCGGACTACCATGTGTCGTCCTTCCCCTTTTTCACCCAGGCGGATGGGTAAATCCACTCGTCCCACTGGGTGGACGACTCCTCCTCCAAACCCTACTAAAGGGTGGGATGCCGGATGTATGCAATCAGTCTGATATTTTAGTTTCGAAAGACATTTGCTACTGATGAGATCTGAGGAGCTTCCGGTATCTATGAGAATTCGGCCAACTCTCTGGTTGGCCACTTTACATTCAATAACGATAGGGTCGTCATGCGGCCCTCTTACCCCTCCTAGATCTTCTTCAGTGATGACAATCTCAGGAAATGAATATTTGGAGGGTTGTTCTTGGTGAACGGAATTTACATCTAGCCGTCTGATATTGTCTTTGTTGCCCCTAATAGTGGGGCCGCCTCCTGAGAAGCCGCCTGCAATGGTGTAGACGACTGCATCATCTGTATCGAAGCTGTCGGCCTGTTGATTCTTTTTGGCCGACTGCTTTTTCGAGGAAGTGTTCCCCGTAGATTTCTTGACATAAGTGTCAAGATCACCTTGCTCATCCAGGTGGTCCAGATACCGCATGAGACTGATGCATTCATTGGTGTGATGACCAACATCTTCATGATAATCACAGAATTTTTCTTGGTTCCGGTTGTTTGCAGAACCCTTCATGGGGACCGGCTTCTCAATTGAGATCCGTCCCTTGATTTCCTTTAGGATAAATTGGTTATCCTTGTTAAACGCATACTTTGGGGAGTATGGTTTGAATTCTTTTTTCTTCTTCTAGGCCGGCTGTTTAGAGGAATCAGCCGCCCAGACCTCTTTTCTCTTCTCATCTTTGTTTGACGACTGGTTCTGTCGTCCTTCTCTTTTGTCGGACCTTTTCCCGTCTGACTGTTTTACCGTACTACAAAGATCAGTCGCCTGTATATAGGCTTTCGCTTCAATCAAGGCCTCTTGAAGAGTCGCCACCCTCTTTCGGACCAAATCAAATTTGAAGGTCGACCCGTCTTTGAGACCTCTGAAAAAGTCAGTATAGGCTACTTCATCCGGTAACCCTTGAATCTGTATTCTCATCAGGTTAAACCGCCTGATGTAAGAACGAAGCCCCTCCTTCTCGCCCTGCTGAATCGTTCCTAAATCAAGGGTCGTCTTCTTCGCAGGGATGTTCATGGCGAAGTTGGAGGTGAATAAGTAAGAAAGCGTCCTAAAGTTATTTACACAACCAGTCGGCAGGTTGCCGAACCATTGTTGTGCGATTCCTTTGAGAGTCGCTGGGAAACACTTACACCAAGTAGGATCATCCAACCCTTGAAGGTACATCAGGTTGGTGAATGCCATCAGATGGTCTTCTGGGTTAGTAGTGCCGTCATAGGCGCCTACTAATACATTTTTCACTTTGGTCGGCTGAGCGGCTTCAATAATTTCCTTGGAGAAGGCCGACGGCTGTTCGCCAAGTCTAAGCAACCGTAGCTGCCAGTCCATAGGTTGGACATTTTTTGTTGCATGCCCACCAAACGGAGGTGGCTGCAAAAAATATTGTTGTTGCGGTACAAACGGTAAGTTTGGTACCACCTGGTCGCTATGAAAGCCGGACTGACGGGAGGTGCGCCTGACTGACTCTCATGATACGATACGACTGAGTATGCCTCATCGAGGTATTGCGCAGACTGTCTTGGAAGTTTGAAGTAGAGGCCGACTCTGACAATCGGTCACTCTTCTTCTGCTCTAGCAGTAGCCGAGCATTTGTGTATGTTTTCCTTGACCCGTCCGCCTGAATATGACGAACAGGTTTCCTCTTTCCTGGAGTAGGAAAACGGTATTTTGTGAAATCAAGGGCAGGCGGCTCCCACTTCCTAGATTTAGGATGAGGGGTCGCCTCTCGCCCTTGAACTGGCTTCCTCTTCCGTGAAGTGGCGGGTTTCTTAGCCGACTGCTCCTTGTCCAGAGCAGGCGGCTTCTTGTTGATCAACTCTTGAATTTTTCCCTTGAAGTCCCTCATGAAGGTCATGAGCTCGTTCCTTGTGATGGGAGCAGACCCATCAGTCGGCTGCTGCCGAACAGGTGGTGCGCCTGCTGGCTCACTTCCAGTTTGAAGATGTTCCCGTTCCCTCCTTTCAGTATGAAGGGTACGTCGGGCCCTTAGGGTCCCGTCTGAAGCTGTGTGAGCTTCAACTTCAAATTCATTCTCAGTATCGTGGTCCGACTGAACTAGAGGGTCGTCTAGGGGACGTCTCTCTTCAGGAGCCGGTACAAACGTGGATGCCATCTCCGAACTACTCTCCCCACAGACGGCGCCAAAATGTTTCGGGGTTTTCTGATGTCCTGCGGGAGAGTTACAATTCCGAGACTGGAACCGGACGCCTGTACCTGCAAAACAAACGGACGCTCCGGACGATTGGAGATCCGCCTCCGACGGTCAAGTTAGTACTTGATTAAGGAGTAATTAATGCGGAAATTAAAGTGATTGGGTCTCTCTAAGTGAGAGTGTTTTATGTGTGTAATCTGCGTAATCCCCCTTAATGAGGATTAAGGGAGGTATTTATAACCTCGGGAAACGTGTCAATCCTAGGTTTAGGTTAACCTTAGGCTGATTGGGCTTCCCTCGGAAGTTGGGCCTAGGTGGCCGACTTCTCCATTAGGCATGGAGTATGCCACGTTTCATGACATAATAGGTCCAGGGTGGACGAATAAGAGTGTGCCACGTGGCAAGCCCTGAGAGGTCCAACTGGGGGACACTTGGCAGGACCTGATTGGCCCACGTGGCGCATTCCGATTGGTGGGAGCAAAATCCCCTAATCACCATATGTTCCCACAACCTGAGCATCCTTAACCTGCCTATCCCTAACTGCTTCATTGAACTCACTTTCACTCAACACCATGGCTTCAACCATAGTTTTATTGGTCTGAACATTCTTCTTCCTAGCAGCTGTACTCCTTGGTATTTTGTGAAGGGCAAGAGCAGAGTTACATTTCAACATTGAGGGTATTGCCTGAGAATCTGATTTTTGATGTAATACAGGTGCATTTGAGAAAGTTTGTTCTAGGGCCATGGTTTCTTTATCACTTGCTAGTTGAAGCTTTCTCTTGAGAGGTAGTTTCTTAGGTTTCACAGTTTTAGGTGCACTCTTTTTTTTTTTACTCTTTTGTTGACTCTCATGTTCATACTCCTCTATATTATCAACTGCTGCATTGTGCTCTAATTCCATCTCTATCCTAATATCATTCCACTACTCCTCACCATCAGGACACTCTTCATTCCCACCTTGTTCATCAACCGGTGCATTTTTCTTAGGTGGGCTAGGATTATTTATAAGTGATTCGACAAGTTTTCTAGCAGCAATTACACAGTCGATAGGTTTTTCAACACAACCAATCCATATAGTAATCTCTTCCCTATCCCTCAATCTATCCAGCATTGACATTAAATCATTATCAGAAGTAATCTTAACATCTTTCATGTTATAGCAGTAGTGAAAGCTAGGGAATTTAGGGAAGTCATAGTTCTTTTTCCTAAACCCTTCCTCACACTCAATGATCAAATCTATCCACATGACCTTGTCAATATCTTCAACAAATACTTCAATTACATTACCCATATAGGCAAACTTTAGCATAGACTGATCCATTCTGCAACATAACAACCACACGCGTATATTTTAACATCAAACACGTACTAGCAAGCATAAATATTTCATCTTTGTTCAACATGTACTCAGACAAACAAAAACAGAGCATGTAACTTCTGCAAGTATAAGAACAACATGAACAAACTTAGGGTTAAAGGACATACCTGCTTAAGGTCTGTATGCCACTTCAGCAACCGCTAGAAGGTCCACGATTGTGCGAATTCCGTCAGAATTTCAACAACAAACCCTAAATTTCGTCCCAAAAAAATTCACCAAAAATCAAACTATTCCAAGCCGTTAATCGATAACAATTGCTCAACAATTTTGCCAAAAAATCATCACGCAAATGTGTTTGATCCTTACAAATTTTTTAATCAATTTGTTTCAGTGTATGATTTGGTGGAGGTTGAAGGAAGAGGAAAGGGTTTGGGATTTTTTCCTTGATCAATGTTGAGCAAACAGTACAATTGTAGTGGCCATTAATGAAAAGAGGAGGGAATCAATTAATTCAGGGTAAGGTTAGTCTTTTTGCGTAATGTAGTAAAAAAAATGAGCCATTTTGAAGTTGGTTAGCTCATTTAATGATAATTAGGCCACTGAAGTTAAATTAGTGAAACCAGAGTGCCACTAAAGAGAGCTGAAAAAAACTTCATCTTCCACGTAGAAAACTGAAAACCATGAGGCCACCATGTAGAATTTCCCATAAAATAAAAAATGTTATCATTATCCTTATACTCAAAAGGGTTAATGATCCAATTCACGAGTCCTCCTCAGCGCATAGCTCCTATGTGCAAAGTTTGTATATAGGAGGGCAGTCAGGTAATTTCGGGTGGCTGAGTCAGGTAATTGATTATTTTTTTTTTTTACTTAATGACATGTCATTGACCCCGTTTGAATTTGAATTGTAACGGAGTAGTCTTTTGGAGTGAAATGAAAATATTTCATTTATTTTGAGGTTAAATTTGTTCCATTCTCTCTCTCCATTTGACTCAGTAGATTCTCTCTCTTTAGTTAGAAGTTTCTCTCCTTCCGTCTTCCTTGGTGGTCTTTCATTCTCGGTTGTTAGTGGTTCGTGTGCCGGCGTCAGTCATGGTTCGTCATGCTCGGTGGGTCGTCGTTGCTGGTTTGTTTTTCGCTGACTTTGAAGGTAAGGTTTTAATTCTTTGTTTTTTGAATTGTGTTTTGTGATTAAGTGTATGGAATTTTCGATTGATGTTGCATTGTTGATGTGTTGTCGTATTATTTTTGTTGAATATTGGTAATTGGTTAAAAAAGGGGAAATTTGGGTTTGTTTCTTTGGAGGCAATTAAAAAACCTAATAATTGAATTAGGTTATTCGCGCATGGAATTATGGGTTGTTTTTGCGATTTTGATGTGTTGTCGCTTTATTTGTTGTGAATTTTGTTAAATGGTTAAAAAGGGTAAATTAGGGTTTGTTTGTGTGCCGGCAATTAGGAAACCTAATAATTGAATTAGGTTTGCTGTCGTGATTTTAGGGGTTATTATTGTTGGGTTAAATTAAAAAAAAATTATTGTGGTAGTAAATCGTATATTTGAGAAAATGCGGTCTGGTTTGGTTGTTGTGTAGTTCTGTACTTTGTTAAAATTGAGTTTGCTTTGTTGTTGTGTAATATTTGGAAAGTAGGTTTCAAGCAATTGTAGTATTCTGCAATAATATTTGAAAGCAGTGTTCGATTAATTGTTAGTAAAAGGATTGAGCAGTGAAGTGATTAAAAATGGTGTGTCAATTTCTAGTTTGTGAAGTGTTAGACATTTATTTTAAATGGCACCACAGAGTAATGAAGAAGAGGAAGTCCTTTGAAGGTTCTGGCAGTGGTGGTGTAAAGAGGGATGTGTTGACTGACGTGGGTAAAAATAAAGGGAAGAAGAAATCCATACCTGATCTAGTGTTTGAGGAAGAGGAGTTGGAGGATTCTATGGAGGAGAGTGGTAATCCCTTTGATGGTTCAGCTGAATAGTTTTCAGAGTATGTAGCATCAGAGGCAAGTGATGGTGAGGAGGAGCAGGAATCACAAGGTGAGGAAGAAGATGATGGTGCTGAGGAATCTGAAGGGTGGAAGGAACTGTGTTTGAAGTTGATGCAGGATCGTATTAATTCTAGAAAGAGGAAGGGAGGTAAATCAGGGAAACGTAAAGCTACAAAGGCTAAGGTAATTGGTTGGAATGGTTGTTGTTTGTGAGTTACTAATGTATTGATTATTGATTAGCTGGTTAACAAGGTTTTTACTTCCCAGGTTGATGTCAAGAAGACGCAGGGTGAAAAGGTTAAGGAGAGAGGAGTTGTTGTTAAAACCCAGTCCGGAAGTACGTAGAAGGTAAATTTATCATTTTTGTTGTGTATGTTATTGATGATAAGTTATTATAATTCATATAACAGCTTGCCCGTGGTTTTGATGTCTTGAAAATCAAAAAAGAAATACACCTAAATTTGTTATGTGTTATGTACTACGGGTTTGAATGAAAAACAATAAATAGAATGGAAGGCAAAGCTGAGTACTTGTATTGATTAATTGTGAATGGTTGAAGGATAATTCAAGAACTTTAGGCTATCACCCTAGTGACTTGAGGTCACCAATCTCACAAGTTTACTCTCAAATTTCTGGATGCCTTAACTTGTTACTACTACTACTTACTTATACTAAGATTGCTAATGGTCAAAGAAGACCTTAAGGCTAATACATGTGACACTTAGATAATATGGAAAAACAATAAATAACATAATAAAAGCTTGGTTGTCTTCTTTCCTTCTCTTCTTCTTAATGAAATTTGTCCTATTGCCCATTGTTGTTCTTTGTTGTTCCTACTGTTGTTGCTCCTAGTTGCTGATCTTGCTTGGTCCCCCTTTTGCGCCTCGTATAGACCACCACGGGTGGTTAAATTGGGCCCTTGACACAGTCCACAAAAGTATGCTGAGAGTTGCATGTGTATGTTTTGATTTGTGAAATTTCTGATTAACAAATATAGGCCTAATTTGGACTTATGAACTGGCCTGGAAATACGATATTTGCGATGTGTTGCTTGTTGGTATTTGAATGAGGAATGATGCATGAATGGAATAGATGTGTTGCTTGTTGGTATTTGAATTGCTTGTTGGTATTTATGAGGTTGCTTATGTGTAGGAGATGTTTAATGTTGTTTTCTTTTGGTAATGTTTTGTGTAGGCACCAAACTTGAATGGTGTGAAGGCGTTTAGTAGTTTGGTTAATAAGTTTGATGACGGAAGGAAAAATTTGGTTGAAGAAATGGGGTTTGGAGGGCTACTGAGTATACCACTGTCTTATTTACCCCGCAAATTTGCTTACTGGCTTCTATCAAGGGTTGAAGCAGATGGGTCCATGGTGTTTAGTGATCGGTATGTACTGTGCTACCATTGACTGTTGTCTAGGTGGATTATGTTCTCGGTATACCAAGGGGGTCAAAGCAGTGTCATCATCAATTCAAGAAGACGATGAGGAGAAGCAAGCTGAGTCTAGAAGAATAAAGCATTGTTTGCAAAGGGTGATAGCATAAATTTGGCAAATGCAGCTGCTGCCTTGGTCCGTGCTGATTCAAGAGGCAAAGTGTTGCCTCTATCGACAGAGATGGAGAAGTCTGACTTCAAGGTAGGGTTTTTGGTTGTTGCTTTGGGGTACTTATTGTGTGCAACAACGAACGCATGTAATCTGGCAGTAGCTTTGGCACCTGCTCTATTGGTGTACGATGATGCGGCCAACTATGACTGGTGCACATTGGTGCATAAGTGGTTGTGCACTGCAGCAAGGAGGTTCCAAAAGAAGTTTGCGGAGAAGGGATTTGGTGGTTGTATTATGTTTGTTTTGGTAAGTGCTTGTGCTAAGTATGTGTTGTAGTTTTGGGAGGCTTGTTTGAATTTGTTTGTGACGTGTAATATTTTTTTTTTAGATCTTTTATCTTGATCATCTTAATTGCGTGCCTATGTCATGGGGTATGTCACCAAGGCTGAGGGCATGGTCCCAGGAAGAAATTAACAAAGTTGTTGTCGATGACAAATTTGATACGTGTGACTATAGGCGTATTCCGGTGAGTTTAGTTGACATTTTGAGGAGGGTTAAATGTATTTATATTTTTCGGTTGCTTGTTCTGATATTTTTGTCTATCTTTGTTAGTCGCTAAATATTGCTTATGGTGAGGAGCATTCGTTGGGACCTCATGATCGTTCCAAAACTGGTGTTTCAAGATGTGCTGTTTCAGATAGTGGTGTATCAGAAGTGGTTGTTTCAAGGTCTAAACCTGTAGTGGATGTGGAAGGAATTACGGATAAGGTAGTAACCTTATGTGTTAAAGTATTCTTATTAATTGGTTAATCTTGTGTAAGTTTGTCAAGGGTTATGTGCTTTATTTCAATATTGTTGGTTGTAGGTAGTGGAGAAGGTGATGGATCGGGTGACTCCGCAGTTGAGGTATGAACCTGTGGTGGATGTTAAAGGAATGATGAATAAGGTAGTAACCTTATGTGTTATAGTTTTCTCATGAATTGTTTAATGTTGTGTTTCTTATCAAGGCATTTGTGATATATATTTAATATTGTTGTTTGTAGGTGGTGGGTAACGTGATGGGTCGGCTGACTCCGCAGTTAATGTCTGCTATGGACATGAAAGTGTCTTGTCTATTTATATCAGTGACTGATTTGTTGTCACAGACCATCGCTTCAGCGAAAAAAAAATAGAGAACCGGTTGGACTTCTGAGCAGAATGTAGCTGTGACTGTTGCAAGTGAAAGTGAGTGTGAGTGTGAGAATCAGGGTTGTGTCCGGGAACACCGTTGATAGCCGGTTGTGTTGAATGCAGTTGATGGTTTGCAGGAAGGTGCAGTTAATGATGAATTAGGTAAGCAACCCATGTTGGACATAGTTAAATATACTGGAAATGTTATTGGTTTGGATGTAGGTGGTGAAGTAGAGGGATTGGGAGATTTGGGGTCTGACAAAGTGATGGTAGATGTGAATGTTGGGAAAGATTTTGGTCTGTTGGATGATGAAGTGGATGAGAGAGGTAGTTGGAGTGGTGATGATTTGGAGGAAGAGGAGGAAACTGAAGGGGGTAAGGATTATGTGCTTGGGTTGTTAGGTATAAGGGGCACGACCGTTTTCGTGGATAGGGAGACAAATGAGTCTTCTTCTGACGGTGAACGAGAGGCATGCAGGCAGCTGGAGATGGGGTTGGTACTACAGAGAAGCGGGTTGTTAAACCTACTAAAGCTGCTTGCTCCGAGTTGTACATGAAGGCTTCTGACACCCGAAGGCATACTACATTTGAGAGTCGTATGCTGCAGTATGTGCGTCGGTGGAAGGAGCTTAATGACCCTTTGTGGTACATTTCTTCCTCAGTATTTATTAATTTTATGAATATGATATGTGCTTTTACCATTTGTGTGAGACTTGAAGTAGGTTTGAGGTAATTATTTTTAGGAATTTCATTTTTATTGTAAATACCGTTTTTTTATTAAGTTTATTTGATATATTGTGCAGTCCTGAAACGTTTTAATATCTTGTGGAGATAACACAACAAATCAGATGGATTGTTTTACTGTTGTTCACCCAAGAGCCAGGGTTGGAGATCAGTATGTAAGGATGGCCAGTAAGCTTTACACAAAGCTTTGGACAACCACGGAGTTTGAGAACCGTAGCAAGCGTATTATGTTGGATGCGAGCTTTGATGTAAGTAATTTTTTTCCACTTACATAATTGGTATGTTGGTATGAAGTTCTTGGCCCTAGCCCTAGAAGCATTCTTAACCCTTGTATCAACTTTTTCTTTACCATTTTTTTCTATGCAAGATGGATACCGTTCATTTGTAGTGCGATGCGCCTTCTTCTTGGATAATGGGGGATCTTTAATCCTCCCGGGGGCAGAACCTTCACAACTGGCTTGGCAACCACTTATTGGTGTGGTTTCTAAGGCAACTTTGAAGCATCTGTCACAGGTGTATTTCTATCAGGATCCTTGTTCCGTGCCACTGAAGAAGGTGTCCGAGCAACACCGCCAACAACCTCAACGTCCTCGTCATCTCTTGTTTTTTCAACCGCCTTCGCAGCCTCTTCACGCGCTTTGGCTACCATTGCTAAAACTTCATCAACTCAGATGTCCATGAGCTACAACAACTCTGTCACAGCATCCACACGTACCCTCCTTACAAGAGGACGTACGCCTTACAGCAAATTGGTTCATATGCGCCCATAAGTTTGTGATACTGCCTCACTTCATCAGTCTTGACTGGATCATGGTAAGCTACTTTAACTCATGTATGCTTCCATTGAATGTCCTTCCACCACCGACGAAGAACATATTTCTCTGGAGCAATTCTAACACCTCTAAGGTCATAGACGAGGATCATATGTCGACATATGATCCCATGACACTCAAAGTGTTTACAATCACACGTGGCTTCATATGTATTTATGTCATACCACACCCTGTAGCATCTCCGAACCTTAGTCACGGACTCTTTCTTTGCATATTTAGGCTTGATCCAAACACGGTATTCAATGACAAACTCAATCACATTTTTACCTACTTCGAATTGATCTAGGCATCGCAAATATAACAACTTTTTGCACTCACGCCGAACTTCTTTGAATTTAGCATTTGTATAGCACTTCTGGAACAATGGAACAATGCCTCTGCTGGAAAATCAGTGGCTAAGCCCCTCACATACCGAAGTGTGTTAGAATCCGCTATTCTTTTAGATTCTTCTCTTATCTGCATAGCATCACAGTAACGCACAACAAACTCAGACAATGTGGTGTTCTTGTCCACATATCCTTTGAAGAAATGGTTGAAACTCTTCGAACGTTGCGTTGTTTTCATTCCGGCCCAAAAAAAATGCTTCAAATACGCAGGGATCAACATGTGTCTTTCCTAGAACAACCTTATTTAACAACGTAACAAATTCTTCATGTGTCATTTAAAAGCAACAACTTGTAAATGCAAATGACAAATCAATTACAACAAAGCTAGCAATAATTTACAGTTCCTTTATGTGCACCAGATTTAACACACATATGCACACTGCCCTAATTCATAAAACCAACACATAAAACCTCTTACTCTGTCCTCTAGTATAGGGGAACCAATAGAGTATCAAACCAGTACATCCATTCTATGTCTATTTAAGGGGAGGAGGGGGGTTCAGGGAAGAAACCTGTATTTTTTTTGTATGGATGTTTCTGTATAAGGGAACAGGGGGGGAGAGGGGAGGCCACCTGCACTCTCTCAAAACAGCATACCAAAACAATTAACATACAATGATTCTTCAAGTTCTCCAAAATTAACTGTCATACACTGAACTAGGTGGTAATGTTGAGCTAAAAACATCATATATAACAATTAATTAATTCATATATAACATAATAGCAACCAAACAATAAAGTGATAAACACGAACCTTCAAGCCAACTATTGTCTTGCAACTCGTAATGCTCAATAGCTTCCTCTCAACGATCAACAAATTCATCTACATCTAAACTACCATATATGATATTTTCCAACTCATCCTTTACTGCCTCGTAATAATTCTCAAGCTTACCAAGGTACTTCCCACACTTCTGAAGAATGTGTCATATGCACCACCTGTGGCACGTTTCAGTCATTATCAGGTTTACAGCTTTCCGAATAGCAGGATCTTGATCAATAAGGATTGAGATAGGAGCTTTACCCCCCATGCAGTGCAACCATGTCCTCATTACCCACTCATATGTCTCCGTAATCTCCCGAGAGACTAACGCACAACCAAACAATATACTTTGGCCATGGTGGTTCACCTCGATGAATATCGCAAAAGGAAGGTGAAATTTGTTTTGTCAAGTTAGTACTATCAAAACACACTACATCACTAAACTCCTCATACGCTGCTCTACTACGCGCATCTACCCAAACAACATCCTGTAACGCACCATCCTTCCTAAACCTATAAAGATGAAAAAAGTTTTGATTGTCCGCACTCATTTTGTTAAAGTACTCAATCATCCCATTTGCATCACCCTCTGTAAGGTCAAGTTTCTTCTTCTCGGCCACTGCATTCTCTAAGTCCTTCTGCGTAAATTCCATCTCATCAACTCCATTGCGCTCACGTGCAAAGCAACTATACATCTGTGACACCTTCACCCTTGACTTCTTCGCATTACGCATCTGCTTCACCAAGTGGTTGTTGTTTACTAGAAACTCATGTTTTCGGAACATCGATACATCCTTCGACTTTCTTGGTGTCACAATGTGTCCATCACGCTTCAAGGTCAGCTTCCGAATTACCCAGTTCCCTTCCTCATTCACACTAGCATACATCTCTACTGGATAACCACACTTTTTTGAATTCCGCTTCATAACTGTGTCATCCTCTTCCACCAAACCTTCCTTTAAAGGATTTGCTTTACGCTTCCTAGTAGGTTTTCCGTAGCACTCACATGTCCACTTTGCATTCTTTTTCTGCCTACAACACCTTCCTTCCCCCAATTCCTTCTTCACCTTCCTCCACCCAGCATTGCCCTGACAATACCAAAACCCCTCTGTCTACCATAACTCCAAAATATGTGTCGACTTCTTCCTAAGTTGCAAAAACCATACCCACCGCAGGGGGTGGTACTTCCTCCTCCTCCCCAAACACAGTCTCAACCATCACCCTGTTCTTCTTAGGGGTAGTAAAAGATGTCCCCCCTGCCCCTACACCTCCAGCCCCATCCTCTTCTTCTAATTCCTCAGATTCTCCACCCTCATTTTCTCCCTCTATTTCTACCTCATCTTCTGCTACATTTTCAAATTCTCCTTCACCATATCCACCACCTACACCACCTCCCTCTTCACTACTACTCAACTCATCCTCTTCTCCATTTCCATCATCATATTCATTATCATTTTCTTCAGAATCAAGACCAACACTACCACCCTACCATATATCATAAATCATAATATAAACAACATAACCTTTTACAATACATTCAACTACATTTATTCATAAAAATACATCTACTTAATAATATCAACAACCCATAGCATTGCATACAACTGTAATAATTTGTAAACCAAGTAAATCATTCACAACCAACAATAACAATGCTAATTTCAAATACATTCAACAAAAAACATATACTATTGTGAATTAACCAATTCAACTTCTGAGGATAACCCATTTTTATATTACATTTAGAGCCCAATTACATAAACATACTGCTACACCATCATAAACCAAAATTTCCAATAATAAGCTGCCCAGTGACGCACAATGCAACAATAACCACTTCATAATACATTCAACAACAAACATATACTATTATCAACATTCTACAAACCCTAACCCAAATTACTCTACAATCTATTCAAAATTAACCAACAATAATTCGAATTTTTATTAAAATCAAGTGTGAACACTTACATTCTCACTATCGAACCTCATCTCCCTAGCGCAACCATGACCAACTTCCCCATCTTCAACCACTGCTTCAGCTAAATCCACCCTTAATATGTGGACTAATCGATTTCGCATCTTATGAATTGTACCAAATTTTTTCAGCTACACTTCTTCAATTCTCACTCCACCTTTACCATTTACGAATATGGCGTTTCTCAATTTCTTGAGTTCACCATCTTCGTACAGTAACCTCCTTCCTCCCCTCTCAAAAATCAGGTTTTAGCTTTTTTTTTTTCTTTTTTTTTTTGGGTTGTATTATCGATTTTGGGGTAAAATCAGGAAAGTATACTGTGCACTTACTTTCTCTTTTTCCCGCTCACAATTTCACTTCCCGTTATGCATACCCTACTTCATTATCCACCTTAGCAACTTCTGGCCCCACTTTCACTTACCAAGTTCCACTTATTCACAAGTTTGCCATCCTATATTTTTCTAAACCCATGGGAGCTATGCGATGGGGGTTAATCCCAATTTACATATGACTTAAAACAAACCCAACTTACACTTATAAGGGTAAATGACCCAATTTATAAGGGTAAATGACCCAACTGAGTTGCACTTAAAAGGACAACCAGACTCATTATAATCAGAATCTAATCAGAATCAAACTTTATCTATTTAATTACTTGACTTGAATTGAACTCAAACTAAGGGCTTACTTAGTTCATCTTATTTTTGCTTATCTGAACTTATCTGATCTGGTCTGGTTTGATCTGATCTGGTCTAAATGTCAGATTTGACCAAACTTTGACCTTATATATACGATAATCTATACGGAAAAAATATACCAAGTGGGGTCTTGTTAAATTCGTAATAATGTTTATTTTATTAATATGTGATTTTCATAATTTTTTTCATCACGAAATTAAAGATATTTAGCGATAAAAAACTGCACATAAAACGATGATATGATATGAACTTATTTTTTCTGATATGATCTAATCCGAACTTATTTTTTAAGTAAAAATAAGGTGAACTAAATAAGGCCTAAGTTGTTATATTAGCACGGCAAAACTCAATCCAACTAAGACCTAACCCGCCTAAGAAACAAGACTTGACATGACTACCCAACCTACAACAAGACTCAATCCGAATAAGACCCAAAGGCCAAAGCTCCCTTCTCCTCCTTTCACGTTGCTCTATCCGAAGAAGACCCAAAGGTCAAAGCTTGACATGACCCCGGACCTGAATACCTGTATTTAGGGGTGAGCAAAAATTCAGGATACCCTGAATCGGAACCGGAACCTGTTAGGAACCGCAGGTTCCAGAACCGGAACCTATACAGGAGGTTCCGGTTCCGGGTAGTAAAATTGAGAACCTGTTGCAACAGGTTCCGATTTAGGTTCTCGATTTTTTGGAACTAGAACCTGTAGGGTACCCTGTAACCTAATAAAAGTGTTACTTAACCCCAAATCACATATCAATTTAAGCCCAATTTTAACTTAACATATATAAAATAATTATTATAACTATATGTATTAAATTTAGTAAACAACTATTTTTGGTTTGTTATATTTGCAAAGTAGATTTATGACCTTACAATTTTTTTAAGAAAAATTACAAAATATAGTAAAAGATAGGGTACCCTGAATCGAAACCGGAACCTGTAGGTTCCGGTTCCGATTCCCAATTTTCAGGAACCTGTTCAACAGGATCCGGTTCTCATTTTTAGGAACTTATTGCAACAGGTTCCGGTTCCAATAAATTTAACAGGGTACCCTGGTATGCTCACCCCCACTTGTATTGACAACTTTAGGTGTATTGAGTATTGACTATTTGACTATCTATTGAGTTTTAGTGTAGTGCCAATTAAGGAAAAATTGCCAAAGTGAGCTTTTAATAGAAACAATTTCCTAAAGTAGACGTGTGGCAAAACTATTTACCAAACTGAGCTTCCAGGGTAAAACGTCAACCAGGCTGGCGTTTTTATCCTGGGCATTTATTTTTTAAAAATTTCAGTCAAGGCAAAAGCGCCATCCAGGGTGGCGTTTTTACCCTGACCGAAATTTCTAAAAAAAATTGGGCAAGGTAAAAACGCCAGCCAGGTTGGCGTTTTACCGTTGTACCAAAAACGCCAACCAGGCTGGCGTTTTTGTATCGAGTATTTCAGGCAAAGCAGAGTTATTATTTCCATTGTTCTTCAAAAAAAACGAAAACTCCCAATTTGCAAGCCCTAACCCGAGCCACATTGCTCACCCAATCCTCCATATTTACAGCAAATTCATCACATCCCATTGCTTAGATCTTCATCATACTCGCTAAAAATTATTCCTCCTTCTTTGTTCAACACTTTTACGCAGTACATTGATCGAACTTGAGGTATGTATTGAATTGAACTATTTTACTTGTTTATGATGTTTTTTGGGAATTGATGTTTGTAATTTACAATGTATGTACTATATTGTTGTTCAAGTATGCGAAATAAGTATAACTACATAATACATTGCTGTTTAATTATTGAAATTAAGTATATTTATATGTATGTTGTTTAATTGCAAACCATGTATATGAAGCATACATTATTCTTCATACTTAAATTAGTGTGTAAATTTCAAGTATGTTTACAAACTACATTGTTGAATTAGGTACATTTAAATATATACTACATTGTTGATTAACTAGGTAAATAAGTACATTGTTGAACACTAAGTTGTATATACGCTTAGCTTAAGGATTTAATGAAATCATTGTGGTTTTAGTTGTGTTGTGTATTTGTGTCATCTAATATGTGTTCCGATTGTTATGTAGAACATGGCTTCGCAATTGATTGTTTTGTTGTGCCGTTGGGGGAGGGTGAAATTTTGTGTGTCAAATCGAACGTCAAGTATAGAGGAGGAAAAATGAAACCGCTGGCATTGAAACTTTGGATGACTTACAATGATTTGTTGAAGAAGGTTCATACTATAACTGCTTCAAACCCAACGAATGTTGAACTGAACATTAAAATGAGGTTTGAGAGTGTCAATAGGGTTCAAATCTTACCTATTTTGAATGACGACCATTTGGAGGTTTTGAGGGTGTCGTTGCAATGAGGTCTCTTCCCACTGATTTGTATGTGGAAATGGTGCCTATATGTACTCAACAGACTATTTGCTTGACAGAGAAACAACCTATATATCTTCCCTCATACGCTACAAGATCGTTACAAATGCCCTCATACAACATTCCGTCATTTGAATATGGAATGGGATCTTTCAGTAGAATGTTACACGACGATCAATTTGACATTCCATTCAGTTCACATTTTACTGCACCTGTACATGAAGGCGCGTTGGTGTCAATGTTGCAGCAACCTGGTCCATCTACCTCAAACAATGACATTTCATCACCGATGCAATTGCACAGTTACTCTCCTACGCAAGAACATGTTCAAGCAACACCGTCTCAAACTTTGGTGAATGCCGAGCCTATTGTAAACAACGAATTGTCTAATCTTGATATGTATGATGATACAAACAACGAAGGTGAAGGCGGATATGAGGAAGATGTTATAAACAACGAATTGTCTGTGATGATGTTGTGGCTAGAACTCCATTGCCTTGGTTCACTCAAATAAACGAGAACTATGAGGTGGACATGTATTGGGCTGATTCGGGGAGTCAAACTTTGTTTGTTGTCAGGGGAGAATTTGAGAAGCGCATGATTTTCGACATTAAGAAAGTGCTCCAGGAAATGGTAAAATTGTATTCCATAGAACGGAATCAGTTCTACACCACGGTGATGTCGAATGAGAATGTCCTTCGTCTTAAATGCAAGAGGGAGTGTGGTTGGTCGTTACGTGGTACAAAAACAAATCTTGTGCAATGAACAGAGATCATGGAGGGACACGCTCAGGGACCACCACGAGCTGACCCAAGACCAGCTGACCCTTCTCTCCTGACACTTCAGAGCACCCATCGGAGCCGTGACATATGGGAGCAGTTAGTAAGTTTTCATTTACCAAATCTTTAATGTTTTCGGCGATTTTTATGTTGACTGATCCAACAATGTATTTTTTGTTGTTGTACAGGTTGATCCAGCTCGGTGCTTGCTTTGCAGGCACCACGTTGGAAGGGTCGTGGAAGATTGGGTCGTCGACCCGCGTGTGCTACATTACATCGATTTTGTGGGTTTTGGCGGGTTTCACAGGATGGCCTTCACACCTATAGATCGAGCGCTAATTACTGCTCTCGTTGAGAAATGGCGACAAGAGACTCACTCCTTCCATCTACCAGTTGGGGAGGCCACCGTCACGCTCCGAGATGTGGCGATACTGACACGACTCCCAATACGTGGTAGGGAAAGGGCCCATTATACAGGACCCTCGTGGCCTTGTTGAGAGGGTGTTAGGGATGAGGCCCAAGGACACCGATATTAGAGGCACAGGGCTGAGACACATATGGTTACGATAGACATTTGGGGTGTTGCCTCCTGATGCTGATGATGGAGTCGTCCAGAGATACGCTTGAGCGTACCTGTTCATGTTGATAGGATCGTTATTTAGTAACAAGAGAGGTAGTCTCATACAGTTGATCTACCTACAGCTGGGAGCAGATACGTGACTATAGCTGGGGTAGTGCGTGTCTGGCGACCTGGTATCGCCATCTTTGCAGAGCATCCCAGCGAGATAGATGGGAGATCGGCAGTCCCTTGATTGTGCTTCAGGTAGCCCTTTAATTTCATACCATTTTTTAACTATTAAGTACTTAACGGTGGCTAAACGTAACTTGTGTTTTTTATTACAGTTATGGGCTTAGGAGCACATCCACGTTGGTAGGCCAGCTCGGGCTGCTAGCCGTCGACGCCAGGAGGAGGAAGACGACCAGAGCATGCATATGAGGCTCCGCCACTCCCTCCACCAGACCTGGCATACAGTTGCAGGTATGTATGACTTATTGTTAAGTTTTCCTCATACCGCTTTATTTTGCTAATAATTTCTCATGAACACTAATATTATATATAATTAGGTGGCTGGTGCAGAGACTTACTCATATGCATGCATCGAGGGTCTACCGTATTACAGAGACGCATTCGACAGACTGAGCGAGTCTCAGGTGATAGTTCACAATAAAAAATAATTTAACACCCCGTTCATTGTTTCAATAAGTTAATTATGATGTTAACGACGGCGTGTTAATGCAGATGACGTGGGATCCGTACGTCCCTAACCAAGTCGATGCCATGCCCCCATATCTTCGTGATCATCAGATGGAGTGGCGTGCCATGACAGTCCTCATCTGTTTGAGGTAGTGGAGGCTCACCTCCCCGATAGAGTCATGCGACAGTTCGACCTTCGTCAGGCCGTCCTCGCCACGTGTGACACGAGTGTCCACTTGCACAGGACAGACCAACAAGGAAAGGGGGACGTGAGTTGGGCAATTCAGCATGCCCCTTTCATTGACATGTGGAATCAGCGGTTGCAACACGTCGCGGATGGTGCGCCTTTCCAAGGTATGTAATACCCCGTATTTTTATATATTTTATAAATTATTTAATTAATTATAATATATATTTTTAAGGCTAAAGTATTTTAAATTAGTTAATTTTATAAAAGTATAATTTATTTTGGGCTAAAATTTTATTAATTGTTGGGCTCGTTTAAATAATAGTATGTAAACAATCCTTACATATTCCTTGTGAACCAACCCACTTCATTTAAGTAAGCTCAATTCTTTTATCTGAACCTTGTGGGTCAAATATTTCATGACTGAAGTCCATTTATTTATTAAGCCCAAACACAATCCCTACTCTATACTCTATAAATATCCCCCAAAGCCCCAAAATTTTCCCACAAAAGTCAAATGGTAAAGGTAATTTATTTCTTTTCTATTTTTCTTTCTTTCTTTTTCTTTCTTTTTCTAACTCTTTCCCTTCTCCTTTACGTGAAAGCCACCAACACCACGCCACCTTGCAGCCACCCGACGCCGACCACGTCCGGCTGCCCAGCCACCGTCGGCGACCCGCAGCCAGCCACCGCGGTGGTTCGTCTCTCCTCCTCCTTGTTTTAAATTATTGTTTATGTAATTATTTGTTTTGGGTTTTGATTTTTGATTTTTGATTGATAAATTATATTAGTATGTTTTATAATTGTATTTTGATGATTAAAGATTATAAATTTCATATTATAAAGTATTTTAATTTCAGATTTTATAAAGTATTAAAATTTAGGGTTTTAAACTATTAAAGTGTTGATTTTTAGGGTTCTAATAATCAATTAAATTAGGGCTTTTATTCCTATTGAATTTATAAAGATTAATTAAACATAAAAACAAATTTTCGGTAATTAAATTCCGATCTCCGTCCTTAATTATTTTTAATCACGTTTTAATCCCGCTGAGATTATAACTCGTCCGATTTTTACAAAAAAAAATAGTGTTTTCGTGTGTAAACAACGTTCTAATCATAACTCACTACCTATGGTAGTGAGCACCACCCTCTCGTAGCCAAAATCAGCCTCTAAATAGGGTTTTCGGACAGTTTTTGATTTTTAACGAAGGTTTAATGTTTTAAAAATAATTTTCAGATTTATTTGGGGGGTTTAAATTTTAAAAAAAGTGTGCTGGAATTTTTATATAAACACCATGAATGAGTTTTTATATTGTGGTTTTAATTACCCACTTAAAGAAAGAGTTTTAAAGGTTTTTAACCAAAATTTCAGCTTATTAGAGAAGGTTTAAAGTGTTTAAAAGTTGCTAGAAATTTGTGTAATCAAGGAAGTAATTGAGTATATGTATTTGGTATTGTAGGAGACTTTAAGTTGAGTAATTTCTAGCATTGTGGCTAGTTGGAAAGATGATTTAATTAAGGTACGTATAAGAATACGAGAAAACTTGATTTTAGGAGCATGTTTAGGGACTTGGAAAAACCTAGAATCATGCTAGGGAACTTGTGGATTGGTTGACATTGTTTGGTAATGAGTTGATTGATGATAAATGTGATGATTGGTTTAATTTATATATGACAAAATTTGCATTGATTTCCCTTATGAGCATTATTTATGCAATAATTTGCAAAGTGAACTTAGAGGCAAAAATACAAGGATATATGGAATTAATTATTATAATTACTTATTCATTTGTATTGAAATGGAACGGGTAAAGGTAGAGTTAAAGTCTTATAAGACAAGATTGTGGATATGAGGTGCCTTATGCATTTGAGGTGTTTATACACCGAGGTAGTTAAAGGATTCAATAATAAATGTTGTTTGTCACTGATAAATTAAGAATTGAATTGGAAACTTGAATGATTGTTGTATGATTAGTTGTGTTGTTTGCATATGAGTCATCACCAAATTTAAACTGATAAATCACGTAAAGTGCAAGAAGGATGAGCAATAAAACTCTAGATTTGTGCACATCTAGAGTAATGACAAACAGGGGTTGGGGTTCACGGGGTATTAGCCGTGCACTTTTCAGAGGCCGTCTGATCTACGAGTCTCTTGTGTTAAATTCTTTAAAATTATAATGAGTTAGATGAGATCTCATACTATCTATGGCCACGGAGTCACGCCCTCCTGCCATTGGATGTTTATTAATGTCTTCCGAAAGGAGGCATAGGGTTTTCTTATTTAATGTTCCGGAATGGAGCACAGGGGGACAACCCGGTCTATTCCTTAATCTAGTCAATTAATGAAGTGATCAATGCTACTTAAATAAAAACTTTGTAATAAGTAACAATTGAATCATGTGTCCGAGTCAATGATTATATTGAGTGTATGGAATGCTTGTTAGTATCATGCTAAGGCTCTTTACTGTGTTTCATAGCTTGTATGTACTCAGCGTTGCTGATGACGTGCTTTTGTGTGTTTCTCTTGGTCATGGCCTTCGCCTTCAATGACCCTGTAATGATCTAATTCTTACACTTGTAATATTGGGGAGCAGACTAATCACAGGTTTCTGCATAAACTGAACTTGCATCAGGGTGATGGGATTTGAGTGGAGCGCTGGTTATTCATTTAGCTTATTTCATTTCATAAATTGATGTTATTTTAACTCTAATTCTGCTCGCTTCCTATTTAACTGGGTTTTGAATAAGGGCCATTATGGTTCCAACTTGTAAGACTAAATTGAGTCTTGACTTTTTGGTTTTGAAACTTATATTCTTTTTTAAAACTAAGTTAGTTTTCCGCTACTGATTTCTGAAACTAGCCTTAACGTTTTAACACGTGGCTGTAGCACACCAGTAATATAATTCTCTCACAGGTTATTAAAAGTATTTACAGGTGATTACAGGTTAATACAGGTTTTAAAGAGAGAATTATTGGGGTGTTACAAGGTCGGATGGAGTATCACGATCCATACATGGTATGGTACAGGAGCATTACTCGACGCTACATCAACCCTAACTACACCCCATCCTCAACTCATTATCAGCCAGCTTTCGGAGACATCAGTGGATATGTGAGTTTTAGTTGAATTTTTGATTTTTTTTGTTTTTTTTTTTATCAATTTATAATTTCTGGTATTATTAAATTGACTGACTGTTGACTAATGCAGGCATTTGATATGCTTGCTATACATGATGCATTGGGAGTCTTGAGCATATCGTATCCCACCATACCGGAGATAGATGAGATTCAGGCAATGACTGTGAGTAGCTTACAGAGACATGGTCATGATCATCTTATCCAGGGGTGGGACCAATCACACCAGGGTTCACACCGTGAGCTAGACGAGAGTAGCATGGGACAGACTCACACGTCCCCTACAGTGTCCCCGCAGTTTTTTGACAATCAGGAAGATTTCGCCATACCTATGTATGCGCCATACTCATCACAGGAGGGACCATCATCCAGCCAACAAATTCCTCCCCAGACTTTTGCCCCAGATCCTTTCACAACGGTATCTCAGTACTATCGTCGTAGGAGACCGCGAGTTGATAGACAACAATTACATCGAATAGATGAATCAGGATCTTAGAACTTCTTTTGTTAGGTTGTTGTAATCAGATTCTCTAGTACGTTGTATCCAAACAAATATTATCAATTTTACAGAATTTTTTAATTGATTTTCTGTCTATTATCAACTTCACCATATGCATTCATTCTTTTCATTGAACTGGTTGTTGTTATTGTTGTTAGTTGCTGATGTTGTTGTTGTTGTTCTGGTGCCTGCTTTTGTTGTGGTTGATGTTGTTGTTGCTGCTGTTGCTGTATTTGTGGCTGGTGTGGGGCCTGCAGTATGCAGGCAGGGTGTTGCAGGTAAAAACGCCAACCAAGCTCTTTATGGCTGAAAGTAAAACGCCAACCAGGATGACGTTTTTACCTTGGCCAATTAATTTAGAAATTTCAGTCAGGGTAAAAACGCCACCATGGATGACGTTTTTTTCCTTGACTGAAATTTTTAAAAAAAAAAAAAAAAAAGCCAGCATAAAAACGTCTGTCTAGTTGGCGTTTTACCCTAATTTGGTAAATAGTTTTGTCACGCGTCTACTTTGAAAAATTGTTTCCATTACAGGCTTATTTTGGCAATTTATCCGCCAATTAAACCTTTTTTTGGTTTCGCTCTCTCTTCAAACCACCGGAAACCTTCATTTCTCTTCAACAATGGCGGCCTCTTCACTGCGCAAAGCACTCACACCAAAACCAAGCTCTCCCCTTTTCCACTCCTCTCAACTCTCCTCCTTCTCCACCACCACTCTCTCTCCTCCCTTCTCCTCATTTCGCGCAGCTCAATCCTCCATCGTTACAGAATCAAACCCCACCAAAATCGCCGACATTCTCCTCTCTCAATCCTCCTTCTCCGCCTTCACTCGTTACCGCCCCATCTACCCTTATGCCGTCCGCAAGCTCGCCCGCGCCAATCGCTGCGACCTCGTCGAAACCATCGTCAAAGATCACCTTTCCAAGAGGAAGAAGGTTACTGAAGGTTTCGTGCTTCGATTCATCATGCTTTACTCTGAAGCTGGTATGACTGACTCTGCTCTTCGTTTGTTTTATGATTATGGTCCTCAATTTCATGCTAGTGATAAACCCTTTTGTGCAATTCTTACTGCGTTGTTGAATAATTCGAAATTTGATGAGTTTCATGAGGTTTTGATTGTGGTGCTGAGAAAATGTCGGTTTCGACGAGTGTTAAGGCGTATAATTTGAAATTGAGGGCGTATTGTGAGGAGGGGAAGGTGGGTTTGGCGGAGGAATTGTTGGTGGGGAAGATGGAGGAGGAGTTTAGGGTTTTGCCCGATATACATTCATATAATGTGATGTTGGGGGCTTATTTGAAGGGGAAGGATTGGGGAAGTTTGATGAGATGTTGAAGGAGGTTTTAAGGAGGGGTTTAGAGAGTAATGTGACTACTTATAAGCATATGATTGTGAGGTTGTGTAAGGATAAGCAGTGCGCTCGAGCTATGGAGTTGTTGAACGAGATGGCGGTTAAAGGTGTAAAGCCGAATGCTGCTTGTTATAATTGGGTTATTTATGGGTTCTGTAGGTTAGGAGCTTTGGATTCTGCAAAAATGGGTTTGGAGAGGATGATTAGTGACGGGCATGTTGTACCGTCTTCGTTGACATATTATACTTTGTTTAGGCATTTGGTGCAAGAAGGAGACTTTCTTTCAGCATTGGATACGTGTAAGGTGATTCTGAAGAGCAAATGGGTGCCTCCATTCGAGGCAATGGAAGGTCTAGTTAAGGGTTTGCTTGTAATGTCGAAGAAAAAGGAGGCTTGTAAGGTGGTTAAGAAGATGAAGAAAAGGCTACGGGGACCTGCTTTGGTCTCATGGGAAAGATTGAAGCTGCTATTCCCTGGTAGGCTTGTATTATGTTGAAGGTCCAAAATTTATTTGATGATGTCCACTTTGAGAAGGATGGTGCATTGGTACGCGGCTTCATTAGCTGCTGCCTCTACCTGTCTAGGTTGAGCATTTTGTCAAATTATCTTTAGCTTATTTATTAGATTATCTATTGTTGTTGAGCCTGTGCTCCTATGTTAACTTATAGCTTTTTACTCTTTTACGTCCTTATTTGAGATGTGGACATGGTTAGCTATTTAAGTAAATTGGTTGCTTATGTCCATAGAAGTAATATCAAAGTAAGTCATTTCTTTCTTTATCAATTGAAACAACCAAGATCACCAAAATGAGGAGCAAGTGAGTTATATCAATGAATTTTAGATTGCAATTAGTTCAAGTCATTTTTGTAGGCCAATATGTAGAATTTTTCAAGCATAATATGATGCCTATATTTCTTATAATTGTATATTGGTAATTTTGAGTATGTGCATATTAAATCTTCTTATAAAGCTAATGATTCGATAAGTTATTACTTACGACTCTGCACTAGGTTAAGCTAGTGATTTTGCTTTGTTATGTCATTGAAAAGCTGAAAGAGAAGATCTAACTTCTCAGTCGCGAAGTGTTATAATTTTGCTAGTGATTAGCTAACTTAATTGTATACGTGATAGGTTGAGAACTCCAATTTCACTACTTCAAATGCTAGAAATTTTATTGTGGGTAATTAGTTAGCCCTGTTTTCATATTCTGGAAGAGTATATGAGGCTCAAAAATTTAATCCTATGTATGTTGTCTGTCACTGATATTTTTTTAGCCTTGGCAAGGAGTTGAACTTTAAGCATAAGGTAGTTCCCGTCATCCCTTTCATGGGCCAACTTCTGGATAGTAGATATGTCCTGAAAAAGTTAATTATTCATCGAGTTTAAGTAGGGGCTAAGACTATCTTTTCCTAGATCAATAGAACTGCTGGTGGTGCCGACCAAAGCTGATTCCAAGCATGATTAGAAAAAGATGAAGACGCTGAAGCATCTGTCAGTTTAATCAATCGTGGTCAGCTATCTCAGCACAGCATCTAGGGACAGACTGGGAAAATAAGTGATTGCAATTTCCTAACATCACTGGAGTATGGTACTAGATATGGTGAACCAAATTGTAATCAAGTCAGCCGGCAAAAACAGATAGAGCAGAACAACCCATAAGATAAGGGTGAGAAATAAGGAAACACTACTGAAAGTCGGGTTCAAAGAAGTCTGAACTCTGAAGTCCAAGGCTAACACTTAACAGAGAGTTTAGTGATGACAACTATGTTTAAATTGATTTGACGATATAGGAACTGAACCAAGTTGCTTGTTGCAAACTAATTTTAGTATCTTAGAGAGTTAGAGGTAAAATATGGTGCAATTTTGGAATTCTAGTGTTGCATCAGTTACATATCAGATCCAATGGTTTTGAGTTTTAGTTTTTATTTATTTTATTTATGTTTTTGAGACTTCAGTTAGTGTGTGTGTGTGTGTGTTTTATCTTACTAATTCTAATTCAGTTAGTGAACATAATTATCCTGTTTTAATCCAGAGTAGAATCTTTATTATATGGTGATGAAACTGGCTTATTCTAAATGATTTGTTTTGTTATGAGTAAAGCAAAACATAGTTGCTGGTGGAAAAAAAGTTGTTACGAATGCTTTGGTAGTGTATCTGAGATATCTGAAAGGACAAGCACAAGGCAATGCTAAGAGCATGTTCTTCTGTGAATCCCAATTTGTGCAGTCAAGGCTCTTGAACTCTTAGTATACTGTACACATGCTCATAGAGCATAATGGAACTCATTTTTTCTCCATCCAATCATATGCCATAAGATAAGGGTGAGAAATAAGGAAACACTACTGAAAGTCGGGTTCAAAGAAGTCTGAACTCTGAAGTCCAAGGCTAACACTTAACAGAGAGTTTAGTGATGACAACTATGTTTAAATTGATTTGACGATATAGGAACTGAACCAAGTTGCTTGTTGCAAACTAATTTTAGTATCTTAGAGAGTTAGAGGTAAAATATGGTGCAATTTTGGAATTCTAGTGTTGCATCAGTTACATATCAGATCCAATGGTTTTGAGTTTTAGTTTTTATTTATTTATTTATGTTTTTGAGACTTCAGTTAGTGTGTGTGTGTGTGTGTTTTATCTTACTAATTCTAATTCAGTTAGTGAACATAATTATCCTGTTTTAATCCAGAGTAGAATCTTTATTATATGGTGATGAAACTGGCTTATTCTAAATGATTTGTTTTGTTATGAGTAAAGCAAAACATAGTTGCTGGTGGAAAAAAAGTTGTTACGAATGCTTTGGTAGTGTATCTGAGATATCTGAAAGGACAAGCACAAGGCAATGCTAAGAGCATGTTCTTCTGTGAATCCCAATTTGTGCAGTCAAGGCTCTTGAACTCTTAGTATACTGTACACATGCTCATAGAGCATAATGGAACTCATTTTTTCTCCATCCAATCATATGCCATAAGATAAGGGTGAGAAATAAGGAAACACTACTGAAAGTCGGGTTCAAAGAAGTCTGAACTCTGAAGTCCAAGGCTAACACTTAACAGAGAGTTTAGTGATGACAACTATGTTTAAATTGATTTGACGATATAGGAACTGAACCAAGTTGCTTGTTGCAAACTAATTTTAGTATCTTAGAGAGTTAGAGGTAAAATATGGTGCAATTTTGGAATTCTAGTGTTGCATCAGTTACATATCAGATCCAATGGTTTTGAGTTTTAGTTTTTATTTATTTTATTTATGTTTTTGAGACTTCAGTTAGTGTGTGTGTGTGTGTGTTTTATCTTACTAATTCTAATTCAGTTAGTGAACATAATTATCCTGTTTTAATCCAGAGTAGAATCTTTATTATATGGTGATGAAACTGGCTTATTCTAAATGATTTGTTTTGTTATGAGTAAAGCAAAACATAGTTGCTGGTGGAAAAAAAGTTGTTACGAATGCTTTGGTAGTGTATCTGAGATATCTGAAAGGACAAGCACAAGGCAATGCTAAGAGCATGTTCTTCTGTGAATCCCAATTTGTGCAGTCAAGGCTCTTGAACTCTTAGTATACTGTACACATGCTCATAGAGCATAATGGAACTCATTTTTTCTCCATCCAATCATATGCCATAAGATAAGGGTGAGAAATAAGGAAACACTACTGAAAGTCGGGTTCAAAGAAGTCTGAACTCTGAAGTCCAAGGCTAACACTTAACAGAGAGTTTAGTGATGACAACTATGTTTAAATTGATTTGACGATATAGGAACTGAACCAAGTTGCTTGTTGCAAACTAATTTTAGTATCTTAGAGAGTTAGAGGTAAAATATGGTGCAATTTTGGAATTCTAGTGTTGCATCAGTTACATATCAGATCCAATGGTTTTGAGTTTTAGTTTTTATTTATTTTATTTATGTTTTTGAGACTTCAGTTAGTGTGTGTGTGTGTGTGTTTTATCTTACTAATTCTAATTCAGTTAGTGAACATAATTATCCTGTTTTAATCCAGAGTAGAATCTTTATTATATGGTGATGAAACTGGCTTATTCTAAATGATTTGTTTTGTTATGAGTAAAGCAAAACATAGTTGCTGGTGGAAAAAAAGTTGTTACGAATGCTTTGGTAGTGTATCTGAGATATCTGAAAGGACAAGCACAAGGCAATGCTAAGAGCATGTTCTTCTGTGAATCCCAATTTGTGCAGTCAAGGCTCTTGAACTCTTAGTATACTGTACACATGCTCATAGAGCATAATGGAACTCATTTTTTCTCCATCCAATCATATGCCAGAAGCACTGTAATGATATAATCGCTTGAGATGCAATTACATGCACTTCATGCTACCCTTAGTTATATTTGGTTTTGTGTCATCACTCATTGATGCCTGATTGAATTATTGAGCATGTAATTAAAAATAGCTCCAATTTGTTAGAATTATCTTTTTTTTTTTTTTTTTTTTTTCAGGCTTAGAATTATCTTTGGCTATCCTGTAATGATGTTGACAATCTTTCTACACCATTTTTGTTTGAATCTGAAATACTTTAGTGTTAATCTTGTTCTCAAATATAAGGAATATTAGTATTGAGAATGGTACATGGCTAAATTACCTGCCCATGGAGTTCATTCTAGTGTCTTGAAAGACTGATAGTAGAGAAGATAAAAGACTTGGAGAGCTTGGGAGAAGTAGGGGTGGTGTTCAAGACCCCTGTTCGCCTTTGCTGCAATACTTGTCCCTTTATTAATTTTCATTTTGTGGACTATGTTGTTCTGGAGGATTGGAGCATCTCACTGCCTTAGAAGAACTAAGTTTAAGCAGATGTTATGATCTTAGGCCATCAGAAGAGAGACAGAATGGCATAGGGATTTTTCCATGGACTTCATCACTCCACACCTTGAATATCCAGTATGTTCCACAACTGGTGAGTCTACCTAACTGGATGCAGTTCTTGTCCTCCCTTCAATCCCTTTCTATTACTGATTGCGACTGACTGGAATCAATTCTGAATGCAATGCCCAAACTCATTTTGTTCAAGTAACTGTGTTTCCAACTATTTGGTAAGGTTGGAGAGAAGATGCCAAAAAGATCCCCTTGTAGAGGACTGGCCTTGTATTCAACACATCCTGACGATCGATTATTACAGTAATCCAGCCTCATAATACTTTTGGGTCCTGCTAGTAGTAGTGAGCAAAAGATGCAGACTGGTGTTTGTCAAATTATTGTACTGAACTTCAATTTTGATTTCTGACTACAAAATTTGTACTGTTGAACCTCTTAATTTTTTTTTTAATTTTTTTTTAAGGTAAGATGAAAGACCCTACTAAACCAGCACCTCTCACAGGTTTAGCCAGCCAGCTCCGCAGGTCACCGCTTGAGAGTAGAGGGGGGAGGTAAGGGAATCCCCCTACTCCCAAGAATTTTTGTAGTTAGTTGAACCTCTTAAAATGTTGGGACCATTGTATTCATGTCTCTCCATAAATCTGTATCAAGTCTATTATTGATAGGCAGCAGTAGTCCATACAAATTTATCATTCCTTGAGTCTCTTCCATCTTTCCCTTTTTTTTCTGTGCCAGAATTTTTTGCTTATGAGTGTTGATATGTTAGTTAAGTTTTCTGCTGTAGTTTTGAGCAAGTAATTTCAAATATTCAGTAACAGCCTTGAAGAATGCTTTTGTTGGAGCACCAGTTCCATGCAATAAGTAATCATTATAACAAGCATGAAATTATAGCATGTCATGCACAGTTGGGGAGCTTGAATCAAATGCAGCAGCTGCAAGAAAATTACTAATTCTTTGCTGCATTGCTGACCGCTTTATTACTTGAACTGAACCCCAACTTGACACCTCAAATGGCCTCCTTGTCAGGAGTTAGGACACGGTGACTTAGCTCCAATTCACCTGTCAAAAACTAGCATACCCTTTCCAGCTTCTCAAAGAATGATCTCCTTTGATCTGCCACTAATTGGGGATCTCATGGAGGGAATAAAACCCTCTTAATACCGGAATCTTATTGTTGCTCTCCCCATCTATTATCGGCCTCTAAAGTAGTGCATTCTCACTATCTCCTTCCTATGAAGTTTTGGTTAACGGTTAACCAACTTAAAAGTTTTGATCATGTTCATTCAATTATATGAACCAGCTTTATTTGATCATGTTCATTCAGTTATATGAACCAGCTTTATTTGATCGTGTTCATTCAATTATATAAACCAGCTTTATCTGATCTTTGATCAAGCTTGTTCATTCATGAGAATAGTGGTTCATGTACAACTATTACTTTGTGCTTGAAGTTAGAAACATGAAAATTAGTGATTTTGTATTTTCCCTTTACATACTTGATATGTTTCATTGTACTGTGGAGCTTGAGGGTTGAGGCAGTCGATTTAACACTTTATCCTTTATAGGAGCAAGGTGAATCTTCTTATTCTTTGTTCTCATTGGCTTCTTTCTATACATTGCTATTTAGCACAATCACCTGTATATAAGCAGTCAAGCAGTTGATACTTCTGATTTCTGTTGTTGGCCTCTTTTATTAATGGGTAAACTAATCTCAATTGTGATAAAATGTTATTCTCTTATGGTTTTATCATTATTTTTTATTTTTTAAATTGCCTTTCTGGAAATGGAATTTGCAATCTTGGAGATATTATTGATCCAAGAACACTTGCTGGACTCTACATGCAATTGCTTAGAGGAAGATTACGACATAACACGAATACGAGTGTCTTGAAAGTGACGGGATTGATCAATCTTTGCTAGACAACTTTGAGGTAAGGTTACCTATCTTTCTGTTGTCTTTTCCTGTGAATAATGGAATTCCTATGTAATTATTATTTATGACAAGGCAACTTGAATGAACTGATGTTTATCTTCTTAATGACATGTTGCAATGTACTTTTGGTAAGTTTTATTTGATTGCCCGTCATTCTCCAATAATGCTATCATAATGGACCTATTTTCTTGTACTTTCGTAAGAAATTAAAGCACCTTTATTCATAAAAGAACTGTAAATTCCGTGCTTATCATTGTTTTGTCCCACTGTGTAAAGGCCATTGCGTAGGAAAGCATTTCTGAGACGACTGATCATATAAAAGCACACCATACTTGGACATTGACAGTTTTATTTTGTTAAACTTGTGAATGTTCCTGTGTGTATAGCATATTAATCTCATCTCTCTACGCATGCACACGCGTACACACAGGAGAAGAATAAAAGAATACTCCATAATTGATTGTGTTTCGTATCCTCAAGTCCTATGCTAGCTACTGTAGACCTGGCAATCCTGACCCAAATCCGATGACCCGACCCGAATGACTCGACCCATGACCCGAAATTGACTCGACCCGACCCATACCTGACCCGAAAAAGGACTTGACTCGATCCTGACCCGACACCCGAACTGATCCAACCCGAAGTTGACTTGATCCGAAATTGACTTGAAGTGTTTGACACGAATTGACCCGATACCCAAAATTGACCCGAACAGACCCGATATCCGAAATGTCCTAAACTAAAATTACCTTATAATTGAACTTAAAATGTCTTGTACCAAAAGTAACTCAAATTGTTCATCTTCAACTATAGCTAAACTCATAAACTGAATGATAGTTTTTACTATAACAATAACAAAATATATACTCCGTAGAAAATTATTCATTCGAGCTTGATTCACAAATAAAACAACCCGAACATGACCCGACTAGATTTTGACCTGACCCGAACATACTTGACCAGAAATTGACCCGACCCGAAATTGATTCGATACTTGACCCGAAGTTGACCCGAAACCCGAATCGACCCGTCCCGACCCGAATGTTAGCTGACTCAAAATGACCCAACCCGAAAGTGACCCGACTAGACCCGACCCAAATGACCCATTTGCCAGGTCTACTAGCTAGTGTATACCTTGATGATAGTGTTCCTTCCATTTCTAAATAATTGATGTTGTGTTTCAAGCTCTAACTTTGACTAAATATGCTTAAACTGTATCAGTAAAAGTTACACAATTAGTTTGCTAGTTCGTTCATAGTATTCTATTTCTTATTTTTGCCATTATTTTTATTACAAGTAGAGAAATTTGCCATTAAAGTTCAACTTATATAGAAAATACATCCAACTTTTGAAAATAGAGGGAGGATATACGTTCCTTTAATTTCTTGCTTTGCTTATTTAATGCACTCTTTCTTAACTTTTTTTGTGAATTATGTGCAGTTATGATATACCGTAAAATATGTCCAATTGATTATGCATTTGCCATTTTTAAAACATCTTTTTTTTTTTTGAAAGATAAAACATCTTTTGTTAATTGTTGAGTAATTGGCTAATGTCCTGCTGGTTGACTTTTCCAATTGTAAGACTGTCAGATGCTTAGAACGGTGGTCTGCACATCAATATTCGTAGAGTAGATGAAGATCTAGATCTACATATTTAAGCGATTTCCTGGCTATCAGTTATAATGCATTGATATTTAAATTAATACATGGAGTATATATTATAGAGTCGTTAGAGCTGACACCTAATTTGAAATTGAGGTAGAGTATATAAAAAAAGTAACATAGGGCGGGACTCAATAGAGGTTATGTTATTCGCTTATTGCCCTTTCAATTAAAAGGAAGGAATAAGAGTTTTTAACCATGGCAAATAAGTTGATCTCGGGAATTGACAAAATTCTCTTAATACCAAGTCCTAAGGGTAAGTTTAACACTAGTATGGATTTAACTGCTAGCTCGTACTGTATAACAGTTATATTGTAATTTGGGGTACCATTTGTAGAAATTACATTCAAGTTACAAGGGAAACAACAAAACCGTATACCTCCTCAAGAATCTGAATACTACACCACATACAATGTGCTTTTTAAATACGGGATTGTACTGTTTTGTTAATATTGGGGATCATTTAAGAGCTCCTTTATAATTGGACATTGATACATCATTATCACTAGGATACAGTATCATAAAAATGTGAACATTGTGAAGTGGGTGGGTGGATCTTAACGTCCTACTAACCTTTAATAATTAAGTACTTTAGTTTATTTATATAGACCCAGTAGCGTAATAGTTTTTGTAATTACAGCTTAAATAATTATAAAATGAAAATCACGAAGAAGGATTTGTTAAGACTTTTGACAAATTCATGCATTTTCTTCATAATCCCTGATTTGTGTGCGATGTCAGACAATGACAATTATGATTAGTACTCCCTATGATCTTATATACTATTTATATACGTATTAGATGACTGTTTGAAGTCTTTCTTTTATATATAATAACATAGCTGGAACTCGAAAAATAAAAATACAATGTACGTAGGAAATTGCATATTTTTACCTGTTTATCATATGCATATTCATATGCTACTTAAATATGTCCCTAGTTAAACACACGTATCTGTATAAAGATAAACAAATCTCACAAGCTCTTTCTTTAAAATAAACAGAAACTTCTTATTTGTTGCTGCCTGCATTTATCCAGAAGTGTGATTTATTTTTCAATTGTTGAATACGTTTCTACTTTTCTGTACTGTCTGTTAACATGGCCGAACAAGACTACCAGAGTGACAAAGATAAGGTGGCACCACTGTCTGCAGAAGAGGGGATCAAGGGGAGTCAGATTCCTGACATAGACGAACAAGATGATGGGAGTGACTCAAAGAAGAAGGCACCACTATCTGTGGAAGAGGTGATCGAGGGAAGTCTTGGACGGATGAATTGCAGTCAGATGGTGCAAGCCTTCCTTGCATCAGTTCTTCCAATGTTTGACAACCAACAGACATTTATCAGTGTCTTCACAGATGCTCAATCAAAATGGCATTGCATCAGTGATATTCGAATAGGTAGTAGTTGCACCAGCAGCTCTAACATCTGTAATCTTTCGAAGAGTGAGTGGGCTTGGACTGGGAATAAGCATAACACAATCATATCACACTGGGATCTCCAATGTGCCAGCTCTTTCATTAAGGGTTTGCCTGCAACTTCCTTCTTCATGGGTTGCTTGTTGGGTGGATATGTTCTTGCCTCCCTTGGTGATTCATCGCTTGGGCGAAAGAACCTTCTCTGTCTCTCTTGCTTGGTTATGTCACTAGCTTCATTTGCCTCAGCCTTTTCTCCTAACATCTGGGTTTACTCTGTACTCCGCTTCATTGCTGGTGTTGGTCGTGTCTCCATTACCATTTCTTCTTTTGTCCTTCTGTCGGAGAGGGTTGGCAAGCGGTGGAGAGGACAAATTGTAATGATTGGTTTCCTCTCCTTAACAATGGGATTGTTATCCTTGTCGGCTTTAGCTTACCTGACTCGAAATTCCTCATGGAGCACCCTTTATCTATGTACTTCCATTCCTGGATTTGTGTGCTCCATATTGATTCATTTCTTCCTTTGTGAATCTCCTAGGTGGCTCTTCATGATGGGACGTCCAATGGAAGCCGTAAATGTGCTGAAAAGTATTGGCTCCCTGGATGATCATATCAGCTCTATGTTACCAAACATTCTAGAATTCAATCAAGGTATTCCTAGCAATAACGGGAAAAATCCTTTTTCTTCAATGAAGATTTTAGTCAAGAGAAAATGGGCTATTCGAAGGTTGATAGTAACTATGGTACTTAGTTTCGGTGTTGGAATGATGTATTTTGGTATGTTGTTGGGTGTCGGAGGCTTGGGTCTCAACATCTACTTGAGCTCAACATTCAATGCCCTACTATTCCTTTCATCATGCCTGCTAACATTCCTCTTCTGGATCCCAAGATGCAACAGGAGGAGTTCAGTGCTAGGATTCTGTACGATTAGTGGCGCTGCCGGTATAATACCCATCACATTCGGCCACCATCACAAAGGTATACATGTGGGATTGGAACTGATAGCTCTGTTTTGTGCTTGTATGGTGTTTAATATCTTGTTCATGTATGTGGTGGAGCTGTTTCCAACATGCATCAGGAACACAGCAGCCTCACTGTCGCGGCAAGCACTGCTCTTGGCGTCTGTATTTGTCCCGGTGTTGGTAGTCATAGGGAGGAGTAATCAACTCTTCTCTCATGCAGTCTTTGGTGTGACCATTCTTCTTTGCGGCCTTTTGGTCATTTCTTTGCCCGAAACAAAGGGTAAGGTGCTATGTGATGGCATGGAAGAGCAGGAAGCCCAAGACAAGGATGCTGCTTGCGTGCCAAAGTTATGATTGTGAACTTAAGCTAGAAAAATGATCATGAACAAATTTGCTTGTTGGTAGTTCGTCGCCCTCCTAGCTACCACAAGTTCTCCAATGGTCTTAATAATTTGGGGTGAAAAGTTCATGTAAGATTTCATCCAAGACTTGGCAAAGCTAATTTAATTATGTGCCCGATGTGTATTAATAATATGAGATGATGTGCGTGGTCATTTATTTGGTGAATTGAATCTTGTTAATTGTCTTTGTTGTTGACTTGAAATCACTTCACAAGTATCACAACTGATATTTGATGTATTGAGAGCTCAATTTATTTACTCTGGTTGATCGTGTTCATTGATGCTCATCTTTCTCATTGTCAACGTCTCTCATAGCCTCATAGGGCTCCAAATTGTGCAATCTAGTTATCATTTGAGTCTTCCGTTCTTGGGTGTGACATGCAATTGTTCGTGATATTGTTTTTTGTTTTGAAATGTTGATAGGATGAATGTTAGTTGATATTTGTTCGCCATTTGAGCTTCTATAATCATTTAAATTACCAAAACTTTTCCAACTGCATCCTTTGAAAAGGAAAGATGTCTACCATTATCATTTACAATCATTGAAAAATGGAAATAATCAATAAAATAAATCTAATTTAATCTAATATATATAAATAAAGTAGGTATTTTTTAAGAGCATTGGGCGCGCCATATAAGCAAAGGTATATTTTCGACCAATTAAAAATTAGATTTCTATTTTATTTTGGAATTAAAAAATTCGTTTGCCACCTAAAGAAAATTGACGAATGAGATTTAAGAAGTTTGCCACATAAGTAAAAACAACGAATATTGATTTATTAGGATTTAATGTATTTAAAAAACTAAAAATTATCTTATAAAATAATCATCTTTAGATATAGGATTTATATACCTACTATTATAAGATAAATTTTTATTTGTGATTATTGCTTAAATTGTATTTATTTGGGATACTTAATAATTATATGTTTATGTTTTGTTCACTGAATTTTGTTTTACATGCAGATCTAATTTAATCAGAGAATTATATTCGAGCAAAAATCTTTAGAATATCAAAGTACGAGTTTCTCGCCTGATGATCCTATTGGATGAGGAGGTATTATATCTTTATAAATCGTTTACATTTATTAAATCTTTTAATGAACCATTTAGTTTTTATCAATTAATTTTATGATTAAAACAAATGTTGTGATTTAGGTAGCTTAATTAAGTCATAAAATTAACTTAAATTTTTATTTTTAATTATAGGGTGATTACGTTCATACCTCAATTAAAATCAACTTTGTTCTACAATTTTGTTCAAAATTGATTGAAGAAAAAGTTTACTCCATTAGATACTTTTCAGTCGTTACAAATAAGAAGCAATATCGCACGCATTGTCAGTGACAACAAAATAATGATTTAAATTTCCAAAATACTATTGTTTGGGCGATTGGGGACGATGAAAAAATTCCAATGCATAGATTTAATTTTGTATAATTATAATTTTTAGATTAATTTCACAACAATTATTCACTTTCTGGTAAATATTTTAATTTATTTTTTAAGACTATAAAGATTAATTTTATATAAATTTTATTTTTGCTAATATGTTCTATTTATCCACTTTTATTAGATGGAAGAGATATGGGTGTGAACAAAGTTGGTGATCCTATCGAAATTTTTTTTAAATACAAATTTTTTTACATCGAAATATTACATCTATTAACTATTATTTTTAATGTTCTTATCAAAATATTTATTAGAGGAATAAATTACATAAAATTATCCTTAACAAACAATAGCAAAGTTATCAAAAATATTATGAGTATGATCTAATTACAAAAATTATTTTTATGAGATTTTATGTATAAGAAACCATGGGATATTCGGATTTAACAATTTATGATTGAGCTTAGGTATCTTATGAAATTAATGGTTTTATCTAAATACCCGATTAATAAGATGTTTTTTTCATAAAAAAATTTAAAACTTATAACGCAATAAAAAACTTTACCTTCTTTAAACATTTTATGTATAAAAATTTGAAAAGACAGATAATTTGTTAGAGATCAAGAGTTCACAAGAAATATACAAAATGATATACAGATTTGAGAGTTTAATTTCAAGTGTAAAAATCAACGAATAATGATTTAGGATTTAAATTATTGTCGTATAACTAACAACAACGAATAAAATACAAAACAACAATATATTAAGTCGCATTATAAATTACATTAAAAAAAATTATATTTTTGTAATTGGCAATATCATTTTAATTAAATTTTTTTTTTTTGTCTGAAATTATTAAATTGTAAAATAAATCAAATAATTATAAAAAAAAAACTTAAAGTATATAGGAAAATATCTTTCTTGAGATATATGTATGAAAATTCGTGCATCGCACAGTATTATTTCGACCAATTAAAAGTTTGATTTGTATTTTATTTTAGAATTAAGTTCACTTGCCACGTAAGCAAAAGTGACGAATGAAATTTAAAAAAATTTCCACGTAGGTAAAAACGACGAATAATGATTTATTAAGATTTAAATTATATTAAAACTAAAAATTATCTTTTTAAAAAGATGATCTTTTGATATTAGGATTTAAATTTAAAAAAAAACTATAAATTACACAATTATTATATACAAACACTTTAAAATTAATTATTTGAAAAAGGAAAATATATGTTCATTTTGTTTTTAAGAAAACGTTCAATCAATTTTTTTTTTTAAAAAAAAACATTTTAAAAGAAATATAAATTATTAATAATTAACTGATATTCTTTAATTTTTTTAAAGAAAAATCAATGTTCTTCAAAAAAATAAATAACAATAACGTTCAGTCTTTATCAATATTCTTCAAAAAAAAAAAACAATAATGTTCAATTTTTATCTTATCTAGCAACCTATTTCATAATTAGATAAAAAATTTTATAAGAGATTTATTTGCTACTCCACAAATATATAAGATAGGATGACATTAAAGATTTGTATACATCCTCTCAAAAATATAATTTTGATTTTTTTTTTCAATTGTAAATAGACAATATATATACTATACAAAAAACACAAACATGCATGTGGATATTATTTATCTACACTTTCTCATGGTGTGAATTTTTTTCAGGTCTAATTCGTTGATTAACAAAAAATATTGGAAATAATGTAAGTATATGATGGTAAACTAGATAAATTGATTGTTATTCATTATTTTATAAGATGTATGTTTTGTTTTATTTTACCTAATCTAATTATGTTACTTATCGTATTAAATTTTGTTAAACAACTTAATTGTAACTTAATATTAATTATTCTGTATTTGAAGGGATTATGTCCATGCTCCAATTGAAAGAAATTATTGGAAAAGTAAGGGTCTGTTCTCTTCAGCTTATTTTCAATTCAGTTCAGTTTAGTTCCTAATTTTCTTCTCTCATAAAATATTCAGTTTAGTTCAGCTTCAATCAATTCAGTTCAGTAAATCAGAACAGGCCCTAAGTCAACTATAATGTTACAATAGTAGGGAAAAAAAATTAAAGATTGTAAGAGATGTCTCTTATAATTTTGATTTTTTGTGTATTATAGTTTCTAGTAGAATATCTATATTATTATTGTAAAAATCATTGTACTGGTGTATACATATAACTCTATTATTAAGACATATGATAATGAAATTTCATTATAAAGATTTAATTTTATTTAATTAGATTCATTTTAGTAATGCAACACTCTTGGTAGTATATATATATATATATATATATATATATATATATATATATATATATATATATATATATATATATATATATATATATATATATATATATATATTTCACTTAACTATTTAAAAACTTATAAAGTCATATCTTTTACTATTACTTTCACCGTCTTTATTTTAACCCTATAGTTTTGGGTTTACTTTATTAATTTTTCATTGTATAAAGTTGATACGGAGTAAAAGAATAATGGTGGTCTAAGTTATTATTTGTGAAAAAAAATAGTGATTCTATAACTATATATGTATAGTGGAACAACGTGTTTTTGTTATACAAACGAATCATAGGTTAAAAAATACGAACAGGATTATGATTTTATTCTAATATCTATTATACTTATAATTTTTATATAACTAATATTAGTAAATTAAGGTCGCATTATAAGTTGCATAAAAATAAAACAAATTATCTGTTTTCTAACAAGCTAAATAATAAAAAAAATATAGGGTTAAATTAAGAAAATAATCTTTTCATGAGATTTATATATAAAAACCGTACATCATACGGGCTTCCATCTAGTTATGAATAATTTGGATAAACCCGTACATAACATAAATACGAACTAGGATATACTTCGTATATAAGAAGGTTATTTTTTTAAATTTTAAATAACCTTTTACGAGTAAATTTGAATTTCGACCATCGATATCGATTTATATCTGATGGTTAACATTATATACGTGTCACTAATCCTCCTATGTTTTCATTTTTTTCCCCTTTGAGCTTTTCACTTCTACGCTTCACCCTCTCTCTCTATCTCTCTCCTCCATTGAAGCGTACTCTGACTTCTCCATTGAAGCGTACTCTGAGTTCTCCTCCATTGAAGAAGTTTCTGAGGTAAATGTTTTTTTTTTTTTTTTTTTCTTTTTTCAATTATCGAATATAAATTTCACCATCTAGGGTTTAATTGCACTCTCGTTCATTTTATTGTCAGTTTAGTAAATTTAGGGTTCTTCTTAGGTGGATTACTTAACTATTGGCTATATTTACTGAAAGTATGAAAATTTATAACGAGCGATTTTGTTGCTGTAATTTTGTTATGTGTAATTTACGTTGTTGATTGAAAGATACGATTTTTATGTGATTTTAGAGCCTAATTTGATAATTGAGTAAGTTTGGTTGCTGATGAGTTGCAATTTTCGATTCTAATCGAGCCCACGAGCCTGAGCCATGCTTGGATTTTGAGGCTCGTCGGGTTCACGCTGAGCTCGAAAAGGGTAGGCTTGGCTCGAAAATTTAGCACCTTGACACTTGAAACCCTCGGTCCTGTTTTGAAATAGTTGTTACATTGGTGACTTTGCCATCTCATGGTTAGGGATATCGGATATGACATCAAACTAATTTTGTTCAGCACAAATACCTTCATTTTGTACTCCAGTACCCCCTGAAACAATGCCGAATTTGCCCATTGGATACAAAAACAACCCTGTGATGAATAAAAGCGCGCCACTATGAATTGGTTTAAATAGAGACATTTGGGAAAGGAGAAGAATAAACCATACTAGAAACTAAAAATGCTTGACCTTTTTCTAACATTCTAAAAATAAATTATGTGACTAAATTTTTCTGGTAGAGAGAAGTATGTTTTAAGATAATTTTAGCTATGCTGTTTTGACATCAAAATGTTGTATATTTTTTCTTGAATTTATGGGGAAAGTGAGCATTGACTGCTAAAGTCACATGTGTGGCCTGATTGTCCTATTTTTACGAACAGGGCTTGATGCTGGTTGCTTTGTTGGCATTTTGAATGAATATTGGAGCTTAATGGCAAACTATTTGGGCAAAGGCGTTCCCACAAATGGGTCTATTTATGTTTGTAACTTACCTGAAGGGACTGATGATAACATGTTGGCTGAATTCTTTGGCACCATTGGATTGATTAAGGTAGGGAGAATTGTTATATTGTGATGAATCTGATGATGCATGTTGTATCTTCCATAGTGCCAGGATTAGGTTTGCAACATTTAGCTCATTTAACCATAGAAATTTTAATCTAATTTATATTTTTCTGGGATGATCTTCATTGCAGAAAGATAAAAGAACTGGTCAACCGAAGATATGGTTATACCATGATAAGGTGACAAACGAACCAAAGGGTGATGCAACAATCACCTATGAAGATCCACATGCTGCAGCAGCTGCTGTCGAATGGTTCAATAATAAAGAGTTTCATGGAAATGTAATTGGTGTATTCATAGCACAGTCCAAGAATAAGGGTGATGCAGTGGATGCAGGTATACGTGCTGCTGCCCCGGCTGCTGTCCCTGGCGATTTTAATGAACCTGTTGGAGATGTGGTGGACCTGAATGGGGCTGGAGGAAGAGGTAGAGGGCGGGGTGATGCTTCTGGAAAAGCATGGCAACAGGATGGTGATTGGATGTGTCCAAATACAAGGTCTGTGATGTGACATTGGTGAGCAGCTCTTTCTTGCTCCTTTTACATGGTTATTGTTTGCTAGTACTCTAGCATTACAAAGTTTCTTACGTTTAGTGTATTAACAGTTGTACCAATGTGAATTTCGCTTTTCGTGGTGTTTGCAATCGATGTGGAACTGCCCGGCCAGCTGGTGCCTCTGGTGGTGCTGGGGGTGGTGGTAGAGGAAGAGGTCGTGGAGCTACTGATGCTGCAGGTCATGCACGAGCTGCAACTGGTCCAACAGCTGGACTATTTGGTCCAAATGACTGGTCTTGTCCCATGTAAGGCTGGATTGCTTGCAATAAGACTTTTTATACCAATTTTCATCTTGATAGTATCGAAATGATTGTTGTATTCTGATAATAATGGCTTGTTTGCTCCTAGAATGCTTAATCTTTATGGAGCATCACAATTGTATGTGGGTGATGCTCCCTTGATGTCTTTTCAATGCCTTTTGTTATTACTTAACGCCCCCTCCCCCCTCAAAAAAAAAAAAAAAAAAAAGGTATGGTGTGTGGCATGCAGTTCAAGTTCTCTGATTCCCTGATGTTGCAGGTGTGCTAATATTAATTGGGCAAAACGTACAAAGTGCAACATTTGCAATACTAACAAACCTGGTATCAGTGAGGGTGGTGTAAGGTATGTTACTGTAAGCTTTGTTTTCTAATGGTCAAAAATAAATTTGATTATTTTTACATACTTTCTCATATTTCAGCTTATGTTTGTAGAATCTCCAGTATTCATAGGGTAACTTGTGCGTATTTAGTACTCCTTAGAGTCTTAATTATCTTGCGTGCTCGATTCAGTTGTGTTACTTTTGTATATAAACTTTGCATGACATTGAATAATTGTAGGCCATAAACTCAAGCTTATTTAATGACACAGCTACATATTATCACGTCTGCCTTTTTTGTGCTGAGTTCGCGTGTTCTTGATTGAGTTCTAAATTTTTTTTGACCAAGAGCTGAAAGTTCTTAATTAATAAAACCTTTTCTACATGGAAAAATTGTTAAAAGATGGATTACAATTTTTTAGCTAGTACCTTATTCAAATTATTATTTCAAATGGTACCTTAACATAGCATTTTGTTTTAAATTCAGCACCCTGACTCTAATATCGGATGAGAAAGTCAAATTTTGGGTGATTGACTCTCTTTCTGCATTATTTTCATGCGTTTTTTTCCTCAACTAGCACGCGTTCTCTCTTTCCTTAAGCTGAAAGGGTCTATTCATCTTTCTTTCTCCTTGATTTTTCCCTTTTTTGTTCCTCTTTCCATTCGCTTCCAGTACTTCCCACATCCATCTCACCGTGCTTAAAAAGCTTGACCCATCACCATCTCTTTATCTCCCAAATTGTTATTGTTCACTTTTCTGGTTCTCTGTCACTTTCTTGCTTAAACAATATGCAATAGTGTTAGGAATATGTGGAAGCAAAGCATTTATTCCCATTAAACAAATGATTTGGACTTACCAAATCATATAATGCTAATTTGTGGACTTTAATGCCACAAGTCCGACAACAGAAGCCAAAATATCCCCAAGAACTAACTCCTCCCATCATTATCAATAACATATTACAACCAAAAGCTGATTCTCCCTCCATATTTTTTTACTGTTTCATTTGAAATTTTGCACAATTATGTTTTGAAGGGCCCTGATTTTAGCTCCTCAATTCAGCTACCATTTTCGACATGTCTTTTTTACAAAGCAGTTTGGGAGGTCAACATTTCTTTTCATTGGTTGGTCACATCCTTCTCCCAGTCCACCATTCCATTATCAACCTTGTTCCACAACAATTATTAATCCAATTAATTAGAAATAATTTATAAGATTTAGCTAAAACCAAAGATGAAGATGCAGATTTTGATCTTGGGAGACATAGTTTCTTGCCCAATAACCATTCTTATTCCACTACAACTAAAGACCAAAATAATTAACCAAAAACAAAGGTGGAAAAAAAATGAAATCAAACGATTCTTATGTATAGATTAAAGTTTCTGATTTGTATGAAAACTAAAACAAATGTTTCCCATTTCCTTGTTAATGACCACAAAGCCCCAATGATGTGTAAGACAAAGGAAGAGGATGATAAGAACATAATTTGATTGGGGAAGTGGGGGAATTAGATAGAAGAAAGTGGGTGCTAGCGAGATGTGGGTGAAATTTTTTAGTTGCGACACATGCAAAAAAGGCTGGAAATTAGGAGTCAACGAAAATTGGATTTCTCACTTGGAATAAAAAAGGGGGGGGGGGGTACCTTACAAATGGGATTCCAAATAATGAACATTTGTCAATTATTCTTTGTTTTGTCAATTGTGATCTTTTTAGTATTTTCCATTAGTCCTGTCAGAGGATCCTTAATTAACTGGGAAAAGGATAGGTTTACAAGAGTGTGCCTCCAAAGTCCAAAATTTGGTGGTTTGGTTCATATGCTAAATTTATCTGATTTTATATGGAAGTGAGAGTGGGACAGCTGGGAGTTGTTACTTTCTTCGTCAAAATGTAACTGTGTAGAGCTATAGACTTAAACATTCTTTTGTTTTATAGGACAGCTGGGAGTTAATTTCGTTGTTGTTGTTGCATTAGTATGCAAAGCATAGTTTGGTTTTGTGTTTCGGCCACTGAGAAAGTATCTCCTTTCTGATTCTGTACATTTTTTCACATAAATATCTTTTATTGGTTCAGTAATGCCAGTTTTTTCAGTTCTGGGATTCACTTTTCATTTACAATGCTGCAAATAACAGGCTTATTAAGCATATTTTGAAATTTTTTGAACTTGATTAATGAGCCTTGAGGAGCAAAACTGGATTGTAAAAATGCTCTAGTATTTTTGCGTAGAGGCCACGCTTAGTTAATTCAGTGAAATTACTAACCATATACTTATTGATGATTTTCAGGGGAGGACGTGCTGGTGGCTACAAGGAACTTGACGAGGAAGAGTTAGAAGAGACAAAGCGACGCCGGCGTGAAGCTGCAGAAGTGAGAAAATTTATCTGCTTACAATAGCTTTTTAAGCACCTGTGGTATTGTTTATTCTGAGTTTATTGTTGCATATTTTAGGATGATGGAGAGCTGTATGATGAGTTTGGTAATCTCAAGAAAAAATTCCGTGCAAAAGCTCATGAAGCCGATACAGGAAAGGTGCTTCCAGGAGCAGGGCGTGCAGGATGGGAAACTGAGGAACTAGGTATTTTTTTTTTTTTTTATTATTATTTTTTTTCATCTTTAATTAATTGTTCTGTGAAGCACTTGTTTGTTAATTTCTGGATGTCACATTTTCTGAGTATGGCATCGTCTTCTGCTTGGGGAGAATGCAATGTGTTGTCATATGTTATTCAATCAATCAATTAAAGCCTTAATCCCATAAGTGGGGTCGGCTACATGAACCAACATTGATTATTCCGTGTGGTCATCCACAAAAGTCTTCCTCCTCCATCCCTTACGATCCAATGCCTCATATGTTATTCAATGTAACAAATAATTAGTAACTTTGGTTTTAGACTTTTAGGATGTTTAAGACATTGAAGGGGAGGTATCAATCATTTTCCCATCTTTTTAAACTCAATTTTGCTGCTGATTGCTATGGCATGTGAATTTTATTTGTAGTTTATACACCAGGTCTATATATTTGACTGGTGTGAGTGTCACTGGGTTGCTATAGTGGTTTGGGTTTGATCACTTTGTTTTGGTTGTGAATTTGTGATACAACGTAGTAGATTGCAATTTTACTATTTTACACGTTACACTAATGTTTTTCCTACTTTCTCAAGATGAAAGTACACTAGTACAGCCTGTTACTTATTACAATAAAGATGACCAATTGGTTGTTTGGCTTTAATTAAGATGGGATTGTATTACTTAGTTTTAATTTAATTATTACAATTAAGTTGGGAAGAGGATGGTTGAGAATGATATGAGTGCTTTGGGGATTGAGGAAAATATGGTGTTGGATAGGGTGGAGTGGAGGGAGAAAATTCGTGAGAAGTGTCATGATTTAATATAAATATATACTGTTTGTTTAGATTATTTTAGTATTTTAATTATTTACTCAACTCGTGTTTTGCATACTTTACTTATTTTCTTTGCTAGTGTTTTCTCAAACCTTTATGTCTTTACTCACATGTTTTTCCCCTCCTTTTAAACCCCTTACCACTCTTTGAAACTCTCGTAAATTTTATTTGTATAGTCTTTCTGTTATTCACTTTACACACTTATTTCCAACTTTTATTCAATTGATGATTATTTTGATATGCTCTTTTTCCATTTCAAAACAGTTCCTTATGACGATTCATGTTAAGCACTAAGGCTTTGTTGTTATTTTTGTTGTAGTAGAAGTTGGGCAAATACTCTACTAAGTTTATACCCCCTAGTCAGCCTGCTCAATGCTGCTGTCATTCAGGATATGAGGATAGTATTAATTAGATGTCTTCTGAAGTGGTAAACAAATAAAAAAAAAATCAAAAAAACTTAAGATGTTCACTATCCCTTTTTTATCTGTGCTCGATCTTCAAAGCATACAGACAAATTCTTAGGTTTCATCTTAATTGTTGTCTGGCTCTGGTACGTTGGTTTTAATCTCTACCATGATTTATGAGATTGTATCTTCCATTCTCATCCTGGTCTTCCACACATTGGTTCATTGCTTGTTTAGAAATTAACAATTAGGTTATATTTATAAATGATTTTCACAATTCCAATTCCATAAGTACTAAAAAGACAATTAACGTACTTTTTAAATTATGACAAGTTTTTTGAGTTTTGTGTATTGCCTACACCAGTTATTAAAGGCGTAACATTTATTAAAACTATTGAGATTCACTTGTTACACCTTACACCCATTATAGCCACTAAAAATATTTATTTCTTCACAATATAACTGGAAAAGATGTTTGGAAAACAAATAATATTTTATTAGAATCTTAAAATCGATTCAAATCTAAAAATGTTCAAAAAGTGCCACCATTCTGGGTGAGTGATGTTAGCTTGACAGGAGAGCCCACTATTACTAAGACTGCCTTAGTGACAATCCAATTGTTGCAAAGAATTGATTGACTGATAGCCTTAATGACAATCCAACTGTTGCAAAGAGGAAACTTTTTTGTAACTAAATTAAGTGATGTGCCGTCTTGTGTGCTTGCATGTTATATATATATATATATATATATATATATATATATATATATATATATATATATATATATATATATATATATATATATATATATCACATTGTTGCATATTTTGATTAATTATCGAACAATAATGTGTGTGTTAACTGAAAACCATCCTTCCTCTGACATGTATTGAACATCTATTTCTTGAAAGCTAATGGTTGTGTGAAGTTGAGGCAATGCCCTCATACTAAGGTGATTTTTCTTTAGTCCTTCAAGAGACTACAATTAGCAGCATAGATTAGTATGGTCCATTGCCAACGCTTATGCAGTAGGATTTTTAATAAGGAGAGAAATTTTATGCTATTTAGTAATTTCTAAAACTTTTCAATGACCACTATAAAACCTCTCTTACTCAGATTGTTTGTTTTGTGGGAATCTAAAACTATGTGCATGATTTTCTGCATTTAACAAATTGTAGTCTAAATACCAATAAGCATAACCCTGCCCTGGCAAGTATCAGTTTCCCATGATTTTACATTATTGGATACAGTTGTGATGGTTGCATCATATGTGGTGGCCCGCAAGATTAATGAAATTTGCTCGTCGTACAGTCTTTGACATGAACTTATATACAATTTTTCCTGTAAACTTGTGCTGAATTTCTTCTCCTTGATTTCAATATTGTTTACTTCAATGTAATTGACGAAATTGAAAATCTAATTTGGATTCAGGTGTAGCTGACAGAGACCGTGAAAGGAGCAGAGATAGGGGGAGAGATTATGACGACAGAGACAATAGGAGCAGAGAGCGTGATAGCAGGGATCGGCACCGAAGCAGAAGCAAAGAGAGGGATAGAGGAAGGGACTATCGGGACAGAGATTATGATAATGACAGGGACCGAGATTACAGCAGAGACAGGGATCGCTATAGATACCGATAACATTATTAGCAGATTGATCACACTTTATGATTCTGGTTGGTTTAACATGAACCAAAGCTTGCTACTGGTTTTGCATATGCCATAGCTCGCTATAGGTAGAAACTTTACTTGCTTATTGGATTTCTTATGGATGTTTGCTATGTGGAAACCTAAGTTGACAAATCGCATTGTTTTTGACGTGATCATTCGATCCGTTTTTGCATCGTGATGTGATGTCAGTTTTGTTTGGGGGGTGGGAGTAATTAAAGGCCGGAAAAAGTCCTATTGAATGTATGGGCTGAATTAGTGGTTTATTTTCCTGTATTGTATGCACCCCATTTTCTTATAAATGGCTTATATAGTTTAGCGCATAAAAGTTGGTAGGTTCTTGTCAATACTGAGCCGTTAAACCTTTGCCAAATGCGAATTCCCATGCATGGTGTATCAACATAATCCTCAATGGAATGAAACTAGAATTTTATTTTTTATCATATCAGATCATGGTAGAGACGTTCCAATATGTATTTTCATAATATAACGTTTTAACAATATTTTTTTGATGCAAAATGGTTAACAATATTATGTAGAACATGTTTGAAGAGCTAAGACGAAGTACTACGTATATAAAATACTGTAAAAATTTTTTATTTTTATTTTTATTTTTTTGTACGGCAGTAATATTTAGAAAAGTAGTTCTAAATATTTGCTTTCTTTTAAGGAAAGATACAAAACAAATTAGGACAGCTTTCTCTCTGACACTAAATTAAAATTTTGCTTTATGTGTTCTAAATTGGTTACAGTTGACTTTATTTGACTTGGAACATATATTAAAACTGTTATGTAAGGAACACAACTAAATCAACCATCCGTCCTTACAGTATTTCATATTGACCTTACAACTTTCAATAATTGTCCGGTTTCGCCTTGTGGCATTATCAATCACACAAGATCGATATTAACCATATATGTATACCATATAAGAGTAATCACTCCCTTTCTAGACAAACCCCATATTTCACCATATCTATGATTCTCCAAGTTTAGCAGTCTCAATTAAAACCACCGTAATCAGGGCAGTAAGAACTGGTATACCAAAAGCACAAACATCAAGCATTCAAGCTTAGGTTGGATTCCTATAAGCCTATATATCCGCCACCATCGACGAACCACCGTAACAATTAAAGGTCTATCAGATGGACTAAGAGAATAAATAAGCATCGTCCTATTCGTTACCCATTAACAAGTCCAAGAACTTCCTAAGGTCTATCAGATGGACTAAGAGAATACATTAAGCATTGCCTTATTCGTTACTATTAACAAGTCTAAGAACTTCTTGAGCTTTATCAGATGGACTAAGAGAATACCTCAAGCATCGCCTTATTTGTTACCATTAACAAGTCTAAGAACTTCTTGACTTCTTGAGGTCTACCGATGGACTAAGAGAATACATTAAGCATCGCCTTATTCATTACCATTAACAAATTTAGAACACAATTTCAATCCCAATTAACATCAAGATCACACCAAATTAGAAAAATTAATGCAATCAAACATCAACTATGAACAATCAAACAAGCAAAATCGAACAAAACCCTATCAAAATTAACACATTAAACGATTAACAGATAAAATTTTCAGAATTCTCAACAGTATTCCACCACAATAACATCATTAAAACCCTAAACAATTAATCAATTAAAGCACCACCTCTAAGCGCAAGAACAAGATGAAGAACAGAACCACCTTCAATATTATAATCCATTGCAGTTTTTGTTGGAGATAATGTTGAATAGTCTCCTTGGTTGCTTCAAAATAAAAGAACAAATTCCCACGTTGGTGAGGTAAAGAGGTTTTACCCTCTTTATATATTTCATCACTCATATTTATACTTGAGTAACTTGTGTGGGCTAGATATGGGTATCCCCTCGCGCGCCGCCACCCGGCCCGGTTCGTGTTTGTGACACGTGCGCGGGTGTGGGTGTGGCCGGATTTTACACATAATTCTAATATTTTATGTAAACTTTCAAATAACGGTCACAATATCATCGTTGATATTGTAACTGTTATTACTTGGATTCAGTCAAATATTTAACCCTTGATTTACTCCGTAATTATGCCAATCAATTATTTGACTGATTACCTTCCCCAAAATTATCTCTTCATTTTACCGTTTTCTTTGACTAATTACCGAGATTTTCTCCCTTGATTATTCGGCTCTTCTCACTCTAAATACGGGATTGTTTCAGTATTTGAGAACACAGAAAAAACCGACTTCCTCACTGTTTTTCTCATCTCTCTCAAAAAAATATTCAAAACACTATTTGGGCATTGTATTATTGAGTTCTCAATTCATCCTTACGGAGTACACAGTTCGGATGAAGTCGTGTAACCCTGGGGTCAATTGTCGTGAGTCCGTGTGTACGAGTGCAGGGCAAATTCGACTTTAGGGCAGTGATTTCTGTCACGCCACGACAATTCTCTTTGCTTTGAGATAAGTTTTATTTCGTTATTAGCCTTAATTTTCCAACATTCTAAAGTTGAATATTGTTTATATATTCATATTATGGCTGATTCCAAAATTCATACTGCTGTGCCGCTGAATTCTGCCATGGTTAATGCTTTTATTCCTGATATGTCTAAGGTCCAACCCAGTAAGAGCCAATATTAACCCGACTTCCATGGTGGGTGGGCCACATGCCATAATTTTGGCCCAAGACACTATGAAACCACCAGCCATGAACTCAACCCAACCCAAACCTAAACCCAATTTGTGAATAGTCACAAACCTACTTCCTAGGTACACATTCTTCGCAAATTCTTCTATGGACACCAAGCCTATACTTTTGAATATTTAGTAAAAAGATATGAATAATTGCAAATTTTGAACATTTAGTAAAAAATCTGAACATCGCAAATTTTGAACATTTAGTAAAAATATCTGAACAATCGCAATGTACCACTCCTATACTTTTGAACATTTAGTAAAAAATCTGAACAATCACAAATTTTGAACATGTAGTATATTAAATACAACACTATATAATAAACATCAATTTTTTGAAAGAAGCTTGTCTGACTCGTAATAATTCAATAGTTTTGTAATATAAACTGAACGTTTACTGCATATAAAATGAACATTTCCTTATAAAATATGAACATATAAAATTGGATGTTTATGTTCATTTTTTGTGACGTGTTTATACTTTTTTACTAAAGGTTCATTTTTTGTAAGGTGTTCAAATTTTTTTACTAAGTGTTCAAATTTTTTTAGTAAGTGTTCAAATTTAATTTACCTTTTTGCACTATTTTCTTGTTTTTCTTCCATGTCGGTTCGTCAATTTGCAAAGGAAGGGGAATGTGTAGTTCAGCAATTGAAAGAGGAAATGAAAGAATTAAATTTTTCGTCAATTTTTTATTTTAAAAAAATGTCTATTGGGAGCGAAATTAAGAAAGAAAGTGGGAGTGTTTGGACCTAGGTTTTTAGCAAGAAATGAAGTTTGTAGCGTAAATGGGCCTATGGTCACAATAGACTTATTGCACATTCTTTCAAACATACAAGGGAAAGTTCCAAACCTGATTTTCAAATCGTGAACCACTCAACCCTTCCCAAGCTAATTTGGCCCCAATCAACTTGTGTATAGCCCATAGTCCCAACCTATCCTTGTTGATTCTAACCTGACATTACCCAAAAGGGTCTAGTAATTGGAACTTAATGAATTTGATCAGTAAAAACTTATTTAAAATAAACTTTAAAAAGTTGAAGCAAATACACCCCTTGAAAGCTCTAATATCCTACTTGGGGTGCAAATCCAAAAGCAAAATTCATTCTAGCTTGTATGTGCCTAAAGAAGAAATAATCATAGTAATAGAATGAAGAGAGGATTTTTATGGCTTTAAAGAAGAAATAAAGGTCGAAAGATATCATCACATTGGAGTAGACAATTAGGACCCAGATTAATCCAAATGCTAATGGAGCAATCAAGAGATAGTCAATACTCCATCACAGTGTCACCAATTTATTTTCCAAATATCAAGGAAGAGTAGAAGGGGTAAAGCAAATGGCCTGGTTAAAATACAACAGAAAAATACGCCATACTTTCAGGCTAAATAATATTGTGGCTTACCGCACATTTTGGTAAACCTAGTTTGATAGAGTTCCAGTAGCAAGACTAACAACTGGGACATGGATTGACATGTTAACACAGAAGGAAGTGGCTTCATGGGCTGGGAGGTGTAGGTCCACTGGTCACTGAAATGTAACATAATTACGGTCCCAATAGTTGTAGCAAGTCAGACACCTTGTCTGTGTAGTAATCTGGCACGATGTTGTTTGCTGAGTCCTGAAGAGCAGGCAGTGTTGTCACACCTGCAGTAATAGTGCCATAAGCCATAAGGAATTACCACAAATGTAAAATTCGTTTGTTCTACAATTTTTACATTATACAATTTCCGCAATCAAAACAGGTAGTTGGTATACCGGAGAGAACAAGGAGTGTTTTGCAGCCAGCACTCTGTCCAAATAGAATATCAGTATCCAATCTATCACCCACCATGCACATTCTGGAGGTGTCAACATTGAATCTGAATACAAAACGCAGCATTCAAATAATCTAATATACATATTACAATGCTACCAACAGTACAACTAAGCCACTAGCCTGATGAGGACTATATGAAAGGGGCTGGAGGAGTGGAGGTAATGTCTACATTATGCAGAGCTATTGCATCTAATCTAAAATGTACTTACTTCTTTAATAAGAAGTCCATCATGAATGTTGATGGCTTTCCGACCACAACGGGCTCTTTCTGAGTTGTGCCACATACAGCAGCAACCATACATCCAGCACCTGCCACCCAAAATTAAGGAAGAATAAAATGACTGGATGTCATAATTTGTAATTAGTCTGTATAAAATTATTCCAATCTTGTGGGAAATTTAAGGAGATATAGCAAGGAAAGAAGAAAACCGGGCCATTCTTGTAAATCAGTCATATGTCCCACAGCATCACGGTTGGTAGCAATAAATAGGCATCCTGGATTCTCACGAATGCAAAGTGTTGCATACCTGTCAATTAACAGAAGAAGCGAAGGAGATCAGGGAGTACATCCCAAGCATAGTAGCACTAATTAAAGATAAGAAAAAAGCAAGCAGTGAACTTAGCAAATTTTGATATAATTGCACTTTTCACCATTACATTGAGCCCCCTCATTTCTACCTGTAATCGAGTATGAGGAGATGCTTTAAATGTTGAATAAGCCTTCAGATAGAAAACAGTACACGTCGCCCGTTGCAGGAGTAGGTTAATTAAAATTTACGGCAAGCAGGTTGTGAGACAAATAGCAAGATCTGCTTGAGTCAACATAAGCATGGCTAAAAAAAAAAAGATCACAAGTTAACTTGTCCAACAATAGGTGTCTTCTGCAGGTGCTGTAATTTGCGATTAGACCAAACTAGGGTGTCAGAACAGCGTGTGGTAGTAGTAATATTACGAGTGAGTATATTATTATGTAAAAACATGTGTTAATGGTCGTATACAACTTTAAAACAAGGGGTAAGTGAAGAAGTGATCATAAAAGTAGATAAGTATGTGATCATAAAAGCAAGTTCCTAATTCATCAAACAGAAAGGCAATGATGACATAAAGAGCAAAAAGAAGGCATAGAAAAATTACTGGAGCTTGTAAAAGTTAATATACTGATCCAATCCAACCACAACAGCTCCTACCTGCAATGCAAATCAGAGCAAAACACAAAAACTAAATAAAAAGAGAATTGAAGGTGTTTGAAATAACAATAATTAAAGAGGCAAGATAAAGTTACATTACAGTCTTGTCATGGTGAAAAAACAGATTTTGTTTGAGTTCAATTTTCTTATTAGCATCTTCCTGTGGCAAGATCAATGTACAATCCATAAGACTACGTATGCGTGTGATAATGGACGGGAATTCATACAGGGCCACCAAGGGATGTAAAGCCGGCAAGGTGCAGCTCCTCTACAATGCCTTCTCCACCAATAACATAAACCTGATAATATGATTTAATTTACACTTGGTGTTAGATACGAGTATACAACAATAGAAACAAAACGTATAATAATAGTGAAATAGGGTGTGACCTTTTTATTGGGAGGAAATTGTATGGATTTCAAGTACATAGCAGCTGCGAATGAGGAGCTGAATATCTCATCCTGCCCAAATAATAATTACAATACTCGTTGTTTGGGTCCAATTTAGTCCAATTGGGCCTAAGCACTAAATGATTCAATTAAAAGCCCAAGGTCAAGGTTCAACTCTCCAATTGTGCTAAAGTCAAAGGTCAGCCCACAAAGCAAGCCAATTGGGCTAAGGCCCAACCTCTCCATATATGATGAGGTATAAAAGCCATCATATTGATACATTCAAAGGGAGATTCATTCTGATTCATTCTGATTCATTCATAGATTCATATGTTCATTCATATATTCTGATATATTCCATAAAAGCCTCAAGCAACAAACTCTCTTGCATAGTGTCTTCTTCTTACACATTGTACTGACTTTAGCATCGGAGGGGCCTTCCTCGGCAACACCCCGAGGCTAGTTTACGTGTGTTTACTGTGCAGGAAACCTTCGGCCCAACATAACTTGGACCGAATCCAGCCTTCCCCATTTCAGCGGACCTTCGGCAAGGTCCCATTGTTTTCACCCGAAACAATTTGGCGCCGTCTGTGGGGAAGACTTTCAAAAATCTTTAAGCCAAATACCTAACCAAGATCATCTTGCAATTATCTTAGCAACAATGGCTAAGAACCGCAAATATTTCCCAACCACTCTCAAGGGGGTCGCGCAAGCGTGGATCTCCAAGGGAGTAAGGCAAGGCTCCGTAACAGGGTGGGATGATCTGTCCTCCAAGTTCAGGAGCAAGTTTTCCACGGCAAACCGCCGAGAGAAGACTACCGCAGAGCTCATGAGTCTGCAACAGGGGGAAACCGAAAGCCTCCGAGACTACTTGACCCGTTTCAGTAACGAGTCATCAAGCGTCTCCCAGCTGGACCAGGGGCTAGCCGTTTTCGCAATGCAGAATGGCCTTCAGCCAGGAAAGTTCCTAGACTTCATGGTCATGCATACCCCGCAGACCTTGGAGGAAGCTCTTAGTGCTTCGGATAAGTTCATCCGAGCCGAAGAATGGAACAAAGCGAAAACCCAACCTCAATCCGGGGGAGGGAAACAGAGGCAAATACCCTTGTCTGAAGGCCAAGGCCATAAGGCAAAGGGAAAGTCAAAGGCCCCGGAGCAATCTTTGGCCAACGACCCAAAGAAGGAAAGATTTGCCTCATACACAGGCAGATACGAGTCCTACACTCCGCTCTCTCTTCCACGCGCCAAAATTTACAGTGTGACGAAGGAGGAGCAGAGTTACCGAAAGCCGAGACCACTCCCAGAGTGGTATCAGCGAAAAAATAAAAATCAGTGGTGTGAGTTCCATGAGTCTTCGGGCCACAACACTGAGGAGTGTATCCAACTGAAGGACCAGATAGAGGACATGGTCCGGAAGGGATACTTGAAAAAATACATCGCGGATCACCGCGAGAAAAAAGAATCCGAGAGGTCAGCAAAGGACCCTCGGCAGGACCTCGATTTCCCCCGGAAAAACAGTAAAAAGCCGGAGGGGAAATTCCCTCCGATCAATGTTATCTCGGGAGGAATATACTCTCGGAGGGAGCACAAGCGCCACCTTAGAGCTTTGACTCACCAGGTGAACAACGCTGACATTCAATCTCCCCAGTCGCCGGTGCCGAACATGACGTTCACAGCCGCCGACTGCCGGGGGATTACGTTCCCTCACAAGGATCCGTTGGTGATCATCGCCACGGTGGCCAACCACGACGTCAGTAAGGTCCTTGTTGACGGTGGCAGTGGAGCAAACATTCTGTTCCGAAAGGCCTACAATCAAATTAAGCTGAAGCCCAAGCACCTTACGCCGGTACCCTATCCGGTATCCGGGTTCAATGGGGCTTCAACTTATCCAGATGGGAAGGTGACACTTCCTGTCACCATCGGTTGCGATGAGGCAGCCCGGAACGTCATGATTGAATTTTTGGTCATCGACGCTCCTTCAGTGTACAACGTGATTTTGGGGAGACCCATAATTCACGAGATCCAAGGGGTCGTCTCAACTTATCATCAGCTGATGATTTACGTCTCAGACGCCGGCTTCCCCGAAAGGATACAGGGCAACCAAAAGGACGCCCGAAGGTGCAACTACCTCAAGCCATCCAGTAGTCGCCCAGATGACGACAAGGATGAGGAGGAGAAAGAAAGAGAGCCAAGCACAAAAAAGCCGAAAGGCCTAAGTGCTTCGGCCCAAGGATCTGTGCCCAGAGAAAAAGGGCCCGAAAGGGAAAAGGCTAGCTCTTCAGCTGAGCCGCAAGACTCAGAGAGCCAGCCGAAGAACAAAAAGACTGGGACACCTGCTGACATTGGCAGCAGGCCAGATTCTGAAGAGTCCAGTCCATCGGCAATGGACATGGACCAACAGACTGAAACAGTTGAGTTGGCCAAAGGAGACGGTGAGAAATGTGTAGCAATTGGGATGGACCTTGATCCGAACACCCGTTGTGAACTTATTCAGCTCCTTCGGGACAACAGAGATGTGTTTGCTTTCTCGGCAGCTGATATGCCCGGGATAAGTTCAGACCTCATCTCTCATAAGCTTAATGTTGACCCGACGTGTCGACCAGTTAAGCAAAAGAAGCGGAATTACTCCGCCAATAAGAACCAAGACATCGCAGCCGAGGTCAAAAAATTATTGGAGGCAGGATTCATTGAACCTTGCCAATATCCAGAATGGCTGGCAAATGTGGTGATGGTTCAGAAGCCCAATGGTACCTGGAGGATGTGCGTTGACTTCACGGACCTAAATAAGGCTTGTCCAAAGGATTTCTATCCCTTGCCGAGAATCGATCAGCTAGTCGATTCGACAAGTGGCCATGCCTTGCTTAGCTTCATGGACGCATTCTCGGGGTATCATCAGATCTTTATGCACCCCGACGATCGAGCCAAGACAGCATTCGTCACGAACGCTGGGGTGTACAATTACAAAATGATGCCCTTCGGATTGAAAAATGCGGGGGCAACCTATCAAAGGCTGGTGGATCAAGTTTTCGCCGATCAAAAGGGCCGAAACATGGAAGTCTATGTTGACGATTCGATCGTCAAAAGCAAAAAACTAGAGGACCATGTAAAGGACCTGGCTGAAACTTTCGCCACCTTGAGAAAGCATCAAATGAAGCTGAATCCGAAGAAGTGTGTCTTCGGCGTGAAGTCAGGGAAATTCCTTGGGTTCATGGTCAGCAAAAGGGGGATTGATGCCAATCCCTCTAAAGTCAAAGCGGCGCTCGACCTTCCTGAGCCGAAAACGAAGCGGGATGTTCAGCGGCTCACCGGAAGAATGGCAGCCCTCTCGAGGTTCATTTCCAGAGCTTCGGATAAGGGGTTACCTTTCTTCAAAGCCATGAAACTCCCGAAAACAAAAGAGCTCGTTTGGGAGGAAGAGCAAAAAGACGCCTTTAAACAGCTTCGGGAGCATCTGGCTCAACTCCCAACGCTGGCTAGCCCAGCTGAAGGAGAAACTTTATACCTATATGTGGCCGTTAGCCCAGCCACCATCAGCGCAGTATTGCTGAAGGAAGAGAGTAAGAGTCAGCAACCGATCTACTTCGTCAGTCATACACTGACGGATGCCGAGACTCGCTATCCTCTACTCGAGAAAGTTGCTTTCGCGGTAGTAGTAGCTGCTCGGAAGCTGAGGCCCTATTTTGATTGCCATTAGATAGTGGTCTTAACTGATCAGCCGTTGGAAAAAGTTCTCGGCAAGGTTGAAAAATCTGGTAGGCTAGCCAAGTGGGCTTTTGAGCTCACCGAATTCAGCATCAGCTACCGTCCGAGGGCTGCCATTAAGGCTCAAGCTCTAGCGGATTTCTTGGCCGAATGCTCATACCAAGAAGCGCTAGACAGTGAAAAGAAAGTCTGGACCGTGTTTACGGATGGGTCTTCCACCGAAAACGGTTCGGGGGCAGGAGTAGTGATAACTTCTCCCGAAGGCAAATCCTTTGAGTATGCACTAAAGTTTTCTTTTAAGGCCTCGAACAATGAAGCCGAGTATGAGGCAGCAATCGCCGGCCTAAAATTGTGCATCTCCTTGGAAGCCGATCATGTCTGCTTAAAAACAGACTCTCAGCTAGTTGCATATCAGATCAGTGGCAGCTACGAGGCCAAAGAGCCCTCCATGATAGCTTATCTTGCCAAGATCAAATCAGTCATTGCAGAGCTGAAAACTTTTGAGGTTCAGCTGATCCCAAGGGGTCAGAATACTCAAGCCGATGCACTCTCCAAACTTGCTAGTTCATCTTTTACCGAGCTGAACAGATCTGTATATGTAGAAGTGCGTCGAGAGAGAAGTGTCGACGAAGCACCTGAAGTGTGTTGCGCTGACCCAGAGCCTAGTTGGATGGACCCCATCCTAGCTTTCAAGCTTCGGGGAGAAACTCCTGAGGATAAAGCTTTGGCCTCCAAGATGAAGAGAACCAGTTCTAGGTTCATTGTCTTCAGGGGGGAACTTCTGAAAAAGTCCTTCTCAGCCCCATTGCTGAAATGCGTGGGACCAACAGATGCAGATTATATCCTACGGGAGATTCACCTCGGCATCTGTGGGAACCACATTGGGGGAAGAACCTTAGCCCACAAGGCATTGAGGGCTGGATATTACTGGCCCACCATGATCGCAGATGCTAAGGAGCTGGTTCGGAAATGCGAAAAATGTCAAAAATACGCTCCAGTTATCCATCAGCCAGCAAGGGATCTTCAGCCGATCCTTAATCCACTCCCGTTTGCCCAATGGGGACTGGATATACTGGGACCATTTCCAGAGGCTGTGTACCAGAAAAAATGGTTGATAGTTGGTGTCGACTACTTCAGTAAATGGATCGAGGCCGAAGCAGCTTCGAACATTACAGAGCAAACTGTCAGAAAATTTATCTGGCAGAATGTCATCACTCGCTTTGGCATCCCGAGAGTATTTGTCTTCGATCATGGGAGGCAATTTGATAACTTACCGCTGAAGCGGTATACATATCAGTTCGGCATCAGACTGGCATATTCAGCGGTATGCCACCCGCAAAGTAACGGACAAGCCGAAGCTGCAAATAAACAGATCTTAAATGCCCTCAAGAAGAGGGTGGAAGATCAAAAGTCCAAATGGCTAGAGGAGCTCCCTGGAACCCTTTGGTCCCTTCGGACAACTGAAAAAGAGGCAACGGGCCACTCACCTTTTGAACTGGTGTATGGTGCCGAAGCTGTCCTTCCAGTGGAAATTGGCTCTGAGAGCCTTCGAGTGCACCACTTCTCGGTTGAGAATGAGCGACTGATGAGGGAATCTCTCGATTTCCTCGACGAAGTAAGAGACTCAGCCCGAGATAGAATGGCCGCCTATAAGCAGAGAATCAGCAAATTTTATAACCGAAGGGTCCATGCAAGGCCTCTCAAAATTGGAGACCTTGTCCTTCGGAATGCCGCTGCAGTTCAGAAAGGCCGAATCCATGGGAAACTCTCAGCTGCATGGGAAGGACCTTATGAAATTTATGATGAGCTTCAGCCAGGGACATACCGACTTCGGCAGTTGGATGGAACTGAGTTGAAAAATCACTGGAACGCTGATGTACTGAAAAAATACCATGTGTAAACCCTTCGGGGCAGAACAATCTTTGTAAGTACATTTTGAACTAATGAAAGGCCTTGGAGCCGCCATTTATATAAATGTTTACAACTTTTTATCCTTTCAAAATTTTCTTTGTTCTATCTACTCTTTTAGGGTTTTTTATATCAGCCTCGTCTGAAACCTTCGCCTTCGGGTAACTGGGTTTCAGATTGCTGACAAAACTCGTCTTTTTAAAGAACACTGGTCTTTCAGCTGAAGTCAAACTTCAGTAAGACTTGTTCTCCAAAGACATGAGTCCATGGACAATTCTGGGATATTGCCTTAACTGAGCCTTGTATCCTAGAGAGCCATTATCCGAAACATTGCCTTAAGTTGGCCCTGTGTTTCGGGTATCCATTTTTCAAAGATAGACAGAAAATCAAGGATAACAGCAACAGTTGAAAATTTTTTATATCAGCCTCGTCTGAAACCTTCGCCTTCGGGTAACTGGGTTTCAGATTGCTGACAAAACTCGTCTTTTTAAAGAACACTGGTCTTTCAGCTGAAGTCAAACTTCAGTAAGACTTGTTCTCCAAAGACATGAGTCCATGGACAATTCAGGGATATTGCCTTAACTGAGCCTTGTATCCCAGAGAGCCATTATCCGAAACATTGCCTTAAGTTGGCCCTGTGTTTCGGATATGTGTCTTTTTAAAGAACACTGGTCTTTCAGCTGAAGTCAAACTTCAGTAAGACTTGTTCTCCAAAGACATTAGTCCATGGACAATTCTGGGATATTGCCTTAACTGAGCCTTGTATCCCAGAAAGCTAATATCCAAAGCATTGCCTTCAGTTGGCCCTGTGTTTCGGATATCCAACTTTCAGATGAAGTCAATCTTCAGTAAGACTTGTATCCCAGAAGCATTGCCTTCAGTTGGCCCTGTGTTTCGGATACCCATTTTGAAGAAGTGAAGAAATTGCTTATTCCGCTGAAGTCATACTTCAATTTCTGGGGGGCAAGAAGCACTCTCAGTGCAAGTATGTACGGCAGAATTGAAGAAACAGAAACAGTAAAGCATTCAAAAACAAAGCAACTGAAGAAAAGAGCATCAGATATATAATTCATGCTCAGAAATTGAGCTACAAGTTCAATTAAACTGTATCGGCAGCCGCCCACAAGCGGAAAATAACAGCTCACCGAGGTCTTCAGCAAAGCCTCGTCTTCTTCAGCTGCTCTAGCTGCAGCTTCTGCTTCAGCAGCTCTGGAGGACCCTTCTCCTCCTTCGCAAGCTTCGAGAACCCGTGCAACCTCTTCGGCTGTGCGGGCAGCTTCAGCTTCTTCGTCCAGCAGCTGAAACCAGGGGTCTCTCTTCTTCCACCAAGGCTTCTGCCTCTGATACAGAGCAACAGCCTCAATTTGGAAGTGGGAAGAGTCTAGATGAACTTCCCTATGCCTCGGCTCAGTGATAGACGGGGCCCGTTCAGTTACAACTCGTTCTCGGTTGACACCAAGACGAGCGTAGTTAATGCCAACGTTGGTCTCGTCCCGCTCTGAAAAAAGGAAAGGGGAAAGGTTAGCTCAGATAGGTTGGCACAGCATAAAAAAGCGAAGCGAGAGAAGAAAAAGAGAGTTAAAAAGCCTCGGCCCCAGCCGAAGAAGCTTACCATCCTTAAACTTTCGGCTGAGGCCAACAGCTGCTAGCATGTTCTCTTGGAAAACGTAATGCGTATCGGGGAGCCAAGTCTCCGGGATATGCTGCATTCGGCCACTGCCCCCCGGTTCGGCAGCTTGCCGAAGATATGTTGCTGATCCAGGTTCGGATCCGCCCCGTTATCTGCGGGGGGACCTAGACTTCCCATTTCGGGATCAGGCTCAGCGAGGTACCGGGGAGCGCTGAAGACGCAAGGGTGGCCCGGATCTGTGGGTGCCCTAACCCAAATCCATTGACCTCTCCAGTCCTTGTCTGAAGAGTCGTTTGGCCACATGGTTAGGTATTGGGGCCGGGACTCAATCCGGTACCACCCAGAACCATGGCTTCCGTGCCCACTTTGAATATTTGGCACTAGCCGATGGAGCTTTTTGAAGCAGTGCAGGTTCGGCACGTACTTGAAGAACTTGCAGACCCATAAGTATGTCATCACCCTTCGGATGCTGGTGGGAGTTAACTGACATAGAGAGATGTTGTAATGGATCAGCAAGTCTCGGACGAATACGTCCAAAGGGAACCTCAGCCCGTACTGAAGCTGTCTTGTGTACACCCCCACATACCCCGGGGGTGGACGATGGATTCTATCGGATGCCGAGGGCATTCGGCACCAATACCCATCAGCTTCAAAAATGCCGTAATGCAACTCAATTTGCTCGGCAAATCGATATTGATCGGCATTCTCCACCCACCATGGGTAGGGGCGGTTCTTTATCATGGCCGAAGCAACTTCGGCATTCTCCCATTCTGAAAACCCGGGGAGGATATCCCAAAGGACAGCGGGAACTTCATCATCCCGTCCAGAAGCGCTCGGCTCCTCCGTTCTCTGAGGAGGAGCCGAGGAAAGGGGAGTCGCCCTATCCCTTCAGCAGGGTCAGACTCTGGCCTTTGTCCATTCCAGGTCCCAATCCTGTTCCTAGGATCGGGAATCGGCCTTTCTCTTCTTGGAGCACGGGCTCTACCTCTAACTCCTCTTGCCATTGATTATTTCGAAGAAAAAAGTCGAAAGAAAAGGGGAAGGAGTTCGAATTCGAAGAAAAATAAACTGAAATCAAAGGAATTTACCTTAATCTGAAGCGAAAGTTGCCGATTTACGAGTTCGTAGTGGCAAGTCTCAGTTTCTAAGATTAATGCTCGGGGAATTTGCGAAGTTTTGATGCGGGTTCTTGGTTTCTCTCTCGAGAATTCTGGGTTTGTGTTGGTGAATAAGTGAGGAGAGATGACGCGCCTCTGTTTATATCTCCAGGTATGGGATACGAGGAGTCTGCGTTTTAATTTCTCTTAAATACTCCACTAAGTAACCGTTAAACACATGATCTTGTGATTAAACTGCCCATTATCCGTCCAACTTCCACAATCATTAACCGTTGTTATCTCATTAATTACGGTTTAAATTCAAATTTTTGGATTAATTAAATCATTTACTTCCCTCCTTTTCTGAATTAAATCAAACCCGACCCGTCATCCTTCCAAATCGGGTCTGGGGGGCAAGTTGTTTGGGTCCAATTTAGTCCAATTGGGCCTAAGCACTAAATGATCCAATTAAAAGCCCAAGGTCAAGGTTCAACTCTCCAATTGTGCTAAAGTCAAAGGTCAGCCCACAAAGCAAGCCAATTGGGCTAAGGCCCAACCTCTCCATGTATGATGAGGTATAAAAGCCATCATATTGATACATTCAAAGGGAGATTCATTCTGATTCATTCATAGATTCATATGTTCATTCATATATTCTGATATATTCCATAAAAGCCTCAAGCAACAAACTCTCTTGCATAGTGTCTTCTTCTTACACATTGTACTGACTTTAGCATCGGAGGGGCCTTCATCGGCAACACCCCCGAGGCTAGTTTACGTGTGTTTACTGTGCAGGAAACCTTCGGCCCAACATAACTTGGACCGAATCCAGCCTTCCCCATTTCAGCGGACCTTCGGCAAGGTCCCATTGTTTTCACCCGAAGCACTCGTGTTAACTTGAAGAGTAGTGGTTCAAAATTCGAATAAGTAAAAAGTAAAAATTGAAGCGTCTCAGAAACGCCATCAATGAGCTTGTCACCTTTCCATATTACACCTACCAAACACAAACACGAATACAAAGATATCTGATTTAAATCTGTTATTAAGAAAACAACTACTTGTATAAGAATTAAGAAATGAAAGGCCTACGCATTGCATACCATCGCAATCAAATAGGAAAGCGTCCACTGAGTTTAATAGACTTGCGCCATTTTCGCCATTCAGAACCTCTGCGCTGCTGCTGTTCATTTCTTGCTCTGTCTTTTCAGATTTTTTTTTATTTATTTTTCATCCTCCTTGTTATCTTTTATTTATTCTACAATGATTTTGGAGTTGCTAAACATCGCTCGCAAATCTCTACATAAAGCCCGCAAATTTTAGTTGAATTGACACTTTTGCCCTTATATGTAAAAAAAACAAAAAAACTCACACACTCTCATCTTCTCTCTTCCGTCTACTCTCTCATCACCTCTCTCTAAAAAAAAAATCTTCAAACTATAATGTCGAGGCGGCAAGGCAAGGAATTGGAGGCAGCGGAGGCGGAGGATATACACTGCTGCATCACATAGTTTACCATTGCCGGACACCATTGGTACGCATCCTTGAAGTTATCCAAGGCTCAATCGTACTCTACCTCTGTGGTAGCTTGCAGGATCTTCCGCCACTTACCATTTAGCAATCTCTCTGCTAAATGTAAATTGTAAATTCTTGTTGAAAATGTGGTAGGCTTTGACTTTCACAACGTTGTTGATGTGTCATGTGCACAATAGATGCTTTGATTCTGGAAACAGCTCCGCTATAGGGGCAAAGAGACCTCTCTCACAATCACTGACGATGGTTGATGGCTGAACATTAGGGCCGATGTAGTTTCTCAACTTCTCCAACACCCAATAATAACTCGCAGCCATCTCATCCGTGACGAGTGCATCACCAATCAGAAAGTTCTGGTTCGTTGGAGCCATCCCAATCATCTCAACCAGTGGGAACTTGTGCTTGTTTGTCTTGTATATTGAATCGATTAAAATCACAGATGGCCAAGACTTGATCATATCAGCACAATAAGGATGCACAAGGAATAAATGAGTCACCTCGAATGTCTCTTCATCAGAATAAAACCAGAACAAGTAACCACGTGCTTGTGCCTGGTGTAGAAACTGCTATATAGGGTTCCTTCCCTCTGACCGTTCAAACCTCAATTTCTATCTACGTTGTAGATGTGTCTTCGGTTCTGGCTGGTCTTCAGGAAATTTCTCTAACACAGATGCTAATATTTTAGCAGGCTTCACTTAAGCATCACTCGTTTCTTTGACAACTAATTTTGCAGCAGGACTTAGGCCGCTTAACTATCGATGACCCAATGGATATACAATCATCTCATGGTTGTGATACCCCCATCTAGAGTAACCCTTCACTTCCCAACCATCACGGCTTCGGTGTTGTCGAACCTTTACTCTGAACTCACACCCACAACCTTTCCGCTTTGTATCAAACCGAATCGCTGTACAGAAATCTCGTTCCTCCCTTTTGTGATAACGGTCGCATCTCAAAATGCGATCCATTCTACTATCCCGTTGAGATTTATGAGTTGCTACTATTAAACAAAAACCAGATCTAATTGCAACCTGTTTTGCCCAATTAATCGCTTGTTGAGCATCTTTGAAGGGACCATCATGTACAAAAATCCCACTATAATCATTCCCGTCTCCACCATAATCCTACAACAATGACATATTATTTTTTAAATACATAGAATCATATAAAGATTAAATAAACACATTTAACACATAATTAATTTCTAAATTTTTTATTTGTAAATTTAATTTCTATATTTAACGCATGATTAATTTCAAAATTAACACATAATTAATTTCTAAATTTAACACATAATTATGTATAAAAGCATTCATACAAAATTAACACAATTTTTTTTTTGGAGATTATTAACACATATTTAATTTCAAATTAGTATCAAAGTTCAAAAACCAAAAAAAAAAAAAAAAAAAAAATGAGGAATTGCAGGTGGCTTCTGGCCGGGCCGCAGCCACCGTGGTTGTGGCGTCTGGCCAGGACGTCGTCACCGTGGCGGTGGCGCCTAGCCGGGACGCCACAATCGTGACTGTGGCTTCCCGATCAGACGTCACTACCACGGTGGCGGCGTCCGGCCAGACGCCACAACCACAGTTGCGGCGGCCGGCCAGCCGGGCCAGACACCACCCCCACGGTGGCGTCGGTCAGGCAATACGCCGGCCAGCATTTCGTAATTTTTGACCGAAAAGTACCTCTCTTTCCAGTGACAACGACGACTCTCTGGTGTCCTCGGCGATCCACTATAGCTCATCATTTTTCGTGAGAGAGAATTACGTTTTGGGTAAAAATTAGAAAAAGGGAAAAAGCTTCAAAATAAAAATAATTGTGGGGTTTATGTAGAGATTTGCCGGCGATGTTTAGCAATTGACAAAAATGGATCGAGAACTTCACCTAAAACAATAAAAACTTTTTTTTTTTTGTAAGGCAGCCCCGATATCACAATTAGAGAAACATTAAATGTTTTTCCAGTCTAGTTTTTCCTCTTTAAGTGTTAGACGATATTCACTTCACCTAAAATAATATTAAGTAAAAATAATTTTAGTTCGGTAAAAATAATTTTAGTTCAGTAAAAATAAGTTCAGTTCAGTAAAAATAATTTCAGTTCAGCATAAATAAGTCCAGTTCAGTAAAATTCAGTAATTTTAAAGAAGAAATATAATATAAAATCAGTAAAAATAATTTCAGTTCAGCAAAAATAATTTCAGTTCAGTAAAATTAATTTCAATTCAGTAAAAATAATTGAAGTTCAGCAAAATAATTTCAGTTCAGTAAAAATAATTTCAATTCAGCAAAAATAAGGTGAAGTGAACGGGGCCTTAGAAACTGGTCCATGAGCTAAGTAAAGTAAATGAATTAGAGATAGATAGCTTGGAGAAGCTAAAGAGGTGAACAGCGGCGGAGCCACAACACAGTGAATGGGTGTATAAAATTAGGAAAGCATCAAACAACAAACTATATAAAATTAATTTAAATTCTCAATTTTATAGCCTTTTATGATCATTTCATAAGTTGGTGTATGTGGTCATACTTGCCAATTCCTTGCAAATGGGATCATGTAAGAGCAAATCCCTTATATGAGAACCCCAATTTATGTGAAAATAAATCTAGATCTTTGAATTTTTAATCTAAGGGCCGTGATTATTCCCTAAAAAATCAAAACCAAAAGAGTATTTTAAACCAACCCCCTTATTTATCTCTTTCACCTCTACATTTCTTTCTTTTTCTCTCCTCTCACCTATTGTTTAGTATACATCATCAACTTCACGCCATTAATTTCGAAGAAATTAAGCTTAACTTCTAATCAACCATGACGTCTTTGTATTGTGCTCATATCACCATCATCTTCGCGCCATTAAAAACAAGGAAATTAAGCTCGAATTCAGGTCAATAATTGCGTCTTCGAGCTCCAATCGGCGACAATTATGTTTGCCATCAACAACATCGCCATTAATATCATTGTTATTTACTTTGCAACATCAATAACAAAGAAATCAAGCTCAAAATTCAGACCAATTATGTCATTTTTGAGCTCCTCAACGACAATTATGGTCGCGTGTTCCGGTGAAATTGAAAGATTTCGGCTATCGAAAATGAGTTTAATGAGTTTGTATTATGTGATGATAGTATGGAGCAATTTTCTAAGATTCTAATATAAGTTTGTTCATTTTTATTGTATGTGTTTTTACTCATTTTAATATAGTTTGCTCATTTTAATTTCAGGGGCTCATTTGTAAAGGATATGAGCAGAACAACATGTATTAAATTAACCTTATGAAGTATCTACTTCAAAAATAGGCAGAAAATGAAGTGCATAATATAAACTAGTATACGGTTGGTCTCTTATGGTCCAACAATTGTTTACAATTGTCTCCTATAGTATTGAACATAGAAGTACGGAGCTCCGTCAAACTGAAGATGTTTGGGTAGTGAGTATGAACAAGGTGAAGGAAGTTCCTTCGAAAGCTCTTCCGAGCTATACCTCTAGCATAAGATGGGCGCAGGATCCACCAAGTACAAGAAGTCTCCCCCTGGAAGGAATTCTTTTGAATCTGGAGGATAGGAAGCCATCATCTGTTCCACGTGAGCAGCTATCTGCGGATAGAAGCCTCACAGATCTTCTATAGTGGGGAGTTGAGCTGGAAGTACTTCTTCTTCGTCTGCTTTTTTCATGCACATGCTGTTGAACGGTGGATTGATCAGCTTTGGGTGAAGGTAGGCTTTCCTCAGAATTCATGGTTTGACCTTGATTCTCATAGAAGGAGCTTGCATGAAGTAGATCCACTCGTCGGGGTCCACTTCCGCCCAAGTCATAGTCGGTTTGTCCCGGAAGTACCACATGGATAGGCACAGGCCCTTCCGAACACTTGAGTTGGGGGTTAAAAGGAGGGTGTGGAAATGGTTTTGTCTGAGAAGGTGGATTTTGTTGGTTTTCCAGCAGGGCTTGAGCAATTCCTTGCTAAAAGTAGGGGATGTTTGAGGAGGAAGCTGAGGGGACTGAACTGGGTTCCATTGTTGAAGCTTGGTTGGGGATGAGGAAGCTGGAGAGTGGGTAAGAGAGGTTATGCAAGAGGAGGGTTAGATTCTGTGTAAGGCACGATAGAAGAAAGGGACGGCTGAGATTTAATCTGGAGAGATGGACGGCTATCAGATAACGATAAATCCAGAGGTTGGGAGGATGACACGTCATTGTTGTCACATGCAGAAGGTATTCGTCAAAATATTGAAATTTGAATGGTTTGGGCGGGAATTAGAGGAGATAGAGTTTTGCTTAGGTTTTTAGGATTTCCGATTGATCACCTGAGTCCAACCATTTGAGGTAGCAGCCACCTCACCATAAAGGGTGCCAGGAGAGTTGCCCAATCCAAATACCTGTTTTCTTCGGCTGTGCAATATCAACCAGAACTTGAAATTCCTTCTCCCTGTATTTGAGTCGAGCTTGATGAATTTTCCAAGAGAGTTCCCTATGTTCTTCAAGAATTAAGGGGCGAAGAATTCAAGAGGGAGGTTAACCCAATCAGGGTATAATGAGATTGATGCTTCCGACGGCTTAAATCCAGGCATCCAAGGTTGAACATCGAGGAAGGTGGAGTTTATAAACCATGGTCCACCTTCAAGGATTTTTGGAAGTAAAGCAGGTGGGGGTTTGACCACAAAGAAGCCTCTACCAATGGCAGAGAGAGAAACCGGTGTGGGTAAATTCCAAAGCACCACCAAGCGCTGGATGAGAAAATCCGTGGCAAAAGATTTCCCCACAGGTTTGATTACTGAAGAAGACCACGGTGATATCAGGGAAGACAGGGTGGAGATAGGGAGAGGGATGAAGGATTCAACCTCAGGATTGAAGGCTTGAGGGTGGTCAGAGGAGCATAGAGGGTGTTCTTTCGGAGGAGGACAGAAGGGCAGCTTTAAAGGTGGTGGCAGAGCGTGGATTGGGTAGGGGTGGAGGTTCAGGAGGGGAGGGTTCTCTTTCTCAATCTCTCTCATGGTTTCGTTCGCATAACCTGAAGCATTTATCTGTGTATGATTATGATGGTGTAAAAATGCCTGGTTGGTTAACCCTTCTTCCAAATATTGTAGAGCTTAATCTGATTAGATGTTCGGAATTAGAGTACTTGCCATGCATGGGAAATTTGGGTCATCTGAAATCCATTCAACTTAGTAATTCAGAAAACTTGGAGTACATAGGAGTAGATGATCCTTCATGGGCTAATTCTTGTTCAGCGATGCCTATATCTGGGTTGGGAAGCTCTGATAAGGAACTATCATTCTTTCCCTCCCTTGAAGAAATTTGGTTAAAAGGTCTGCCCAAGTTGAAAGGATGGAAGACAACAGTGGCAACAAGCTCCAATCACAGCGATTACTACCATGTTTTTCCCAACTGCAGACATTGAAGATATACAGTTGCCCGGAGTTGACATGTCTTCCGTCATGTCCTAATTTGGAAATCCTAGATTTAATCGACCTCAACAAAGGGCTGCAAATAATAGAAAGGAAAAGTGATGAAGTTGCTCCTGCATCCTCGTCTACGTCTACACCCGGTTATGAGATTGTAACTCCCAAATTACAGTGTGTTAGTATCTTCATGAAATGCCAACCAGTTCATCAGCTACAACCAATCAAATGCCCAATCATCACTTCAATTGATCGTTCTTAAGTCTGTTCAGGGACTATCAAACACAGTACATGCTTATGAACTCATCAGTTACTACTGTTCGTTCGTTCGTACGAACTCTTCAAGATCCGTAGGCCATCAATTCATCAGTTTGTATATTTATGTTATAATTAGTAAATGATTGGACCTCCTTTGTTTCCTTTATGATTGATTTGGGTGTGCCACTAATACTCTTCTTTTTAATCATATTTTCTGATTTGATGTAATTTTTCTTATTCAAAGATAAAAGGCTGATTGGTTTTCAGTCACTAACTCAAGTTTAATAAGACACTTGACTTGTGAGCTTAAATGCTAGTGACGATTACTTGATAGTTGATATCTACAAAGTATAGTTTCTGTCTTAACTCTCATGAAACCATCTACTGCTATTTTAATGTACTTCCTTTTGTTGCTTATAAGATATGTCAATTGTCAATAACGTTTCTTCAAATCTACAACATCGTTAATGACTTTTGTTCTGTTGCAGATTAATATTTGCCTTGGATACGTTCACAACAATATAAGAAGTATTATTATCTTAGCGGGAGGAAACAGGTTTCTCAGCTAAGATTTTTGGGTCACTTGGCTATAGTTGTTTTTCAACTGAGTTTCAGATTGATTGGTGTACAGTCAGGCGTCTATGTTGTACTTCGTATAAATCTATGCGCAGCTGGCCTGGAACAGAACTCAAGACGGAAGTGCAATTTCAAGGGACTAGTGTTTAGAAATTCTGTGTAAGTTGGTGCCAATGTACTTGAGCTGATATTATAAGATGTTCAGTGCGTGGTATATTTAAGGCATGATTAGACTGAAAAAGGCAATCCTTTATGGCCTTCTTTGTTTGTAGTCAATCCTGAGGAGGCAAATTCAGAGTGCTATTTTTTTTTCTGGGATCATGCTCTATTGGAACAGGCAAATAGCCATCCCCAACTTGATCATTTAATTGTTAATCTGGCTGCACAGGCGCACAGCACACCCCTTTCTTAAAATCTGCGTTGGAAGGGCACACCATATGTCGCGAGCACTTTCAAGGTGAAGAATCCTTGCTGAAAAGTTCACCTTGAAAGCTCCCGCTTTATGAATTTTTTTTTTATGAGAAAGCGACATGTGTACAGATTTGGAGAAATATGATGTCAGAATGTTTTGTTTTAGTAATAGTTAATAAGTAATCACAAATTCTTGATTAAGGTGGATTTTTATTAAGTCATTGTAAGATGGGTTAAAGTTTCTCTAAAAATATTTAAAGTTACCCTTTTATACTACAAAAGTTACTATTTTTATAACAAATAATCTTACCCTTAAAAAATATTTATAGTGTATTAGATTAATCATATTAGCCTTCAAAGCATGTATTTATTAGAAATTACACATTAAAATACAATCAAACTTATACAAATTAAAAGTTACCCTTAATGAGATTAAAGTTACTATCAAAATTGTTAAAGTTACCCTTAAATTGACCGTTTTACAATAAAATTAACGTAAGTGACGTGCCTTACACAAGACTTATTGATAAATAATATATAATAAAAACATGATAATCATATTTCCTCTATTTACTGAAGTATTGTGATGAAGTTAATGTATAATAATAGGAACTTGATAAGTTATTTAAAAAGTTAAAAGCAAATTATTATAGAGTCTTATAGATTATTTGTAGCTGTCATTTATATTTATTATTAATAATTATATATATTGTGTATTGAAAATATACAAAAAATATTTATTATTTGACTAAAAATATACTTAATTTAATTTAAGTTATAAGTATAATATTTTAAAGGATAAGCATGAGAGAAATTTTTTTAAAAAAAATTCAAGAGAGGGCTAATGAAGCTAGGACAATTCTTTTTTTCAAAAAGTTGTTAGGTTTCAACAAATTAAGGTCAGAAACATTCGAACTAAGGTGAAGGAGGAAACAAAAGAGATAGATGCATACACAATGATTGAAGCAGAGAAGATTCATTCGAACTAATCAGAAAAAATTAAAGTCAGAAACATATAATAATTTAGGTGAAGCTGCACATAGAGGGAACACTAATTTTTTTCCATGGGGAAAACCTGATATATTATTATATTGGTTCACGTGATTTTTTAAAGTATGTTTCATAGTTTTATTAGATAACATTAAAATTAATAGTGCGCGGACATTTAATACTATATATATAGTTTTAATATCTAGATATTTTTATTACTATTTTCATTTAGTTTTATCTAATAAAACTAGATATCTAATAAAAATAGTAATACGTGTCACACTTAACCTATTAAACTAGATATTTTTATTACTATTTGTTTAAATTTTATCTTTTTTTTGAAACTAAATGTCTAATAAAAACAGTAATACGTGTCACACATAACCTATTAAACTTTTATAAATAGTGTGTGGATATTTATGCCCTTAAAAAATATTAATTTACTTATTTGATTTCGTTAATGTTATTTGCCTCTTTTTTAAAATTCTTAAGAATAGAATCTGGATATTCATATTTTTTTTTTATTTGCATATGTTCCCCTATTAATGTCATCAACAACTAAATTTGTGATGTAATATTAAATTTTAATAACCTTCTCAGACATAACTAATTATGACACGCATATTGTGTGCGTTTTGTTGTCCTAGTACTTCTAACATTACTAGGGAGTAGTGTATTCGCATGTATGCTAGGTTTGACCGGGGAATATTACCCTTGACAAAATGACAACGGTTTCACTTTGGTTCAAACAACAAACTCTAGTATTCTTCTGATTTTCGTATAGTCATATTTCGCCTCGCTGATCTGCTAATTCAATCTTCAACCTTTGTTCAATCAAATCCGAAATGGAGGGAGAAAAAGATGAGAGAGAAAGATTTAAGCAAGTATATCAACAACTGAAGACGGAATTGCTAAAAGATCCTGCTTTTGAGTATGACCATGTCTCCCGTCAATGGCTTCATCAGGTCATTCTTTTCTTCTAATCCTATTTATCAATTTTTAATCTTTGTCTTCTTCGTAATTAATTAACGCTTTCTCATTCTTCAAACAGATGCTGGATTATAACGTTCCTGGAGGTACAATTTTCCATTTTTCAGTGGGATTCTGTGTTTTTGTTATCAGTCGTATATTAATTTATAGTCTCTAATTTTATTTATTTTTTGTAATGAATTTTTGGGTCAGGAAAATTGAATCGGGGGTTGTCTCTAATTAAAAGCTATGAATTATTAAATGACGGGAAACAAATCCCAGAAGATGGCCTTTTCCGTGCTTCTGTTCTTGGCTGGTGCATTCAATGGGTATGCCATTTTTTTTTTATTCACTCAATCAACGGGTCCGTTTGGTATTACTATAGTTTTCTGTTTTCGGAAGTCATACGATATAATATACGGAGTACTTTGTAAAAAATTAAAAATTAGTCAAACCTAACGAAATTAACATTTGACAATTGTTCAGAAAACTAAAAAAAAAATAAAACGACAACGAACAAGACACTCCCATTTCTGGTTTTATGATTTCAGAGAACCTCTGCTACAAATGATCATTACTGGAAACGTAAAAACGACAACGAGTGGTCAAGTATCTAAAAATCATTTTCCTGCTTTGTTTTATTAAAACACTTAACATCCTTCACTATTATATAATATCATATTAGCAAGCTAAAATAAAAAAATTAAACTTATAGCCTATCAATAATTTACAATTACCAATACTAAACAAGTCATTTTGATAAATCATACTTCTTATATCAAAGTGAGAATCATAGTCAGGAGATCATCCTCTTGTTATGATTTTATGTATAGTATTCAACTATAATTAGTCAAATAAAGTATACATACTTTTTGTAAGAACCAGTAAACATAGTTATACAGCTAATACAATTTTACAAGGATCAAAAGACAAACCAAGTTAAAAATAATTAATATTACCTTAATCCATTTATAACAAACAGCTTGTGGGCATGTAACAAACTTTTCTTCATCATTCCACCCAAAACCACTTGCACTTGGGCTAAGCATCTCCGTGATAGCATCAAATTGTTTCTTTAGATGCTTCACTCTTGATTCAATATGAGGCTTGGCTTTTTTCCACATCCAGGCAATTTTTGTAGCATTATAGCTTCTAACTTAGCATAAGCGCCACTCTTAAAATTGACCATTATCCGCTTTCCAACCACCAATATCCCAAAGTTGGCCTCAATAAGTGCACGATCCTATTGACCATCTTGACAGTAATCTAGTAGTATTGCTACTACTACCACCTTGCGTAGAATTTCCTTTTTGAGTAGAAGGTTGACTAATCTGTAAAATGCAACAAATAGAGTACATAATACTACTGTCTATGGAAATATTGTATACTTCAATTTAATAACATCACAAGTGTGTCCAAAACAAAGCATTACATAAGTCAAAACATTGTCATTACATAAGCCAAAACATTGTCATTACATAAGCCAAAACAAACCATTCAATACTTAATATCATGCATTACAAGTAAAAATGCTCAGGAGAAAAGAATTTTTTAACTAGAATTAGTCAAGTGTTTCTGCTTTGAATCCATGCATTATACATGTCATTTGCTAGTTCCTGTCTAAAAGCATTCCACATTCCACTTGTTTCCATAATTTCAATATTATCACCATCATCTTCTATGTTATCTTCAAGTAGAGACTCCATAGGATCAATAGACATATAAGTGCGAATGAAGTTATGCACAAGAGCACAAGCCAAGATAATTCGACTGACGGTCTTTCGAGGATACCAAGTTTTTTGTCTTAGGATACCCCATCTCATGTTTAGTAATCCAAAGCATCTCTCTATGACGTTCCTTGCCTGAGAATGCTTCATGTTGAAATATTCACCTGCTGACACAGGAAGAGCACCACTTTTCCAAATGCTCAAGTGGTACCTTTGGCCTCTAAATGGTGTTAAAAAACCCTCACAATTCATGCACTCAGCATCACATAAATAATAATTAACCTAATACCAAACAATAAAAGCTATAATCATTTCTATTTCATAGAGTTGTTATATGATGTATAGAAAAAATAACTAACTCTATAACCTTGAGGACTTTTAATGGACTTTGTCTAGACAAGGCATCATGTAGTACTCTATTATCATGTGCCGAACCCTCCCAACTAGGTAATAAATATATAAATTGCATATCCCGCGTACAAGCAGCGAAGACATTGGTAGTAAGATCTCCTTTTCTGTTTCTGAACCTAACTTTGTCCTTATCACCTACACGAACCTTAAAGTGTGTGCCATCCAAAGCACCTAAGCAATTCTACAAAGAAAAAAAAATCCCATTTATCACTAAACCAAATCTTCAAACATATATTAATATTTAATTTGCATAGCAAAGATCACTTACTTTAAACCACTTCCACCTATCATCTTGACAATTTTTAGTCACTGCTGTAGGTTTTTTTTGAACAAGATATGATGACATCTAAGGAGAGCTTGTAATACTAAATTGAAATGCCTTGAAACAGTCTCACCACTTATTCTAAAGTGTTACCGAATTCTTCGATTTTTGTATCATGAGAAAGTGTAAAGAGAAATAAAGCCACCATTTCATCCAAACTAGTGTTCCTATTTCCTTGCAACTTGCCAACATCCCTAAGCATCTCACATAACTTATAAAAACAAGCCCTATCCATTCTAAGGTTATCCAAACATGCTATGTCACTCCCTTGGATCATAGGTCTAACATTTAAAATTCTAGCGGTTATCCGGTTTTCAAGTGTATCATCAAACACAAAAGATATTGGCTTAGGAACTTTAATATTTGTAATGGAAAGAAGATACATGAGTTGAAGTAATGTAGCCATAATCATGACCATAATCTGCCTATATATCACAATACAAGTCATTGCAATCTTCTTTTGTTTACTTAAAGGGATGCGAGCCATCACTGTATTGCAAAAAAAAAAAAAAATTACAAACTCAAAGATTATGATCAAAGATGCAAATATCTAGTAAATCAATAGATACTACACTAGCTATATAAAACAATATGAATTTAACAGAGGCTACTATCATTCCATAGGCCACACAATTAAAAATAAACAAGCACTTACAAATTATATAATTAAGCACCATTTGTTTCTACTAAGAAATAGATACAAACATGACCATGATTCTAATTAAATGCATCACCATAAACCTTGCATATAAGGTGTTTAATAACATTAGAAAGAAAAGCTGACTAGTCTAGCAAGCTCCATAATACCTCAACAATAATAATCAAACCAAATAGGTATGTTACATTCTCATTGTAGGTTTCAATAATCAAACAGTAATATGTTGAATTTGGGCTTCTAAAGCACATGATAAATAGTTACAAATCAAGCAATAATATCTTCAATTTGGGCTTCTAAAGAACATGATAAATAAATAAATAAATCAAAAAAAAAAAAAGTGATAAAGCCAATAAAAAGAAACGATTCTTGCTACTACACTTGTTAACAAGTAATCCCACTCAAAATTAATGAAAGTTCATTCCTTTAGTGGTAAAATTGGTGTATCATGATTCACCGGAGGATTGCAAAAAGCCACACAAACTAAACATCGTATTTTTCTTCCAAAGTATTGAACAAAAATCTTGTTCCAAATATATATAGGATGTTTATCTAACAAAATTATGGGTTTAATTTCAGATTAAAACCACAAAAAACCCAAAAAAGAATCAAAAAATAAAATTACGAAATAATCTCAAACATATATGAAGTACGGCATAGGAAGAAGAGGAGAAAGTAAACTAAACCTTGCTTTGTAGACCATAGAATAGAGAGAGTAGAAATGATGGAGATGAGATTACAGAAAAATGAAGGCAAGGTTTTTATTTTTTTTATTTTTGAAGAAAGGAGGCAAGGTTGACAGAGGGTAGTACATAAGGAGAGGGAAATCAGCACGCCAAACAAAATTTTTTGAGGGTATTATTGTCATTTTCTTGAAAAAATAATACAGGAAATTTGACTCAACCGGGGGGGGGGGGAGGGGGGTGAGAAATTCCCAGTGTTTTGATTGGAAATTTGAGTTCCCATGCTTTATCTATTTTTGGTCAACCAAACACAACTACAAATACCCATTTCCTAGGAAATTGTATTTCCAAGGGTAAATGGGTTCAACCAAACAACACCTTATTTTCTTCGTTAATTTTAACTTTTACATTTCTATTATTTGCTTATTTGACTTTTGAGTGTGTTAAGAGCATGTTTGGTAAGAGTATTTATTGGGTTGGAAACGGATTCAACTAAACCATTACCGTTATCTAGTGTTTGTTTAGAAGGTATAGATAACAATTGGCTAGGGGTAATGGTTTCCACCCAATTGTTACCTCTCTTAAACCTAAGGTAACAATTACCCTTACCCTCAAACAAAAAGAGAGGAAGTTATGTTTAAGTAATTCATTTCCATGGTTAAACCAAACATATGAAAAGTTTAGGGTTAAATGATTCTTTTCCCCTCTCTTATTTGTTTCCTTTTCCACTCCATTTCCAATATTCGTACCAACGCCCCCTAAATGTGAATGACATAGTCCTTTCATGTTTGAATAATTGCAGCTGGTGGGCTGTGTTCTTGTTCTTGATGATATTTTGGATAATTCCCACACTAGGCGTGGCCGTCCTTGTTGGTTTAGATTACCTAAGGTTTGTGCTGGAATTCATTAGCATTTCTTTTTTTATTTCCTTTTGTTAAGGCAAGTGTTCATGTTTAAAGTTTGTTTGCAGGTTGGCATGATCGCTGTGAACGACGGCATTCTTCTTTGGAATCATATTAACAGGATTCTTAGGATATACTTTAGGGACCAACCTTACTATGCAGATCTCCTTGATTTATTCAATGAGGTCAATGGCTATTATTGTCTTCATTTTAAGCTTCAGCGTGCAATGACATGAATAAATGATTAGCGTATACGAAGTATGACTAATCCTTTTCCTTCCTTTTAATGCATCTACTTTCATAGGTAGAGTTCCAGACAACTTGTGGAGAAATGATTGATCTGATAAGTACACTCGATGAGGAGAAAGATTTGTCGAAATTTACTCCAGCATTGTGAGTAAAAATCACTTCAATTTCAATCTTGATAATCTCAAAGTATTTACAGGTGCATGATGTAATTGTCATTAATCAAAGTTGTCCATTGATATCTTTCTCAACTGCCAGTGAAGATTGTTCTGAATCTTGTGAAGTAACCTTTGTGAGCCAAGGAGAGACACTTTACAATCAAAAGAGATGCTAGTAAAGATCCAACCAAGCAGCACCCCGTTTTATATTTAATTTCTGTATATCATTGATAGATTAATCTTACAGTGAAAATTCGTGTATGAGTCATGATAATCATGATTTTGTTATAAATATTCGTGTATGAGTCATGATAATCATGATTTTCCTGGTTGAACCTAATTTAATACTCTCTGTTGTTATAAATTTTTTCCAGCTTCATGTTCATGTTATTTTGTTTTTGCCATCATATAACTTTGGTTTAGCTTTCCTTGACATGGTAATTGATAATATCTGCTGCTTGCAGTCAGCGACGTGTCAGCAAGTACAAGACTGCATATGGGACATTTTTTCTCCCAGTAAGTATATATATCTGGCTTCACTTAAAAAATTGTGGATTTATTCCTTGGCATTTAGGCTATGCTCTCCTCACCTTATTTCACTTATTTAAGTAAAATAAGTTGTGGAATAATAAAAGCTACTCTTGTTCAATTTTCAACTAATATAAGCTCTAATAAGTACAAAAGTTTCGGAAAAGTTAACTTCAATTAATCAAGTTCAAGAAATATAAGCTCAAATAAGTGAAACATCAAGTGAAATAAATTTTGTTGACTGGTTGTTGCTAGCAATTGTGCTCTGCAAGCAAATTCTGCAGTGATATTATGTGTTTAATTCATGTGCAATTGTATCATGTGAATATATTGCTCTTCATTCCCATTAATTCCCTAATTAGGCTTCTGATTGCATGTTGCAACTATTAAGCAGCATGAATTTTTGTTTCGCATGCCTGATGAGCTGCTTGGAAGCAGTTGAATACTGCGGTGCTGCCTATTGCAAACCTTGATTAGCTCTGGAATCTTAACTTTATTTTGGGATTTATTATTATCATTCTTGGAAATTTATGTGTACTTGCGCAGCTGTGTCTTGAGTATTTTCTTCAGCAGTTGCAGGACCAGAACCAGCTGTTGTTTTTATTTTTGTAACAATGTTGCTTTAGCGTCCTAGATGACCAATAATTAATGTTTTAAATCTCTTGCACTGCACTTATTCTTACCAACTCTCTTCTAGATGATGGAAGAATACATGGATTTTGATAATAATCACTCATCTCTTTGTTCTTTTTCCATGCTACTAACTTTGGATTTCATATTGGGGACCCACCCTTCTCAATATAATCTTAGTCATATGAAATTTATACATACTGTTGCTCATTATATAACCATGCTACTAATCTTGGTTTTCAGCTGTTGATATATATGGATTTAGTAACCTTAGCTTTATGCATGAATTATAATCTGTATTTCCCACAATGGTATCAACTTGGGAATCTAGACAAAATCATGCAATGCTTGGCGCTATTAAAACTTTAGTCTATCTATTCTTAGCTTCTCATCCATAGTACTTCTGGATGCATTTGCACTTTCCTGCTTGTATTATACACACATTGATACTTGACAAAAATTTACATTGTGATGTCTGTGTAGTTTGCATGTGCTTTGCTCATGTTAGGTGAGAAGCTGGATGATTACAATGACGTGAAAGACATCCTTCTTGAGATGGGCATCTACTTCCAAGTACAGGTATCCATATGTGCGAAGCTAGAAGTTAATAAAGATCTTTATTTAGGAATTTGCTTTTCATCTTGTTTGCTTTTCATCTTGATCCTTCTTTTTGTTGCTTGGGCTGTATTAACCATTGTCATTAAATAACTCTCCTTCAGGACCTTACCATAGCTCCCCATTGACAATTTGCTGAAAGTTTAAAAAGAAAGGATTCTGGCTTTGTATTTGAAGCGGGGCTGTCTTTTTTTCTTTTAATCTGAAGTAGAGCCTAATCAATGCCTACTTCTCCTTCTTTTGCTTCCGTTTTTCTCCTTGTTTATTTATTTGGACTTGTAGGCATGATTAACTTGATCGTAGGAGTTGATTAATCGCCTGTTCTGACATGATTGTAGCCATGGCACTAACCTGGTGCTACTACTCTTATGCTCTATAAAAGACTTGAGGCATATTTACATGATCCATTGGTTTTGAATAGCAAGAGTTGTTTGTATGGTGCATTCTTTGCTTGGTACTGACATTGAGCTTCTTCATTAAATGAGTAACTTGGAACATTTGATAGGGACTTGAGGTGGTTGCTAGTTATTATATTAGTTGGGAATAAGGGATGCTTGTTTGGCTGTTTACAAAGGGAATGATTTTATTCTTATTTTTTTCTGTGATTTGGCAGGATGATTATTTAGACTGCTTTGGTGATCCTGAAATGATTGGCAAGGTGAGTTCGTGAAGTGATATTTATTCCGTGGCTGATATTATCCAGGGAACTTGTATGATTTGATTCTTATTGCATCAGATTGGATCAGACATTGAAGAATTCAAGTGTTCTTGGTTGGTTGTGAAAGCTTTAGAAGTTAGCAATGAGGAACAGAAGAAATTGTTATATGTAATTACATTGTTTCTTCTTAAAAGTTCTTACAAGTGTTTATGCTGATAGTGCTAAAAATAATGCAAACACATCTTGGCTTGATAACGATCAAGGGTCTTGTTTTACAGGAGAAATATGGGAAAGCAGACCCGGTAAATGTTGATGCAGTGAAGTCCCTCTATAAAGATCTCAATCTTCAGGTATATTGAATGATAATATAGGATAGCATGCACGGTCATTGCTTAATCTTTTTCCTATCATCTAACTATTCGTGGTATGATTGTATTATGGTAGGGCATCTTTGCTGAATACGAGATTGATATATATGAGAAGCTAACAGCCAGCATTGAAGCTCTACCGAGCAAAAGCGTGCCAGCAGTGCTGAAGTCTTACTTGGGTAAAATATTCAAGAGGCAGAAATAGACAGATGCTGAATTTTGAATATACAGTCATCTTGGCTCTTTTAACTCTCCAGTCCTGCTTTCCGTTGCAGTTCTGTTAGTGACGGGGAGGAGATGGTAGTCTTGATTGACCGGTCATGCCCTGGCATACCCATGCAAAGCTGCATGATGTGATCAATCACACTGCAAAACTGGAATTAATCTTCTTAAGGGGTACATGTTTTGGCTATTGTGATAATTGACTTGATCAACTAAGAAAACAAATAAAAACGAACAAACATTGAGTAGATTAAGGAAGGGTGATTAGTCTGATTACATTTTATGATTAAATGGTTCAGTCATGTGAGCCACTTCCATAGGCAAGGAAATTTAGTCTTTCCCTTGGCATTTTCTATGAAGAGGGTGATAAAGAAGAGCTTAAACTGTATCCAATAGAACTCTCCTTCTGATCTGAATTTTTTTGAATTCACTCAATGCACTTCCACCAAATTTCTTTTTTTTTTTTTTTTTTTTTTTTTCTTCTTAAAAAAATTAAAAGGAAGGGAAACATCCAAGAGTTTTGTGAAAAAACCCAACACCATAATCAGATTCATTTTTGGCTTCTTATAAGAATTGTGAAAAAACCTTATATTTCATGTTTTAAATTAGTTGACATGTTTTGATTATTGACACTACTCACAAAGTCTACTTTGACTAGCTTTGTAATTTGTTGATTAGAAAAAACATGAATATGTGCAATCTTTTTCTTTATGTGTATTTTCAATATATTGTTTTATTTCTTTTTTTTTCTTTTATTCTTTTTAATTTTTTAAAACTTTCGCCAAATGATAATGAGGGACATTTATATTGAATGTTTAAATCTGTACATTGGCAAATGTGATTAAGTAAAAGTGTCAACTAATTTGGAATGGATGAAGTATAAAACTGTCTCCCAAATTTTGGCATTTTAATAAAGCAATAAGAAGCCAAAACATTTTTGGTATTCTTTCTTGACAAAGTGCTACTGTGTGGGCGTGCTTGGTTATCCTCTTATATAAAATTTTTTAATATATGTTTAACGGGTGGATGGATGGTTAGCGGGTGAAGTAGTATCATCCACATTTGATCCATCACCTTTTTCGCTCACTTTTCATCCATTTAATTCGGGTTTTTGACCATTAATTTAAAACGGGTGGATCGGGTTAGCGAATATTCATTTAATATTGCCATCCTTATTCACAATTTAGCCCCCAAGCACGAGTGCACAACCAAATGCTTGTGATAATGATACAATTTTTTTAAGAAATAAAATAATACACCCTCTATTTCATTTTATTTATTATATGTTTTGAAATTTATGATCTCCAATTTTTACCATGAATTTATTCAAGGAAAAATTAGAAATAATAATCTCAACTTTCACGTGTTTTGTTTCAATAATCCCGACTTTGGATTATTCTGGAATAATCCGAACTTTGGGGGCTGTTGATTTTCTTCAATCCCAAATATCGGTTACCGGTTGAATGGGTTATTTTTATTTTATTTTTTTGTTAAAGTGACACGTGTCGCAAATTAAAATTGGCTAAAAAATATAAAATAAAAAAACAAAAAAACCAAAGTTTAAATTATATACATATCAATAATAACATAGTACTAAAACAGACACTAGAAATGACACGTTTCACTTTTTGGTGCTATTATTTCCCTCCAAAACTCCCCTCCCCTTTTAGCAAAAAATCTTTTATTTTTGAAAAATTTGTATAATACAACTATATAATAATATTCCAAATCTTATATATTATCTTTATATAAAAATGTTTTTCTTTTTTATTTTGTGTTCTTAATTCTTCCATACACATTCACCTAAAATATTATTCTAACTCTTTAATTATAGGAAAAGTGAGCCACTGATTCAGGTACAAGATACTATCATTACCGCCTGGACATCTTTTAATTGGAATATTATTGAAATATTGCCCTAAAAATAATAATAAAATTGGTTCATATAATTGATATTAAAGAAATTACTTTAAAACATCACTTAAATTTTTTTTTATTTTTTTTCAAATACCTCTAGTATTTTGTTTCTTAGACTAATGGAGTATTTACATGACTATATAATAACTGTTGTATTCGACAACTATATCATACGTCGAATTCTAAGAAAATGTGAAATTTCAATCAATTTTTTTGTTATTACTTAATTAAATAGATTTATATCTTAGTAAATACAAAAAAAATTTATTGTCTTTTGCTAAACCATGTGATTGAGATGATAAATTAATTACATTCGACATTATAAATAAGATGCACAGTAAAAGACACATCAGACGTGACAAGTGACATCTTCTTGTGTATTTTTTTTTCGATAAATAACTATCATCAACAAATAAAATTTTAAGGCAATAAACAAACAATTATTATACTACAATTATTGGATAGTTTCAAACACATTTTTATATAATAACAAAGAGCGATGATATCATGTAGAGCATCCCATAAACAGAAAATGTACTATTAATAGGTTAGTGTTGCCTAATTGTTGATTATAATTGCCTTTAATGATCCGAGTAGTATATGTTTCCTTTGAAATTATTTTATTGGATATAAAGGTGATATTATTTATAATTTATATATTTACATGTATGTTGTGCTAATACTTCAATAGTTTTACTGTAGATTTTATTCTGTTGTTTGATTAATATTTTCATGTTTATTAAAAAGACATTTATAAATAAGTTTTTAGCCATATAGTCACTAGATTGTATAGTTTTATTGGAAATAATATGCATAATTAATGTAATATAATGTATACTACATTTAAATATTTTCAACACAACTAATCAACAATAATTTTTTTTTTCTAAATTGTAGTTTTGATAATTTTTGCGTTATTATTTTATTTTTCTATATGCATTGTATTTTTTTATTCCACATGAGTTGCCTTATCTTTATATTATAGCACAATTTATTATGGGAAAATGATTATTACTCTTGTGCATTGCACGGGCACTAATCTAGTTGGTAAATAAAAAAGACCCCTAGTGACAATTTGTTAAATAAAATAGCTTCGGCGACAATTTGGTAAAAAAAGCTAACCCCAAGCGACAAGTTGGTAAAAAAAAAAAAAATCATCTAAGGCGACAATCAACCCAATATATACAAAAAATTCCGATAAACTACTCGCAAATGCTTAATTTAGTTCGTTTTTCGTGGTTTTCTTACCTAGATCTCCAACCCCTTTTTCGGAATTAACAATTCGAAGAAAAATAAGTGTTTAAATATTAATTTTTACGTAATTTTCCTACTCCTTGTTATTGAATTTTTATTTAAAATGGGGTTGGAAAATAAATTTGATATCATGATATAGCAAAATAAAAGGAGATGGTACATTAATTTAATTTTTAAAATGGGAAAAATCATTTTAAAAAATATAATAATAAATTGAATTAGGAAATTTGAACATTGTCATAAAATTTACATATTTTGGTCTAAATGTCATGTAATTTTTTAACCAAATTATCACTAAGGGTTTTTTTATTTACCAATTTAGTCAATTTGCCATAAATGGTGATGTAAAAAAAAAAAAGGAGGGGGGGGGGGGAGGGGGTGGTTTTGGTTTGTTAAAGGAAAAGGAAAAAAAAAAAAAAAGAAAAGAATGATTGAATGAAGTCAAGAAAAGGGTTGTCATTGTCCTGTCTGCGCGGGGTTAAAGGTTGAACAAAAACGAAAATGAAGACGAGGCTTGTTTTTATATTCAATACCCCCCATGAAAAGTCTGCGCCCTTTCCTTTTTCTCTCATGTCCTTCTTCTTCTTTCTACTTCTACGTAACTTCCCTTTCTCTCTCTGACTTCTTCGTCCATTCCCATTTTCAATTTCAATCTTCAATTTAGGGTTCATTTTCATCTTTTTGCCTTTCAATTGATCTCCATTTTCATCCTTCTTCTTGTTATTGTTGTTGTTATTTTGATATGTAAATTGTATATCAATCATCTCCATTCTTTTTACCTTCAAAATTGGATCCTTTTTTTTATCATCTCCAACTGTTTCTCGTTTATTCAGTTTCTGGCAAAAATCATAATCAACCTGTGCATATTTTAATAATTATTTCTTGTGTTTTCTTTTTGTACCCATGAATATAATATATACTTCTTCCTTCTCATTCTATACATTCTAATTTATTTTTTTTTTTTTTTGGAAAAGAACTCTTTTGGATAAAGCTGCTGATAAATTAATCAAAAAAAAAAAAAAAAAAAAAAAGGAAAATGAAGTTGGTAGTGAAAGTGATAGAAGCAAGAAATATACCAGCAATGGATCTGAATGGGTACAGTGATCCATATGTTAGAATAAATTTGGGAAAGCAAAGGTTCAGAACTAAGGTTGTAAAGAAATGCTTGAATCCTTACTGGGGTGACGAATTCAGCTTTCGTGTTGATGACTTGAGTGATGAGTTGGTCATTTCTGTTTTAGATGAAGATAAATACTTTAATGATGATTTTGTTGGTTTTGTTAAATTCCCTGTTTCTAAGGTTTTTGATTCTCCTGATAAATCTCTTCCTACTGCTTGGTATCCTTTACTCCCCAAGAGTAAGAAGTCTAAACCCAAGGACTGTGGTACTCTCTCTATCTTTCCCTTGCTTTCGTTTTTGCTTTCGTTTCTGTCTTTGATAGCTGTTATTGCTGCTAATGTACCTGGGTTAAGATTGTTTGTTAGATTATATTCCTGCCTTTTTAGGAGTACAACTGTAAGGAGTTATGAATGAATGAACTTGATTGTTCTGTGTATGTTCGCGAATTATATGCCTTTAAGGAATGAATGATATAAGTCTAACAACTTTATACTATAAACGGATTTATAATTTAGATAACTTGCATTTGCTATCCTTAAATGATTGCGGATATGCTCATCAGTTACTTGGGGTATTATTTTTGTGTTTAGGTGAAATCTGTCTGCACATATGTCTTTCTCAAAACTCTTCTTATATGGACATATCCAACATCGCTGCTGCCCCTTCCCAAAGAAATGACAATGTCGACTCTGAATCTTTCAGTATGGCCTCACGTTCATCTTCTCCTTCAAGATTGGAAGCTACTTCTTCTGCTAACAAAAATGATGAATGCCTGACTAATAAGTTTGAGCCATCTGAAATTTCCAAGCCCCAAGCCAGTGAGGGCAGGTCTGATGACCTCGTTTCTCCGGCCTCTTTTGATGATCTAATGAAAACCATGGAAGGGAAGGACCAGGGAATTGAACTTCCTACCAACTTACCAGGAGGGGTACTTTTAGATCAGCTCTATTTAGCCACCTCTTCTGACCTCAACGCTCTACTTTTTTCACCAGATTCAAAGTTTCCTGTTGCTCTTGCAGAATTCCAAGGGAAGACAGAAATAAATTTTGGGCCATGGGAATTTGAAAATGAAAATTTGGTAAGACTCAACACCTACCTCACGGCACCATCAAAAATTTCTAAGTCTCTTAAGGCTTTTGAGACTCAAGCTTATAAACTAGCCAATGGCAAGTCTTTTGCAATTTTGGTCAGCGTTAGCACTCCTGATGTAATATACGGGAGTACCTTTAGAGTAGAGATGCTCTATTGCATCACACCTGGGCCTGAGTTGCCATCTGGAGAACAATCCTCACGGTTACTTGCATCATGGGGAATGAATTTTGTTCAGAGCACTATGATGAAGGGAATGATTGAAAATGGAGCCCGGCCAGCAGTGAAGGAGAGTTTCGATCAATTTTCAACTCTTTTGTCTCAACATGTCAACCCTGTTGATCTCAAGGGTACTGGCTCCCAAAAGGATCAGGTTCTGGCGTCATTGCAAGCAGAACCACAATCAGATTGGAAGTTGGCAGTTCAATACTTTGCTAATTTTACCGTGGTGTCTACCATTATCATTGGAACTTATGTTCTTTTTCACATTTGCCTGACAGCACCAAGCACCATTCAGGGTCTTGAATTTGTTGGGCTGGACTTGCCTGATTCTATTGGTGAAGTTATTGTATGCGGTGTCCTGGTCCTTCAAGTTAAGCGAATGTTCGAGCTGGTAGCACGCTTCATACAGGCCAGATCGCAAAAGGGTAATGCTGTTGAGCATATGTTTTTAAATTGCGAATTATCTGACAATTACATTAACATAATGTCTTGAGTGTGAAGTTCTAAACATACTTATTTTCACATTGCCTCGGTTAAGCTTTTTTTGTTCTCATCTAATCTTTAAAGCAAACGTACGTTACTGAGCCAGATTATTAACCTTTGATCTTCATGTATTACCATGAACATAGGGAGACCTAAGAAGTTGATAGCAATGGTTGCTTTTGTAGGTTTTTTTTTTTAAGGTTGACTCAAGTTTGTTCCATTTTAATATACGCATCTTTAAATACAGGCCTTTTGATTTTTTGATTTTCTTCTATTTACCATCTACAATTTTCTTTCATGTTGTAGGTAGCGACCACGGAATTAAAGCACAAGGAGATGGATGGCTGCTTACTGTTGCACTAATCGAGGGGAGCAACCTAGCAGCTGTTGATTCAAGTGGTTTCTCTGACCCCTATGTAGTTTTTACTTGCAATGGGAGAACTAGAACAAGCTCAATCAAGTTCCAGAAGCTAGATCCTCAATGGAATGGTTAAGTTGTTTCCTTATCAGTTTCTTATGCCTGCGTGTGAATATCTGGCATGGATCTGATTGGATAGGTTTCCTTGATGTCTTGTGCTAAAATGCAGAAATATTTGAATTTGACGCAATGGATGAGCCACCATCAGTTTTAGAAGTAGAGGTTTTTGATTTTGATGGGCCTTTCGATGAAGCAACTTCTTTAGGACATGCTGAAATAAACTTTCTTAAGGCAAATGTATCAGAGCTAGCAGACATATGGGTTCCTCTTCAAGGAAAGCTAGCACAGGCATGGCAGTCTAAACTGCGATTAAGAATATTTGTGGATGACACAAGAGGTGGTAATGCTATCAGAGAATACCTTGAAAAAATGGAAAAGGAGGTTGGGAAGAAGGTAATAATTCGTATTAGATTTATGGTATTGAACTTATTGTAGTTTCACTATCATTGCTAAAATTTATGCTTTTCAACTACTTTTTGCTTAAATTTGCAGATAAGTCGGCGATCACCTCAGACAAATTCAGCATTCCAGAAGCTGTTCTGCCTTCCACCAGAGGAATTTCTTATCAATGACTTCACTTGCCATCTGAAGCGCAAGATGCCACTGCAGGTGACATTTCTTAAATAAAAGATGCAGTAACTTTGAGAGTGCACAACTCTTGGGTTGAACATTTTAGTTATTACCTGTTGTGCTTTTTTCTCCTCTCACCCCCCTTTTCTATGTGATCTATTTAAGTTATTTCAATTGAAAAAAAAATAATATGCAGTATGGAAAAGTTGTCAGCCAAGCTCTTGTCTGTCTTCATTCAACCCACTGATCTAACTACCTCCTCATTAACTTGCACTTGCTCTTTCAGGGACGCCTTTTTCTATCACCGCGAGTAATAGGATTCCATGCTAGCTTATTTGGACATAAAACGAATTTCTTCTTTCTTTGGGAGGACGTAGAGGACATACAAGTTGCTTCTCCTAATCTCTCTTCAATGGGGAGTCCAATCGTTGTCATAACTCTTCGTAAGGGAAGAGGCTTAGATGCAAAGCATGGAGCAAAGACACAGGATGCGGAAGGGAGGCTTAAATATTATTTCCATTCATTTGTGTCTTTCACCATGGCACACAGGTAAATGTTGCCCTGTTTTTTCTGTTGCTGAAAGCTGTTCATGGTTATTTTACTATTGGAGAAGAAGCTAATAATAATCACAGTTTCCCTCGTCATATTTTAATCTGTATAAAATTAGTGAAGCATTTTCTGTTTAGCTCTTTGTTTAGTTTCTCTATCCCAATTGAGCTGTCAAATTATGGAAATATAATAAAAGAAACATCAGTGTGAGTCAGAAGTCTTCATGTATAGTTTTGAAAACTAGTGTTATCTCCGGTGGGACAAGCATCATGATATGTTTGACAACTGTAGTGGGATGTACTACCTCCATTTTTTTTGTTGACACGTTTTGGCTTTTGGCTTTATTCACAAACTATTTTGACTAGCTTTTGTGATTTATAATTACAATGAAACATTGTCAAGTGGGATCTTGTTTTTTTTTTTTTTTTTTTTTTTTTTTTGACGGGCATGTGGAATCTTGTTAGAATTGCCTCATTTCAGTCATTTTCATACTATCAATTTTTTATAAATTTTTTTTTTTTTTAAAGTAGAGATATAAGTTCTTTAACTTGTGCATTGGCAAGTTTGATAAAAGAAATGTGTCAACTAAAAAAATGACGGTGGAAGTATGAAGTATCTTTTTAATTACCTTTTCTCCGCAAGGAGCTCTTACTTTCTGTGCCTGTCTTAGCTGTCTGCTAAGCTTGGATCATGTAATTTTGATGAGTAGCTATAAAGTTGGTTGGAAAATTATTACTTGAACCTTAGCATACAATTTGTTGGCAATATAATTTGCAGAACAATTATGGCCCTTTGGAAGGCAAGATCATTGAGTCCTGAGCAGAAGGTGAAGATTGTTGAGGAAGACACTGAAACTACCAGTCTCCAGACAGAAGAGAGTGGAACCTTTGTAGGTGATGAGGATATTAGCATGACTGAGGTTTATTCTTCTGCTCTCTCTGTTCCGGTGAGCTCTCTGTCTCTTTGTCTCTCTCTGATCAGATGATTATGCACAGCTAGTCACCCATTATTGAGCGTTTATAAATGCATTTTATTTATAATATGCATTTCATACTGTGTAGACAGAGTTTCACCCATTATTGTTGGCAATACCTTTTTGCTCGTCTTTTATATAAATTTTTGTAAGTAGTATGAAATACTTAATTCTCCATTGTATTGACTTACAATTACTGTGTAGATGAACTTCTTGATGGAGTTATTTAGTGGTGGTGATGTTGACAAAAGAGTCATGGAGAGAACTGGATGCCTTAATTATTCTTGTTCTCCTTGGGAACTAGATAAGGATGTTTATGAACGGCAAGTGTGCTACAACTTTGACAAGCGTATATCTAGCTACAAAGGAGAAGTGACCAGCATGCAACAAAAATCTCCTCTTCCTGATAAAAATGGCTGGCTTGTTGAAGACATTTTGACACTTCATGGGATTCCGCTTGGTGACTGTTTTAATGTATGTGATTTAGTTTGATAGCCATTATTTTGTATTGGCTGAGTGCTGTCTCAGAGCACATCCTATATTTTCTTTTGAATGTGGGTTAATTCTACTTTATATGTATACTTGTATTTGTTTGTTTGCAGCTCCACCTCAGATACCAGATTGAGGATAGAGCAAAGGGCTGTTATGTGAAAGTATCATTTGGAATTGCTTGGCTGAAAAGAAATAAACACCAGAAAAGGATCTCTAAGAACATACTTTCAAATCTGGTAGATCGCCTGAAAGTGATGTTTGCCACTGTTGAGAAAGAATATGTGAATGGAAGATAGAAGCTTTAATATTGTAGTATTGCTTTTTGTCACCCATGGAAGTCTCTTTTGAGAACAGAGTCAAAAAAACTAACAGAAGCAACCGTGTCTAGATAGAAACAAGGTTACACTGAATGAATGTTGCCTGAAATCAGACTAATCACATCAGCATACAGCCATCATGATGCAGAGATTCTTGTAAAATTGCAGGTTTGACGATTTTTTTGGTGCTCCCCATTTTATTTATTTATTTCTTTGAAAGTAAATTGTAAAGGGTAAATTAGTTCATATTTTTTTCCCACTCCCGAATTCAGAGAAAATGTCCAAAAATAAAGGTTAATTGTTCAAAATCTTGGACTTGGTGTCTTTTGATGATTTTTCAAATCAGTTCTGCCAGTACCGAACTCACCTCTGTTCCTTCAATGTCAATGCATTTGTCCTGTTAATGTAGGTTTAGAATGAACTCTGGAATTCAGTAGTGAAGGCCACATCTGGAAATTTAATGGCCTTGGTTGAATTTTTTTGTGGTGGTATTTTACCCTTTCATGCTACCATATCTCAATTTTTTGTTTGTTTTTGTTTTTTTTGGTCGTTTATTTATACTCCATCACAGCTGCCAGTTACGTTCCAGGCCTTCAATTGGAAAAAAAAAAAAAAAAAAAAGACATTTACTGTTGACTAAAATTGACCCCTACCTGCTGTTAATGTATTGCTACTGTGGATACCATGTGTGGTTGTCAGGCTGCTGATGAGATGAAATTGCATGTTTAGCAAGAATGGTATGGGTGAGGACTGAGGAGTTTTTTTTTTTTTTTTTTTTTTTTCGGGGGAGCGGGGGGGAGGGGAGGGGGGGGGGGTGCATTCTGCAGGTTTTTGATCTGTGGTAGTCTGTTTCGAGTGCTGTAAATCCTGTAATGGTCTGATTTCTGAAGTACTGTTGATTTATGGTTCTCTGTTCAGCTGTTTTGGTAGTTTGAAGGGGAAACTTGTGAACATCAGAATGCCATGGAATATGTTGATGAACTTGCTTCAGAGAAACGGGGAAAGGGAGTGATTTGGCTGTTGGGGCTGCTGTGCTGCGCTGAAGTCCTCCATGAGGGGATGTGCTGAAGCCTGAAGGTAATGGATATGGGCTGTTTTGAGGGGCTGAGAACAGCTCTCTGATCATAGTTAGGGGAAGATGCTAGATGCAAAAATATACTTTGGGTATAGTAAAGGTTACTTTTTGAAAGTAATTGGCACTGCTTGATCACTGCAATTTCATTACCAAAAAAAAAAAAAAAAAACATGATTGTAGTAGCTTCGTGTTGGATGATACTTATCAGTTATCACTGTCATTCGCTGATAATTGTTTCATGGAGTTACATGCAATGATGATAGAGTAGCTCATGAGCTTGCTCATCTCTTGCGATTGGAGGTAGGAGGGGTTGGTTAGTTTACCTTTATTTTGTTGTTAGTTTTTTTTGTGGTTTTAATGGAAATTTATCTTTTTATTCTGTGCGAAAATCGACCTAATCTGACATTAGCTTAAATGCTACATATGAAAAAACAAAAATAGGGCAGTTTTGGTTCTAAATTCAACTTAAAAAACCTATATTCCCAAAAAAAGAAGAAGAAGATATGATTACTACAAAACACACACTGGAGAGAGTTGCTTATCATTGAAATTTCTCTTAGATTGAATGAGTTGAATGGGTCAACACGATCTTATCGTATGGGTTAGTTTTAAGCATTGATATATATAAAATTAAAAATGGATAGGACTATAGGGGTATCTATATGTTGTCATGTATATAATAATTTTTTCAGTTTGTGAAATTTTTTTATGACTCATTTGCTCGAACATTAGGCTTTTCGTTTCATATGTATACCCTTTCTAATAATTCACAAACATTTAAACTTATTACCCCAAGATTGTGTTTACTCTTACTTCTAAACCTCACATTAACACAACTTATACTTTTTTTTTTTAATGGAAAGTAAAATGATTTCATTAATAAAAAGATAGTCAAACGACATTTACAAACAATTCATAAGGAATCTAAAATAATACCTTGAACTAATTACATCGCAAATTCAATCAACAATGACCTTATTAAAACAAACTTCATCTAAAACAATACAATGTATGAATTGCCACTAATTCAGCTTAAAATCCATTGATACATATTCATTTGGGTAAAAATACTTATTTGGTCCTCTAGATACTTTTGGGGAATATGAAACCGTAGATCTTCAATCCTCGTTAGACGAACAAATAAAGAAATTAAACATACTAGAATAACCACCCTCTCAAGGATGAGATCTATTTATTAAAAGTAATTAAAAAGTTTTTTGAGCTTACCACTAGTAAGAATCCAAGCAAAAGCCCCTACAAAGATTCATAACTAAGGCTAGAAAACCCTCCAAAGAAGAAATCCTAGAGGTAACCAGAAAAATCATCCTTATACTTAAGTTAGAAAAAAATCATCATTTATAATTAAGGTAATTTTAGAAAAAAAATCTTAGTAGGGAAGAAGGATGAGAAACAAAATTTTCTTTGTCACAAATGAGACAATTTGTTATTTTTTGAGTCAATTTGGGTACTATTCGTGATGTATGAGCATCATACAACATGGGGTATTTTGGTCATTTTTTGTAAAATCTTAAATTTCATTGCGTATCATTATAAACATATATAGTATCATAGACGGATCTAGGGCCGAGCCTACTTAGGCCATGGCCCGCCCCATAAACAAATTTTTTTTAATATAAAATCTTTACTGCTGTGTGTAAATACCATATACTTGTGTTGGCTAAGTTGGTTTTTACTATTTTGCCAAACGCTTTACTAAAACTAGTGGGTGTCAAGTTCGATTCTTGCTGGCAACATTTTTATTTGGTCTTCTTTTATTTAATAAAAAACTTATAGGTTACGGCCCATCCAATGAAATAATCCTAGATCAGTCTTTGATATTATAATATCATTACACTATCTAATGGGACTATTTATTCACTTTGTGGTATCTTGTTCATATTATTTACAAAATTGTCATGATATGTATTGGTTCATACCGCACATATATGTATTAATACTTGGCATTATTTTTGTCACAAGGAAAGAAGAAATTGAGGTGGATGAGTTGAAAGTAATAAGAGAGAATTGCCAAGAAAACATCTAGTCATGATTGATGTTAAAAAAACATTAAAGAAAGATGATGAGAAAAAGAATGGAGATAGTGAGAAATGAGAGAGAAAGAAAATATGATGCGTCAATTGGAGGAAATGAGAGAGAAAATGGGAAAGGATATATGCACCCTTATTGATAACCATGCTCTTAATAGGAGAGTTTTTGGGAGCACACGCTTTAATTGAATGGTATATTTGTGGAATTTTGTTGAATTTTTACACTAACACTTTGTTTGGATGGAAGGAAATTGAGGGAAAGAAAAAGGGAAGGAAATGGAGGGATGAAGTATCTTTTATTTGGATAACAAATGAGGAAGGATAATAATTGGAGGGGGGGGGGGAGATATGAAGGGATTAGATTGTTCGAAATTGATCTCTAACAATGAAGAGATTTGGAAGGAAAATTCATCATTCTTCCCTCTCCTTCCCTTCCCTTCCCACCCTTTCCCCTCCCCCTTTTTCTATCTAAAGATTTCAAACACTGTAAAGAGGCTATGAGATATAGAGGCAATACTATAACCTTTTCATTGAGTTTTCTCAAAAGCTATAGCCAACCCAATAGTGCACACATGATACCTTCGACAACCTAGTGAAGCTTTATCCAACACACTGAACTGAACTTGAAGCTTTGAGAGTCTTCAAGATGTAAGCTACGAAGTATATCGTAGTACTTCAAGAAAAATTTTGGACTTAATACTTTATAGTTGAGGTTTTATCCATAAAACTAAGGCGTCTTTTGGTGATTGCTTACCCAAAGTCTAACAATGTATTTGGATAGAAAAGGGGGAAGGAAAAGAAGGGGTGGGAAGGGAAGGGGAGGGGAAAGAAGAAAGATGAGTTATCCTTTCAAATTTCTCCATTGTTGGAGAGATCAATTTCTTACAATTTAATCCCTCCACTTCTCTTCCCTCCAATTCTCTTCCTCTCTCATTTGTTATCCAAAAGAAATATTATACATCCCTCCATTTCCCTTCTCTTCTTTTCCTTCCATTTCTTTCAATCCAAACAAAGTGTAAATGATTGACATACAAAAACAATTAAAGGAAATTGGGAAAGCTACTTTTTTAGGAAATGTTTTCTATCAAAATAAATGGAGCCTAATTTAAATAAACCTTCTAAGCACCATCCCCTAATTCCTCATATGATACAATGAGGCCTTTCTGACCCTAGGAAGTTTTCCCCAACATCGGCTTTAGTTTTGACAATGGGCTCCAAAATTTTCATCGAGGTATGAATATGATAGAATCACTGGGGAGCTGCAAGTTAGAAGTTAAAACACAAAAAAGTTGTAATCCGTATACGTTCCTAGTGAGATTAAGTCAAACATTAAATATATCCATTTTATGTGCAAAGAGATTATTTTAGTCATCTTCCTCAAGAAAAGACCTTCATGTGAAGGTCATACAAAAATCACTCACAAACATATACAACTTTGTACTAGATGCTTATTTAGTATCAGTGAAATTCAATGGCATTCATAGATCCATTTCCAAGGTTTTGTTACATATCCTACACTAATATTTATCGGAAAGAAGAAAAGACGCTCCTGTGTGCCAAAATACAATCTATGAGCAAGAAACATGTACTTTTGATAACAATTTTCTAAATGTTTATGAGCAAGAAACATGGTCAACATGATAAGCAGTATAAATGCATGGAATATGCTCAAAATTTCCAAAGGTATGGGCAAAAATTGGTTTGGACGTGGGCATGTGCTGCTTTTTGACATCAACCAGAGTAACCAAGCTCAAAATGAAGCATCCCAAGGGTTAAGGCCCAGTGGTGAATCTCTCAAACTTCAACAGCATCAATATTGCAAAGGGTTCACAGAGCTCAAGTTTTCAAAGGCAAGACTGGCAAGTGGCAACTACACTTTTTTAAAAAAAAAAACATGATCAAATTAGCAAGAGAAGCCCCAATAATTACAGATTTAACAGAAGATATGTTCACTTGGAAACTAAGTATCTGGAATTACTTTGGAGTTAAAGCCTGACAGCAAAAGAAACAGACATGAGATACTTACTTCATAGTTCTTCTGATCGGTCCTCTTTGCCAATTGATAAAGCAGAAGGTTCACATGGTTCTCCAGCATAAATGAGGTTCCTTTGTTGAAGAGATGGATTCATGCTCGACTCCAGTATCTGCTGGGTAAAGAACATCTCTTGGTTTGAAAATGCTTCATCATTATTGGTCAAACATGGCTGCTTTACTGATCTCTCTTCATCAAGATTTTCACACATGATAGCATCCTGGCAAATAGAGTCTGGAGTCAATGGTTCCTGTTGAGATGAGAAAGACTCATCTAAAGATGTGGTCTTAGCAACTGCACAATCTTTGCTGTATTTGCCCAAGGGTGATTCTGATGTAGGAGCAGGAGTTGTAGGGTCACTCTTTATAGATTCTGAATCTTCAGAGCCGGGCACTTCAGCAAGAGTTCCACTAAGGCGCTGCTGCTCCTCTATTATTTTCTTCAAGTATTTACCCTGAGCTTCTATTCGTAACTGTAGCTGTCTTTGCACCTATTGCATGTCAAATACATCAACTGATCCTGAAACTATGATTTGTTCTAGTTTTAGAGAGGGGGGGGGGGTCTCTAGGGAGCTATGCAGAGCAAGACCTGTAACAATAAATTAAGAGGAATAGAAATCTGCCACAGTTATTTGTTTCACCACCTTTAAGACGTTTAACTAAACTGGGTGGCACAAATTATATCCGTCCCTTAAAAATTATCTCATCCCAGATTTTCTCTTTATTAAGAGTAAGTAGAATTGTATATTAGCATGTGGGGCAGTATATAAACTAGAGAGGGATGGTTAGGGACGGCCAAAAAAGGAAATTGGGACAATCATGTATTTCCATCATCGTCTCTCGCCATATAACATGCAAAACTATACGAAGAAGCAGTTCAGAATCATAATAATTATTAAGAAATGACAATCGACTAACGTTAACAATTTAGTATTTTCACAGGCATTAAGTTAGGGCTAGAGCCACAATCATGATGATTGATGATAAACTTGACACTTAAGTGAAACAGAGATATATCCTCCCATATGAAAACAAGTGGGAGCTGGGGGGGTATTAAAACACACAATCTTTTGATTTACAAATATAAAAAAAAAATTAAAAAAAAAAAAAAAAAAAAAAAAAAACCCTGCTTCAGTCCTTCTATTCAACTTCTCTCAATACAAAAAAATAAATAAATAAAAAAAAAATAATAAGAGGAAGACATTTTTCAAACAATGGTGATCTGCCTCTTTAAGACTTCCTTCAAGCCAGCAATCATTAAAAAAATTCTCTCAATTGTAAATCTTTATTCCATAAATCAGTTCTAAGGGTAGTCAAGTCTGTCAACCCTTCAACCAATTTTTTTTTTAAATATTTTTTTTAAAAAAAAAAAAAAAATTGGAGGATCGAGCACAGGGGAAAGATAATAAGTCCCAATATCTCCCATTATCCCATACCAGAAAGTCTCCAAGAGAACTGGTTTCAGATCACTAATTGAAAAAACTCTTATTAGGCTTCAACTAAAAAGGTTTGAACTTCTTCATTGAATCATTAAAGTCAAAGCTCTTCAAACCATTTTTTTTATTTTTTTATTTTTTTGGAATGATAATAAAATGGTAAATTCTAACTGGCCTACTGCCTACCAATTAAAAAAAATAATACAATTGAAAAACGGCATAAAAAAGGCGATGGATTGATGACTCGTAGCTGGCATCACGAGGTGAAGTGGATTTAGGGTTTTGTTACATAGGGCATATCGGCTTCGAAAATGTTACATATCCGAAGAGCCAATCTGGAAAATAGGTATTCCATGTTCTGGTGTGCTGGTATCATTCAAACATAAAATAGAGGCCTAATTTATGTCAGTAGCCCGCCCTTTTTTTCTCTTTTATCTAAGTTAGAAACAATTTAACTCAGGGATTTAAGTTAGTTACTTTACCCACTCATAATAATAAGCTTCCTCTTACACTATGTTTGGATAACAATAGTGAAGGGAAAGGGAGGGGAAGGAAAAAAGAGGTGAGGGAAGGAAGAAGGTGAACTTCCATTTTCCTTCCAAATCTCTCCAACAATGGAGGGATTTGGTTTATTAAAAGGGGAAGGAAAATGAATCCTCCCAATTCTCTCCCCTCCTCTCCTTGCATTAGGTATCTAAACAAAGGATGATCCATCCTCCCTTTTCTCTTCTCTTTCTTTCCCTCAATTTCTCTCTATCCAAACATAGTGTTAATGTCCAAATCCAACTTTAAATAAAAAGAAAAAAAAAAAATAGGACTGTTAAAAGAGTAAATGCCACTTTTTTTTTTTTTTTAATAATTCAAATATAAATAGGTTTATAATACTACATAGTAGATTAAACGTACCCTGATTGCTAGAAGTGAGGATATTCGCAAGAAAGTGTGGCAGGCATTGCAAACAACCTAAGGGAAAATCGCCTGCATTGGTTTGGGCATGTAAGACGGAGGCCCGAGGGTGCACCGCTACGAAGAGTGGAAGAGTGGGACCATGGAGGGGTTAAACGAGGGAGAGGGAGACTGAAAATGACTTGGTTAGAAGGAGTAAAGAAGGATATGAAGTATATGGATTTGCATGAAGATGAGGCATTAAATCGTAAGGGATGGAGGAGGAAGATTTATGTCGATGACTACACGGAATAATCACTTATTGTTCATGTAGCCTACCCCACTTATGGGATTAAGGCTTTGATTGATTGATAATTGCTAGAAGTGAATTATTTTGACCATAAAAACAGGTAGTCAAACTAGCTCATACAATCAATTAACAATTTATAGCCAAAGGGTTAATATCTCAAAAACCTGGGTATTGCTTCCCTCCTTCATGGCTATATTTATTTTAAATTACTTGGTATTTGCAATCTTAAGTTAAAAAAGTGCAAGAAGATGATGTCAGAATTTTGGCTTTATAATTCTTTCTTTGTGGAGCATAACAGCATAATAACCCCCTCAGCCACACCCCCCACCCCCCCCCCCACCCTTCCCCCTTTTCTTCCAAGGGGTGTGGGTAGAAATTGGGGGCAGGAAGATGAAGACATGACATCAGTGTGGCATCCACAGTCCAACTCCTAAACAATTGTCACTTAGCACATGTTTTAAAGGGAGCAAGCAACCATTGGAATCAATTTGTTTAAAGAGAAAAAGGATCTAACAGTTTCTTAGAGACTGCACAAAGAAACACATGCCTCCAATTGCTCATGCAATCGCTTCTGCACCTCCATTTGCAGCTTTAGTGCCTCGGTGATTTGCATACCACTGCAAAGGAATTAAACTCCAATCAGCATAACTTTCCATCTTCATAAGCCTTCATATATGAATATTCTGAATAGAAGACCAACAGGATAAATCTGACAAGCATCCCCACAGCACCCCAAAATATTCCCTACACAAAAGTTGAGACTCATAGAATCATATATACCTCATATTCATCAATACAATATCTGCTTCCTCAACTAAATTTTACAAGACAAATAACTTAAAGCAAATAAAGTATTAACTTACGATGAACTTTCCAAACCATAAAGCATATCCGCAGATTCCTTCTTGTCTGCTTTTTTCCCTAGCATTACCAATGTCAAAATTGAAAGAAAAGAAGGTAATAGTAACATAATGAATCACCTTAAAAGAGATAATGAAAGGAAATCTATCAAATCCAGAACTTAAAAACCAGCTCTATGCTCCACAATTTAATAAACAGGTCATAGTTAACAAGCCAAACAACGGACATCAAACAATAACCTTCACCAAATCATGAAAGAATACTAACCCTCAGATAAGGAATCAGGGAGGTACTTAGCAAGACGATATTTCTGAAAAGAAGAACGTGAAAAATGAAAACAAAGAAGCTATAGTAAAACTAAAAGTTCTGACAAAATAGACAAAAGAAAAAAACAAAGGGGAAAAAAAAAAAGTTCTCTGAGTACACAAAAAAAGAATTACCTGTAAATGGCTTTTGACATGATATATTGTCAAGCCTTGTACTCCCATGACCCTAAGGACACCTTTGGGAGTAGCACCTGAAAAGCAGAAAAGTAGGCTTAATCTCCAAAAAAGTGTTATGTAGAGATCCACACAAGATGTAATTTACTTTAACCACAAAAATTGTAAATTTCATAATTAAATGTTCTTGCAGAATAGATTTTCTTTTAAAAGGGTTTCAATAAGAGGCAGATTTACATTCCAAAGTTAATAGAGCATATGACAATAGCATGTAAAAAATTGGTCCCTTGAAAGTGATATATAAAGATGGCAAATAAAATTGCTAGCATCAAAACAAAGAATGAAGAGGACAACAATACACAAAACACTACAGGGAGAATGGATGAAAAAGGAAACTAAGTAGCCTAGTGCTTAGCCCAATGCTTAACCCTTACAACTTAAAATCTATTTAAAGACACAACACACCTAATTTAGTCCAATAATAAAAGTTTGCTTATAAAACCCATACTTTAAAAAAGTGAAGTTACCTATCCTGTGTTATCTTGCTTTGCTAGTGTTGTGCTCTTAGGCCGTTATGGATATTGAACTGAGACTTGTTTTAAAGCACCACAAAACCAATAAAGACCAAGTCCAGCAACCTTCGTCACGGGCTCACGGCACAGCTCATGCTTGTGCGTATGAGGAAATAGGGGAAAATAAAAGAAAATTGAGGAGAAAAATAAGTGTAACATTCCATCAATAATGATTAATCTTGGGATTAGGTTTCCATAAGGCTCAACATTTTGCATACCTCCCTTGGAATATCACATATGTTTCAATATAAACAAGTTAAACAACTATAGATAAACATCAAATGGTGGGTGTAACACACGATAAACAAAAGTGTGATAGCCCAATGAAGGATTCCCTATTCCCAACACCATAAAAGGACCTTAGGATGCCTAGTTAGTGAATGGAACCATCTATTACAGCTCTTGGCTACAATTACGAAATAGCCATGTCATTAAACTAAACACATTATCAAGACATTAGAAAACTATTTACAGGCCAAATAAGGTCCTAACCAACTTTTATTATTCCAGGAGACACCCTCAACATCCATTTCAATGAAAAAATTTCACAAAAATGATTCGATATAATGTATTATATCCTTTCATTTTAGAGTTATTCAATTTCCCAGATTTGGAGAGAATATAGGATAAGGTGTTCCCCACAAATTCTTAAGAGGTCAATTGGGTGGCTAGAACATTTAACTTACCTCGCAACTATCTGTTAGGAATTAGTATGAAAACAGTAAGTAACAAGCTAGATAGAGATAGGAAATGGCAGCCAAGGGATAAATTGTATTATCAAACAGAGTATTCAATAATACAGGGCCTTCTTTCGAGAGGAAGGTGCTCTCCAAAACAAACTCCTTAACAAATTTCTGCATGCATTCCCCTTGACCCCAAACTTCAATTAATACCCAAAAATGAAGCAAGCTAACAAACTCTAGAAGCAGCTAGCAAAAGGAATCAAAATAACAAACTCGGTAACTAACTTATTCATGAATTACTACTTTAAAGTAGTAATCCTTGGGCCAAGTGATATCCATGTCATTAAACTAAACATCTTATCCCCAAAACTGATTTCTTAACAACATCCCTCTCATCAATTGTTAGTATCCTTGGGCCTTCTTGCATAAGTGAAACGGATACCAAGCTTGGGCTGATCCCTTGCACTATCATCTTATCCGATAAGAGTATGCATCTGTCAATGGATTAAAGTCATCCCAGGTTTTAACTACTTGTGTTGCTGCGTGCTCACAAGCCATTTTCATGATTGGAAGGCGCGATATACAGTGTCAAGAAAACTCAGAGTATATCGGTGAGGACATTTTTCTTTTCATTGAAAATGGTGTAGATAATTAAATAAAAGGGACAAGAAAGCAACAAATAAATGGTATCTTCATGATTGCTACTACACATGTAATAATGGAGAGGAATACAAATATGTTATATATTTATAGATTTTAAACATTCTTTAGAGAGAAATCCTCCATTACAAAGAGTTCCACTATAAGTTTTTGAACTAAATCATCAAAATGAAATGTTCAAGCATAATTTATTTTTATTTAAAAGGGTTTCATGATAAGTTTATGAAATTCCAATAATGGATACAAAGAGAGGGAGATATACATATCAAGTTATTAGAGCATTTCATTATAGCTTGTCCAATAAAAAAAACTCATTTATAAAACCCAAACTTTAAGGGAGTTCTGATACATAATTGTGAATCAAAACTTCCTAGCTTGTGCTATCTTGCTTTAAAACTAGTGTTGCATTGTTAGGCCATTATAGATATTGTGCCACCACTTTTAAAAACCCGGCCCAAAAATCACATACAAGGAAATATTAGGGAAGGTGAGGGAAATTGAATAAATATATTGTAATATTTTTCCATCAAGAATGAAACCTGTTTTGCATACTTTGTATCACATAGGTTTTACGATAAACAACTCACTACCAATATCAACAATTGCAGAACACAATTATAAACAACCAACATCAACAAAGGTATGATAACCCAACGAAGGAATTCTGACACCTTAATAAGACCCTTTGAGATCTATCTGGTGATTGGAAACATATATTACAGCTCAACTACCATTACGATATTTCCATGTTGTTCGGCTCAATCAAAGGACTTTAAAGACTTACTGGTAAGCCTATTATATGGTTCCTAACCAGCTATTATATCCAACATCTACTTTCCCATGTGTGTATGGAGTAATAGTCCTGCATCGAAAGTGGTTGAAAGGTCACCTTATAAGGTTTGTGGAATACTCCTAATGCCATATGGATTTAAGATAGAACCACTCTTGACCTATGCACCAGTACTTCAACATTACTGCAACATTGCATCTGTGGTGATTGCCCTTCTTAATACTACCCCTTCTGTCTCTAAAGTCTAAACATAGGGAGTACTCAAAGATGAGGCATCACGTAGTGATAAAACTCTGAATTTGCAAGGAAATGCTAGTTTAGGTAAAGCCTAGTTGTTTTTCGGTCAAAGCATATGAACATCAAAAAACCAATACGTGGAATTACATTAAGAAAAAAAAAATGAAAGAGGATCAAATCATCTAGCAAGTAGCAAGCATGAAATTAAAACACCCATATTGGAGGCAAAAGGCGATGCATCATTAACAATCATGTTCTTTCTTAACTAAGGCAATCATAATTTCAACAAGCATCATCAGAGTTAATGGAACATACGATCTGGCCCACCCAGTTGTGCAACAGCATCAACAAAACGCTCATGAAGTTCATTGGTCCATCGGAGTCGTTGCTTCGAAGACATACTAGTATTGTTACTGAGGCTATTGTTGTTGACTGGATCCATTGTTGCCAGCACCAAAGTCCAAATGTCAACTAGGAGTTTCAACATGTAAGTTTGACAAAAATAACAATCAAATTTACAACGGAAAAGAAATCGAAATTCACAAAAGCATCAGACATTACAACCTAAAAAAAACAGATTTCAGTGAAACAATTCCCCAAATCAAACAAATTGGAAAACAGAATAAACCCCACATTAAGTTAAGTCACATTTGCTAAAATGACATAATGAATTGAAAGAAGGTGGTTTAAATGTATTGAAAATCGTTCAGTAAGATGAGAACAAGAGACAAATTAAGCCCCAAATAAAGGGGAGAAGATAGCATTGATTTCCGAAAAGACAAATCTTGTTTGTTCCTCTTTCTTAGTTGCAGTAAATTGAAGGAAACAAAGTGAGAATGAAAAGGGGGTTGGAGACGAGACTTACCAGAACGCCGCAAGAGAACAGCCTGGTTGCCGACCGGAGCTTTCAGGAGCGGGACTAGAGAATGAAGAAGGGAGTAAGAGGGATACGAAAATCGTTTCAATATGATTTTTTAAATCTAATATCATACCACATCACTAATAAATAAAGTCAGTCTTGCAATCAAGTCACTAGATAGCGACCCTTGTATTCCAGTTTTTCTCCAAGTGTCACGCCACGTAGGCAAAAACTAAATAATATACTACACAATCTAATATGATTTTATTACTATATATAGACATGTCAATCGAATTGGATCATAAGTCATTTCGGAGCGGGTCACTTCAGGTTACGGGTCAAGAAATGTTCAACCCTAACCCAAAGTTTTGGTCCGGGTCAACCCAACGAGTTTAAAACAATTTATTTATTTAATTTATTTATTGTTATTACTAGAAATTTCTAATATTTCATGCTTACTTTGCTATTTTTTAAGTATTTAATCGAAGATTTTCACCAATATTATTATTAGTCATTACATGTGTTTCGGGGTTTTTTGATGTCCTGCGGGAGAGTTACAATTCCGGGACTGGTATCCTTGCGCCTGTACCTGCAAAATAACGGAGACTCCGGGCGGTGGGAGCTCCGTCTCCGATGATCAAGTTAGTATTTGTATGTGAAGTAAAAGGTGCGGAAAGTAAAGGGTGATCTGGTTCCTCTAGGGGAGGACTGATCAGGAAGTGCAATTAATTGCTAAGTCAGGTCTAGCAATCAGAAAGCACGTGTGTTTAGGCTTCTCTAGTTGAGGGTAATTATTTCTGAATCCCCCTTTTACTAAGGATTAATGAATGTATTTATAGTATTGGGAAGCGTGCCCAATCCTAGGTTTAGGTCAACCTAGAGCTGATTAGGCTTTTCCCGAAAACTGGGCCTAGGTAGCCATTTTCCTAGGTGGCAAACAGCAGGCCACTTGGCGTGGCATGATTGGTCCAAGCTGGACTGATCAATGCGCGACATGTGTTAGGCTCTAAGTGGTCCATGTGACGGACACATGGCAGGGCCTGATTGGTCCACGTGTCAAACTATGATTGGGCGGGGAAAATCCCCTAATCATTTGCCCCTCACAGGTGGTACGTGACTGGTCAAATGTCACCTGTGATAGGTGTCGGCTCGTAACTAGGCGACGGTCTGTGACAGATGTCGGCCTGTGGCAGGCCGCCTGTTTTTTCCCGCCTATTTTTGAATCAGGACGTGACCCTTCAAATTCTCGAAGAACCCTATATAAGGGCATGTTGACCAAGTCTTTTGTTCACATTTTGCGAATTTTGCAAGAGAACTTGGAACCCTGAACTTGTGCTCTGAGATTTCTGGACGACTGATATTCGACCAACTGTTTACGCTAGCCGATTGATTTGTGGCGACCGGCTACTTAAAGCTTCCATCTCCTTTCTCAGAACATACTTCAGGTAACCGTCTGTTTTGCTCTGCACTTTTCATTTCTTTGCATTTTTCTTTTTCTTTTAAGAATATGGTATCCCAAAAGCACCCGACACGACCTAAGTTAGTGATTAGTCAGTCACCGGGGACGGCTGAATCTAGGACTAGGAGTGCCGCCTGCCCCTTTTTGGACCAATCTCTGCCCTATGCTCCAAGTCCGACTGTCTCTGTGTCTGTGTAGGACACTATGGCTAGAAAAAAGAGGACGGCCAGATATACCAATTCAGACGGCTCCTCATATTATGTGCAGTTGAGCGAGCTCTCGGACAGGTCGCCTGGTGACCCAAGTACTCCAAGTGACTCAATTCTAGAAGAATATGAGGTTCAGACGACCAGTCCTATGGTTGTAGATATGTTCGGCCTAGAGCCGGCCCTCTCTGAGAAAGAGGAGTCGGCCTCTTCTGAGAGTTCTAGTGACTCTGAGTTTAGTTCATCTAGATGACATTCTCCAGATTCGGAGGAGAGGCATTCTCGTCTTCATGAGGCGAGAGTATCTCACTCTGCTGAGAAGGGAGACAACTAGGCAGAACCATCTGCTTCTCAAAGAGAATCGCACACTGCCTTCTTCTGTCACATTCCGAAAGGCCGAATTAAGGCCATGACCGAGAGGTTAGGGACCTTTTAGGCGGACCACGTGATGAGTCCTGATTACTTTCTTTCAGTGTCGGATGCTGAGGATACGGTAGTCTGGCCGGAGGGAGCCAGATATGGAGACGCCTGTTTCGGATGTTATGAAGCGGCCATTAAGGCTGGGTTAAGATTTCCCCTGTATCCGGCTGTTCAACAAATCCTGGATGGATATGAGGTGGGGCTCTGGCAGTTGGCCCCAAACTCATGGTTTAACATTTTAGGCTTTGTAGCCGGCTGTGAAATGCATGGGGTTGAGCCAAATTTTGCTGCGTTCGCTCAGATGAACTACCTGAGCCGGACCCCAAAGGCAAGCGGTACCGGATGGTACCAGATTTTTAGCCACAAAGGCTATTTGATGACGAGGGGGAAGGAGAACAAATGGAAGGACTGGAGAAACACCTTCTTCATCATTTCCAGCCCCAACAAACTTTTGAACAGGAGATACAATAGGTGGAACAGGGATCCACCTCTCCTCGCAGGCGGCTCTACCATGCCGCCTGTTCCTCGTCAGGCAAAAGAAGAGATCCTCGATCGAGGACTCTTTAAAGTAGAGATCAGGATTAACTCTGATTCTGGGGACCGGGAGCTTGTCCCTCTTAAATGCATACCCAAGTTTAATTGGTTGTACGATGAATATTTCCTGGCCGCCTGTGGTCTTAGCGAACGGACCCCTAGAGGTAGTCGGCCCCTGTTACGCTCTTAATATTTTTTCTTGGCTTGAATTTCTTATTAACCCTGAGATGTTTTTGCAGACAAAGCTATGGACAAAATTTCCGCTTCAAAGAAGGCGACCGCCCTTCTTCGCGCGGCTATACTTGCCTAGAAGCAACCCTCTACCGACTCTCCCTCAAAGGAGGCGTTCAAGGTGAGCCCTCGAAACTTGGTCATATTCTTCATCTTATTTTTCTTCTTTTCTTAATGGATTTGGTTTCTCATTGAAGGGTGGAGCACCCAGACCCTCTCCCTCTGAACAACCGAACCCAAAGGTTCGAAAGCAGACGGCTGGGAGTATGCTTGGTTCTTCCAGGAAACAGCCGTCTGAAAAACAGAACTCCCCAAAGCGGGGCAAAACATACAACCGTCCCTAGAGACACTCGGCCTCTAAGAGGTATAACTGTTTTTCTTGGATTCTCTTACTAGCTCAAACAATTTTAGATTAGGCGGCCTTTTGCTTCCTTTTTTCTGATAAATCTTCCATTCTTCTTGTTGTAGGCGGCCACCAAGAGCCGAACTTGGTGCAAATGGCCAAGTCTATGGTCAAGGCCATTCCCTTAGACGAAAGGGAAACAGTCAGGGGAGTCGGTACCCTAGACTTGGACTCTATCATGGGTCTACTCTCTGAGGTAGACTTGATGAATTTTCTTCGACATTGAGAAACATTGGCATCTAAGTGCCGCCTGTTTCTTGAAAAAACTTTGACGCCTGATTTGTTGATTCACAGGCCTTGCTTCGTGTTCATGGTCTCCGCCGCCCCATCAATGAAAAGAACAAGGAGGTAAAGGCTGCGAAGGCTATGGTCGCCTCTGATTGTGACCGGGCAATGTTTTAGATTGCCCAAAATGAGATTTTTACAACTAACATCTTGTATTATCAGGCGACTGCCACCTTGCAAGTTAAAGCCGAATTGGAGGCGGCCAAGAAGAAAAACTTGGACCTGGAGAAGGCGGTTAAGGACCTCCAAACTCAGTTGCAGCCGTTGAAGCATGCAAAACATGCGACCGAAGAGCTTAAAAAGTAGAACTAGAAGCTCAAGGAGCGCCTGTCATCCCAGGAAGCGGCCCTGACCAAGCAACTCAGCGCTAAAGCTGAGTCTGAGAAGATGGCCCTGGTTCAGGATATGATGGAGGATTATTCGGCCGTAATGAAGACGACCTGGACTGCTCTCTTCCCAGACTCAACTTATGAGCAATGAGAGTCCAAATTCGTCGCCTGCACTGAAGAATATAACATCAAGATCATGCAGCAGGCGAACGATGAGGATGAAGCGAAGGAAGAGGCAGTCGACTCCTCTTCTGAAGGAGAGGATGAAGGTGATGAGGAGGAGGCGGACGCCAATAGGGGAGAGACTGAGAAAAAGGAGGCGGACGCCAACCAAGTACAGGCACCGGCTAATGAGCCTCAAGAGAGTTTGCTTGAGAAGCAGGCGCCTATTGCCGAAGCTGATCAGGCGGCCATCGTTATTGAGAATCCTCTCTCCAATGCTTAAGCTGCTTATTTTTTCAACTCTTCTTCGGCCTGCGAGCCGTTTCTTCTTGTATCTTTTTACCCGACCAAGGGGTCGGGGTCTATGAATATTTTGCCGGTCTTTATGGCCGACTGTTAATACTAATTTGGCGACTGTTCGGTCGTCTTTGATCAATGATTCTCCATCTTGTTTATGCTTATTTTTGTCAAGTATAGAGGATCCTTGACATCCGCATGAATGCCATACCGACTGTATTAGCTTGTTATTTGTTTGTCTTGAAATGATGAAATTTAACAAAATTTTTGCGAGGTGTAGTAGGCTAGGATGGAGGTTTATCAAGTGCCGACTACTCTTGGTGCCGACTGTTTATGCCCCTGGGCGACTGGTTGTCTTTGTTCCAGAATTGGCGACCAGTCGGCCATGGACCCAGTTTTAGCAAATACATTGGGTCTTCTACTCTTTGCCACAATTAATTCTAATTTTTGATCAAGTAGGAAGTGTCCTAGGGTCCCTGTTTGCCAAAAAAAGTCGACTCTCGAACTTTTTAATTCCATACCTGGGGGAACGACTGGTTACCCACGCGGGTTTACCAGGCGCCGCCATTTTTGTTTGAGTAGTAGAGCAACCAGGCAGCGTAGGCCGGATGGTCCCCTTGATTCGCCAAGTGTTGCTTGTCTATTTACTTAAAAGGTGTTCACCTAGTAGGAGTAGTGGTTTGAGAGTTCCTGTTTGCCAAAAATAGGCGAACTCATCATACCTTTTAGGTTCCATACTAAGTATGAGAGAGTGACTATGAGTAATCTTTGAGATTACCCAGTCGTCACCACTCCTGCTTGAGTAGTAGAGGTACCAGGCGGCGGAGGCCGGCTGATCCCCTTGATTCGCCAATTTTTGTTGGGTATTAACTCAAGAGGTACCTCATATACTTATCCCAAGTAATACAGGCTGTTATCCGACTCGGATGTCAACTGCTAACACTTGCTCGGTTAGTGTTAGAGTTATCCTTGTCTCGAAATGGCTACGTGGTTGTCCTTGGTGACAGTCGTTTAGGTGTCGTGTACTTAGTTTATAGAGCATTATTCCACCCAAAAGGGAGCTGCTCTCTGCGACGAATCTCATCCGGAGGGATGTCGCCGGACGCCTGCTATGATGTTGGGACAGGTCGTATTAATTTAAAAGAGATGATCAGTCGGCAAGGCGCCTGAGCTGATCATCCGGCCATATGCCTCGTTTACTTCATGGCGAAAAAAGGTGCTAAGTTGCCTTAGACCTCAAGTATAGAAGAGCAGCCGTCTGTTTTGGTTTAGGCGGCCACATTTGATGGAGAGTAGCCGGCTGTATAGTTACAGGCGGCGTGCCCTTCTTTATTCAGTACATATTGGAGAAAGATGGAGAGTAGCCGGCTGTGTTACCAGTCGGCATGCCCCTCAATTGATGAAAATGGAGAGTAGCCGACTGCTAATGAAGCAGGCGGCATGCCCCTCTGTTTAATATAAATGAAGAAGAATAACAAGTTTAATTAGTAGCTCTTGGCTATTTACATCATTCAAAAATAATACTTCTTTAGATTATCTACATTCCAGGTTTGAGGCAAGGGTTGGTCGTCTGGTGTTTCCAGGCGGTAGGTGCCGTCCCTGACCTCTTTATAGATTCGGTAGGGTCCTTCCCAGTTGGGAGTCAATTTTCCTAACTCATTGGCCCTACCGACTGCTTCCATCTTTCGTAGTACAAAGTCTCCCACTTTGAGTGGACTCCTGTGTACCCTTTTGTTATATGCCCTTGTCATTCTGAGGCGGTAGATTTCATGGCGTAGGGCTGCATTGCCCCTACGTTCGGGGAGTGAATCTAATGTCAGGCGCAAGGATTCCCAATTTTCTTCTTCGTCATACAACATTATAAGAAGAGTCGGCTCATAGTGTTCAATTGGTAGAACAGCTTCTGCCCCATAAGTTAGGAGGAATGGAGTTTATCCAGTTGCCCCTTTTTCAGTTGTCCTGATGGCCCAGAGAACATGCGGTAGTTCGTCTGCCCATAGGCCGCCTGCCCTTTCGATCTTCTTTTTAATACCGTCTGAGATGATTTTATTGAAAGCTTCCACCTGGCCTTTTGCTTGTGGTCAGCCGACTGATGCAAAGTAGTAAGAAATACCTTGGTCTCCCAGCCAATTTTTTAGAACAGGCGTCTCAAACTGCGGACCGTTATCAAAAACCATAGACATGGGTACCCCAAATCGAGTGATGACATTTTTCCATATGAAGGAGATCATGTCTTTAGTCTTGTTACCCTTAACTGCCTCTGCCTCCACCCACTTGGTGAAGTAGTCAACGACAACCAGTATATACCACCTGCCGCCTGTTGCAGGCGTATAGGGACCTAGGATATCCATGCCCCACTTAGCGAATGGTATAGGACTATGGATGGCTGTGAGGTCTGTTGCCAAACGATGGATTAGCTTGCCAAACCTTTGGCACTTGTCACATTTTTAAACCATTTTCATGCATCAGCTTCCAAGGTAGGCCAGAAGTAACCTTGCCGCCTGGTTCTTTGAGCAAGCGACCTGCCGCCTACGTGAGAAGCGCAGTACCCTGAATGTAGATCTTCTAAGATCTCTCGTCCTTTTTCTGGGGTAACACATTTCAGGAGGGGCTGAAGATACCCTTTCTTGAAAAGTTCCCCTTTACACATCTCAAAGTTGGACGCCCGTTTTTTTTTAGTAAGGCCTCTTGGGAGTAATCACTCGGCAAGGTGCCGACTATTAAATAGGCTCGAATGTCATCCATCCAAGTTGAGCTTCTATCAAGGATTCCAATAGGTTCTTCCTCAATGCTTCGTTTCTTCATAACTTCCTAGAAAACGGTCCTTGGTGTGTCACAGGAGGCCGAGGATGCTTGTTTAGAGAGGGCGTCCGCCTGATTATTCTCGCACCTGGGTACTTGAGTTAGATGAAATTCCTCAAGTGACCCAGCCGCCTGTCTTAGCGCCTGTAAATATTTAATCATGGCCGGATGGGTGGCTTCAAAATCACCATTGTATTGGCTTACTATCAACTGTGAGTCTGAAAGGCGTCTATTTTCCTTGCCCCGGCCGCCTTGCATATGCGGATACCGGCCAATAGGGCTTCATACTCTGCCTCGTTGTTCGAGGCTTGGAAGTTGAATTGCAGTAAATACTCATACCTGTCACCTTCAGGCGACTGACATATGACGCCTGCACCACATCCATTCATAGCGGAGCTCCCGTCCACATAGACCTTCCAGACTTGGTCTGGAATTGTAGAATCAGAAGGCCGAGTCATTTCTACTATGAAGTCAGCAAATGCTTGCCCCTTCACTGCTTTTCTTGGCTCGAATGTGATTTCAAGGCTCTGTATCTCTATTACCCATTTTATCATTCGGCCTAACGACTCCATGGTTGTCAGGGGCTGCTTGATCGGCTGGTCTTTGTATACCACGATCGGATGCGCCAAAAAATAGGGCTTCAAATTTCTAACTGCCATGAAGAGAGCAAGGCCAAATTTTTCAACCAGGGGGTATCTTAACTCGGCATTCTTCAAGACGTGACTGACAAAATAGACCGGGAGCTGGCGGCCGTCCCTCTAAGCAAGGAGGACGGAACTTAGAGCATGGTCAGACACTGCTAGATACATATAGAGCACTTCTTTGGGCAAAGGGCTGACCAGCCTTGGTAAGGAGTGCAAGTGTGCTTTCAACTTTTGGAAGGCCGACTCAGCATCCGGCCCCCATTCAAACATGGATCTCTTTTTGATTGCTTGAAAGAAGTAGAGGCATTTGTCGCCTGCCCGGCTGAGAAATCTTCCCAGGGCCGCCAGACAACCTGTTAATTTCTGGACCTCTCGGACAGTGCGGGGCAACTGCATGTCTATGACCGCCTGTACCTTCTCGGGGTTAGCCTCTATACCCCTTGATTGATAAGAAATCTGAGAAACTTCCCAGACTCAACTCTAAAAACACACTTCTTGGGATTGAGCATGACATGATGCCGCCTGAGTGTGGTGAATGTTTCTCGGAGATCGGCCAAATGGTCCGCCTGGAGTTTGGATTTCACAATCATATCATCTATGTACGCCTCCGCATTCCTCCCAATTTGGTCAAAGAAGACCATGTTTATCATTCTATGGAAGGTTGCCGGGGCGTTCTTCAAACCAAACGACATGACCGTGTAACAATAGAGGCCCTGATCTGTGACAAAGGCCGTCTTCTCTTGGTCCTTCTTCCATAGGGGAATCTGATGGAAACCAGAGTAGGTGTCCATGAAACTCATCAAGGCATGACCAGCTGTAGAGTCGACTAAACTGTTGATCTTGGGTAATGGATAACTGTCTTTGGGGCATGCCTTGTTTAAGTCTGTGTAGTCCACACACATGCGCCAGGTACCATTCGACTTTTTCACGAGCACAACGTTTGCGACCCAGTCAGGGAAATAACATTGCCGAATGAACCCCGCGTCCAGTAATTTCTTAACCTCGGCGGCAGCCGCCTGGTTCCTTTCCTCGCCATGGTTCCTCTTCTTTTGCCTGACCGGCTTCTTTTTGGGATCCACAGCGAGCTTATGTACTGCCAAGTCTGGACTGATTCCCGGCATCTCATGTACTTTAAAGGAAAATATATCTTTGAATTCCTTCAAGAGTTGGTGAAAGTCATCACCAAGCGTAGCAAGAGCAATCGTCCCAACTTTAACAATTCGGTCAGGAGTGAGTCGTCCAAGGTGACGTCCATATGCTCACCAGCCGACTGAGGGCGGAACTCGTCTGATCACTCCTCGGCCAGTGATTGCTATTGTTTTTCTTTTCTCTCGGCTTCCAGATGGGTGGCCTTTCTTTTCTTGCCGGCTGCTATTGGGGTAGGCTCGGCTCCCTTTACTTGCTCAAGGTTGATATTCTCACCACTGGGGCCTGATGCTACCACGGTGGGCTTGATATCAGAGAGATAACATTCTCTGGCCATCTTCTGGTCTCCCCTTAGGGAGCCGACTGTTCCATCGTCCCTCTCAAACTTGAGGAGCATGAGAGATGGAATGATAACAACTTTTGAATTGTTCAGGGTGGGTCGCCCTAAGATCATGTTGTAGGCCGACAGTTCTTCGACCACCAAAAATCGGATTACCATGTGACGGCCCTCCCCTTTCTCACCCAAGTGGACAGGTAGATCCACTCTTCCAATTGGGTGGACGACTCCTCCTCCTACTAAAGGATGGGAGACAGGTTGCATGCTCTCAGTCTTGTATTTGAGCTTAGTCAAGCATCGATAACTGATGAGATCAGATGAGCTTCCAGTATTAATAAGGATTCGACCAACTCTTTGGTTGACCACCTTGCACTCAACTACAATAGGGTCGTCATGCGGCCCCCTAACACCTCCCAAGTCTTCCTCAGTGATTACAATATCAAGAAATGAACTTTTGGAGATCCGTCCTTACTCGACGGAGTTAATATCTAGACGCCTGATGTTATCTTTGTTGGCCCAGATAGTAGGGCCGCCTCCCGCGAAGCCGCCTGCTATGGTATAAATGGGCGCTTCGTCAGTGTCAGAGCTGTCGGCTGACCATTGCTTCTTTTAGGCCGCCTATTTCTGTTTGGGGGGTGGATTCCCCTTGGAATTCTTAACATAGGAGTTGAGATCTCCTTTGTCTGCCAGGCGGTCCAGAAGACGCTTGAGGCTGATACATTCATTAGTTTCATGGCCTATATCCTCATGATAGTGACAGTATTTACTTTGGTTCTGATTGCTCATGAAACCCTTCATGGCGGCCGGCTTCTCAATTGAGAGTCGGTCCTTTATTTCATTGAGGATGGCATGGCTATCCTTGTTAAACTCATACTTGGGGGAGTATGGTTTAAATTCCTTCTTCTTCTTCTAGGACGGCTGTTCAGAAGAGTCGGCCGCCCAGACTTATTTTCTCTTTTTCTCTTCCTTATTGGCCGACTGCTTTGGCCGACTTTCTCTTTTGTCGGACTTTTTGTGGTCCGACTGCTTTCCAATATTACAGAGGTCAGTCTCCTGAATATAGGCGTCCGCCTCCATCATTGCCTTTTGGAGGGTGGTCACCCTCTTTTTGACGAGGTCGAATTTGAAGTTCGACCCGTCCTTCAGACCTTTGAAAAAGTCTGTATAGGCTATTTCATCAGGTAGTCCTTGTATCTGAATTCTCATCAGATTGAACCTTTTGATGTAAGAGCGCAGTCCCTCCTTCTCTCCCTGCTGTATGGCCCCCAACTCAAGGGTGGTTTTCTTAGCAGGAATGTTCATTACAAAGTTTGATGTGAACAAGTAGGCGAGGGTCTTGAAGTTGTTAATACACCCGGCCGACAAGTTGCCAAACCATTGCTGGGCGACTCCCTTCAATGTGGCCGGGAAACACTTGCACCATGTGGCATCATCCAACCCTTGGAGGTACATAAGGTTGGTATATGCCATCATGTGATCTTCTGGGTTGGTAGTGCCATCATATGCCCCTACCAACACATTTTTCACTTTGGCCGGCTAGGCGGCCTCTATTATTTCCTCAGAGAAGGCGGATGGCTGTTCTCCAAGTTTGAGCAACCTAAGTTGCCAGTCCAAAGGCTGGACATTCCTTGCCGCCTGTCCTCCAAAGAGAGTAGGCTGCATGAAATATTGGGACTGTGGGACGTATGGTTGAGGGACATACGGGGCCTCCTGGTGCTTCTTGGAAGCAGAACGAGAGGAGGTGCCGGGCGTCTGGCTCTCGTAATTTGATTTTGAATATCTCAGGGAGGTATTATGTAGGCTGTCTTGGAAATCGAAAGTAGAGGTCGACTCTGATAGTCGGTCATTCTTCTTCTGGTCAAGCAACTTTCGGGGTTTTTTGATGTCCTGCGGGAGAGTTATAATTCCGGGACTGGTATCCTTGCGCTTGTACCTGCAAAACAATGGAGACTCCGGGTGGTGGGAGCTCCGCCTCCGACGATCAAGTTAGTATTTGTATGTGGAGTAAAAGGTGCGGAAAGTAAAGGGTGATCTGGTTCCTCTAGGGGAGGACTGATCAGGAAGTGCAATTAATTGCTAAGTCAGGTCTAACAATCATAAAGCACGTGTGTTTAGACTTCTCTAGGTGAGAGTAATTATTTCCGAATCCCCCTTTTACTGAGGAATAATGAATGTATTTATAGTCTTGGGAAGTGTGCCTAATCCTAGGTTTAGGTCAACCTAGAGCTGATTGGGCTTTTCCTGGAAACTGGGCCTAGGTGGCCATTTTCCTAGGTGGCAAACAGCAGGCCACTTGGCGTGGCATGATTGGTCCAAGCTGGACTGATCAATGCGCGACACGTGTCAGGCTCTAAGTGGTCCATGTGACGGACACATGGTAGGGCCTGATTGGTCCACGTGTCAAACTATGATTGAGCGGGGAAAATCCCCTAATCAACATGCCTACTACATAGTTTAAATCGTCACAAATTAGTTACTAACTAATTTTGAATCAGTGATCCATTTTAAATTTTGATATATAGATAAAAAATTAATCATTAAACAATCCGAGCATCGCACGGGGCACAAAACTATTCACTAATAAATAAAGCTGGCCAGGCCATGAGACAATGACACTTGGTATTCAGTTTTTCGTCAAGTGTCGCGCCATGTAGGAGATAAATATGTATTATTGTGACACATATGATGCTAAGTAACTGATTTTTGAATAGATTTTTTAAGATAAAATTGTTGTATAGAGTTTTATTATCGATAGAATTCTAATATTTCATATATACAAAGTTAATCATAACTTTTAATAAATATCCTATAACTCAATTCTATTTCCATCATCAAATTCGTTTTAAAAGAGGAAGCCCCAGTTAATCTCTAGGATAAACAAAAAATGTTTATCACATGACATTTTGGTAAATAAATCAACAACTTTAACCAGTTATCATCACTGTGGGGCCCACTTTTATTGAAAAAGTTTTCGATTTATTTACGAAAATGCCATGTGAGAAACAATAATGGTGTATCTCGGAGATGAACTTGTATTTACCAGTTTTAAAAAGTTCTTTACAATAAGATCCATTTATAATATATTTAAGCACAAACTTTTATACGTGCTGACCAAACCGTGTCACCAACTATTACAATATCAGAGTTACTTTTTTAGTGCTATAAGGGTTACTTGGTCAGTGTTATAGTGATTACTCAATCATGTTATAGATAGGGGTTACTTAGTCAGTGTTAGAGGTTACTCAGTTAGTATAACAAGGGTTAATCGATCAGTTTTGTAGGGGTTACTTTGTCCAGCCAGATGGTGCAGTTAGCCGCATAAAAAATACATTGTTATTTAATTTATTTAAAAAATATTAGAGAATCAGTAAAATTAGTTTTAATCAGTAAAAATAATTTTGGTTTGATAAAAATACTTTTAGTTCTGTAAAAATAATTTAAATTCAATAACAATAATTTCAAGTCCATAATAACATAGATATCTATTTGCAAACAAAATTACAAAAAGTACATTATTCTATAAATAAGCGATATGATATGTATGTCTAAATATCCTGTATTATCAAAAGAGATTACTGTAGGACTTTAGATACTATAAGTGGAATTGCATGAATCGTATTCATAAGCATCTAATCACAAGATCTATGCATAACACTGACAAGCGCACTTTAGGGCGCGCTTTAGAGCATATTTTAGGATGATTTTGGATGTATTTGGGGCCGTTTTGGCCGATTATTACCTTGTTATGCTTATGTTCCCCATATTACGTGCTTCACGGGTTTTCGGTTTGTTTTTGATGTGTTTTCAGGTAATATCAACCGAGTTTAATCGGATCTCGAGCCCTTGATGCGTAACCGAGCTAGCCTTGACCGAAGTCCGAGGAGTTAAGGAAGTTCAAGTGCCGTGCATTGATTACATAGCACAGGCAGCACGGCCATGTTACCATAGGCACACCTGTGCTGTCCTATAAGCAAGCAACCCCAGGCAAGGCAGCACGGCCGTGCAAGCCGATAGCACGGCCGTGTCAGTATCCACGCACCAGCACGGTCGTGCAGGCCATTAGCACGGCCGTGCCAGATGTTGCCCGTGCCCGTGTCAGCTTCAGTATGAGCCCCGTGCTAGAGCATATTCAGCACGGCCGTGTCATTTTTAGCACGGTCGTGCCAAATTGAAGAAGAAATCCGGTTTACCTACTGACAAGCTAGCACGGCCGTGCCAAATACAGCACGGCCGTGCTGATCCAGGGTTAACTGCGCGCTTGACTTCTCCGAATTAGAAGACGTATATAAGGCCCGACTTTAAGAGGTTTTGAGAGACAGTTTTTAGAGATAGTTTTGGAGAGCCTTTGTAGAGAGTTATTGGAGAACGTTCTTAGTATTAGAGATTCATTAGTTTTCTTAGAGATTATTCTAGCGATTTTAGTTTTCTTGGATTGATTTGAAGCAAGATTTGTGAAGATTCTTTGTGTTATTCATTGACGACGGATATCAAAGTTCTGAACTTTTCCATTGATTTGCATCAATACAATTGGTATTATTCATTCTTGTTTATTAATCAAGCTTTATTATTCCTTAATCAGAATTCATGTTTATATCTATTATGCTTTTGGAATTCATTATTGCTTTGATTATGAATATGTGTGAGTAGTCTCCTAGCTAGGGTTTCGGGATGAAACCCGGCCTAGGTAATCTATGTAATTGAGGATTGATTTTGATAAACGGATTGTGATTAAATTGATTATATGCGATTGCATGTTAATTCATTATAATAGGAGTAGCTAACCTAGAATCTTGAATTTGATTGCATGATATTCTTGATTTGAACAAGAGATTGTGAATTGAGTATTTCATTATTGAATGTGGTTTGATTATGTATCGAGTAATGTTAAGTGCATGAGAAATCCAAGCTTAGTATTGCCCGTTGTCTTCCTATCACATGATATTGATCAGACTTATAGTCTTTGCATATCCCGTTTGTCTCTGTGATTCCTTGTTGCTTAGTTACCAATGGTTAGGCGGATTCCCGTTCTCCCTAGTGTCTTAGTTTATTGGTTTATTCCATCTTATTAGTAGTATTTTAGAACACCATTTTCATTGATTTCGAACTAGCTTAGGTTTAAGATTGATTTGCAATTACTCTCGTTCCTCGTGGACCGAACCTTTATTTTCCATTGTACTTGGTTATAGGGTGTTCGTATAAGTATTGTTTGATTGAGAGTTAGATTGTAGCGACCGATTTAACCCTCGTCAAAATGGCGCCGTTTCCGGGGAGCGGTGTTTGTTAATTGCCTTTTGATTTCTTGAGTCTAGTTCATCATAAAAAAAAAGCACAAAAAGATTTTTCCCTTTTGGCTACATTTGTAGCCCTGCTATTTAATTGGTTTGGTTAGTGTGTATGCGCAGGTCTAAACAGAGAGAATTAATTCCCTTCGATCCAGAAATCGAAAGAACTTTGAAGAGCAATCGTAAATCTCGATTGACGTCATCAAACTCTCAAGGAAAGGAACACAACACACAACAGGTTCCAATGGCAGACATACCGCGCAAACCTAATCGGCCAGCACCACGACCCCTTAAGGAGTTGGGAATTCCTGGGGCGTATAGAGCTTCAAGTGGGATTGCTCCACCCACTACTGAGGCCAATGATTTCGAGATCCGGCCGGCTATGATCACCCTCCTCGAGAGAAGGCAGTTTAGTGGTGCCAAGCATGAGAGCCTTTGGCTCATTTGAACGAATTTGAGAAGTACTGAAATACCATCAAGGTTAATGGGGTGAATCAAGAGTTCGTGAGATTGAAGCTTTTCCCCTTTTCACTTATTGGGAGAGCTCTCGAATGGTTAGAGAAGGAGGTGAAGCCGAACTCTCTACACACTTGGGATGATGTCACGACAGCATTCTTGGGAAGATTTTATTCCCAAAAGAAGACGGCCGATGCTAGAGCTTTGATCCAGGGATTTCGGCAAAGGAGTGGGGAGTCAATCTACGAAGCATGGGAAAGGTAAAAGGAGTACCAAAGAGAGTGCCCACACCACGGAATCCCAACATATCAAGTTTTACAGATTTTCTATGGAGGATTGAGTCCTCAAGGGAAGACCAGTTTGGATGCGGGAGCAGGTGGCCCCATTATGAACAAAACCGAAGAAGAAGTCATTGATATCATAGAAGATGTGGTACGACACCACATGGATTGGCAAGATGGAGAGTGAGAGGCCACGAGCAAGAGTGGAGGAGCGGTCTATTCGGTAGACCATCTTAATGCAATCGGGAATTTGACATCGCAAATTGTAAATCTAGGTAAGGAAATGTCAATTATCAAAGAGAAGCTCAACGCTCCACCGCATCAAAATCTTCCATCCCATTCTAAGGGAGCAGGTATGCACTCTAACTCTAATAATATGCCTGCTGGATGTATATTCTGTGAAAACTGTGGGTCTTATGACCATGATACCTCTGCCTGCAACGTAGATTCCCAATTTCAATCCAACTATAATGATGGTAATGAGTGTGATAATGAACAAGTCAATGCCTTGTCTTATGATAATAGACCTAGGAATGAAAATAACAGATATTTACCCCCTAATCAAAGAGGGAACAATTATAATCAACAGGGTAATTATTCTGACTACCAACAACAAAACCAGTGGGGAAACAGGAACCAAAGGGACCAAAATCCCCAAGGGTCCTATAATCAACATGGTAATTTTGGTAATCAGAATAATTACCAACAAAATGCAGGTAATCAAGGTAATCAAGGGCAATACAATCAGAACATGAATGCCAATAACAGGGGAAATTGGAATAACAATGGTAACAGGAACAACTTCCAAAATCAAAATCCCCAACAGTCTAATGCGCGTGGCTCCCGAGCCTCTAATGATAACTACAATGCTCAAGGACCATCGCAAAGGACTAGTTTGGAGGAGATGATGGAAGCACAGACCAAAATGTTCAACACTTTCATGGCCACCAGTGACAAAAAGTTTAATGAAGTGATGACACATAATAAAATGCTTGAAACCCAGATTTCTCAGTTGGCTAGTGCTATAAAGGATGGGGTTGGAGTGTCAAAACTCCCACCTCAAGGTATTGACCCTAAAAACTCTGTAAATGCTATCACCACTAGGAGTGGAAAGACATTGAGGGGGAGCGATGAAGTAGTACCCCCTAGGAGTCAATCTGTGACTACACCTACCACTGATACTGTTATAGAGAGTGAGGAGGAGAGGACCGGAGAGAATGATAAAACTGTTGAGGTCCTAAATGAAAAGGAAGTAACACAAGTCAAAGAACCCAATCTACTGCAAAAATTTCCTTACCCCCATAAGTTTGTGAGACATAAGTTGGATGTTCAATTCGGTAAGTTTTTAGAGACTTTGAAGCAAATTCACCTTTCCATACCATTCACCGACGCTATAAAACAAATGCCTAACTATGCTAAGTTTTTGAAAGATATTTTGAGTGGCAGGAGGAATTGTGATGGGGTGGAAACTGTTAACCTCACCGCGAATTGTAGTGCAATCATCATGAACAAGATGCCTCCCAAATTGGGAGACCCAGGTAATTTCTCAATCCCTTATGCTATTAATAAAATGAAAATTGATAATGCATTATGTGATCTTGGGGCTAGTGTTAGTCTTATGCCATATTCTGTATATCAAAGATTAGGGGTAGGAGAACTTCTTCCTACCAACATTACCCTACAGTTAGCTGATCGTTTGATCAAATTTCCTAAGGGTAAGGTAGAAGATGTTCCCCTACGAGTTGGGAAATTTGTGATACCTGTGGATTTTTTAGTTTTGGAAATGGATGAAGATAATCATATATCTATTATTCTTGGGCGACCTTTCCTAGCTACCTCTGGTGCTCTCATTGATGTGAAGTGTGCCAAGATTTCTTTAAAGGTAGGAGAGGAGGTCCTTGAATTTGATCTGAACAAAAGCATGCAATATCCTTTGTCTACTTCCGAAAACTGCATGATGATTGACACTATTGATTCGATTGTCTCTAGTATGCATACACTATTGCTTTCTACTAACCATGATCTTGAGCCAAGTGATACCGATGAGAGCAAGTACATAGAGGAGCAAATGCTAGAGGAAGATGATGGTGATAACGGTTTCAAGGAAATTACACCCATGTATGCACTTGCTATGGCCACCACAAAAGAGGTAAACGAGGCCCCTAAGGTAGAATTGAAACCTCTACCATCACATCTAAGGTACGAATTTCTTGGCCCTGATTCAACTTATCCTGTCATTGTGAATTCTTCTTTAGATGCGGATCAAACTCGGAAGTTGTATGATGTATTGAGAGAGCATCAAAGTGTCATAGGCTATACCATTGATAACCTCAAGGGTATTAGCCCCTCTATATGTATGCATCACATAACTCTCGAGGATGGTGCGAGGCCTTCTATTGAGAGCCAGAGGAAACTCAATCCTCAAATGGGGGAGGTGGTGAAGAAAGAGATCACCAAACTCCTTGATGCAGGTATCATCTTCCCCATTTCGAGCTCTAGATGGGTTTCCCCTGTGCATGTTGTCCCTAAGAAGGGGGGAATGACTGTAGTTGAGAATGAGAATGGTGAGCTCATCTCAACTAGAACGGTGACCGGTTGGCGGATGTGCATAGACTATAGACGTCTAAACGCATCTACCAAAAAGGACCATTTTTCCCCTCCCTTTTATTGATCAAATGCTCGAAAGACTAACTAGGCACAAGTAATATTGCTTTCTTGACGGTTATTCGGGGTTTTTCCAAATACCTATAAACCCGGATGACCAAGAGAAGACGACTTTTACTTGTCCATATGGTACTTTTGCCTACAGGAGAATGCCTTTTGGACTTTGCAATGCACCGAGCACCTTTCAACGGTGTATGATGAGAATTTTTGGGGACATGTTGGAGGCCGAGATGGAGGTTTTCATGGACGATTTTTCTGTTGGAGGAGCCTCCTTTGATGATTGCCTAGTGAACTTGGGGAAGTGCCTACAACGGTGTGAGAGAGTGAATTTAGTCCTGAACTGGGAGAAGTGTCACTTCATGGTTGAAGAAGGTATTGTCCTCGGTCACAAGATCTCAAATGCAGGCATAGAGGTGGACAAAGCAAAGGTTGAAGTTATAGCAAAGCTACCACCACCGGTCAATGCAAAAGGGGTAAGACAATTCCTAGGGCATGCGGGGTCCGGCGATTCATAAAAGATTTCTCTCTTATAGCCAAGCCTTTGAATGCCTTATTGCAAAAGGAAGTCGACTTCAAGTTCGACAAAGAGTGCCTACAAGCTTTTAACACACTTAAGAAAGCTTTGATTTCGGCACCGATTGTGCAAGGACCACGGTGGGATCTACCTTTTGAGTTGATGTGCGATGCTAGTGATACGGCTATTGGAGGTGTTCTTGGGCAACGAGTTGAGAAGAGGCTTCACGTGATCTATTACATGTCCAAGACCTTAAATGAAGCACAAAGGAACTACACCACTACAGAGAAAGAGTTCCTAGCCATTGTTCATGCATTTGAGAAATTTTGGGACTACCTCATTGGTTCCAAAACGATTGTTTATACCGACCATGCAGCCATCAAGTACCTAATTTCGAAGAAGGAATCCAAACCACGCCTCCTCCGATGGGTCCTCTCTTTACAACAATTTCATGTGGAGATCCGGGACAAGAAAGGAGCCAAGAATGTGGTTGCGGATCACCTTTCGCGCATGGAGAGGGAGCAACAAGAAGATGATGGGCTGCCCATTTGTGATGAGTTGAAGGATGATGTTTTATACCTCCTCAAGGAGAAGATTCTATCATGGTTTGAGGATATGGTAAACTACTTGGCTTGTGAGGAGTTTCCCCCGATTACTCCAAGAACCAACGGAAGAAGATTAGGAGAGATGCAAGGCATTACATATGGGATGATCCAATTTTGTTCAAGAGAGGTGTAGATGGTCTCCTAAGAAGGTGCGTTCCGGAGGAAGAAGTTCATAGTGTGCTGAAAATGTGCCACTCCGACCCTTGCGGAGGTCACATGGGGGCTAATAAAACAGCCCAAAAGGTTTTGCAATGTGGGCTATGGTGGCCCCATATCTTTAGGGACGCGTGGGCATTTTTGAAGACTTGTGATGCTTGCCAACGGAGTGGAAACATTTCCAAGAAGAATGAAATGCCTCAAAAACCCATACTTGAACTTGAGATCTTTGATGTGTGGGGCATTGACTTCATGGGACCCTTCCCTTCCTCCGTGGGAACCAATACATACTTGTGGCTGTGGATTACGTGTCTAAGTGGGTGGAAGCAATTGCCTCCCCTACAAATGATCACAAGGTGGTGGTGAAACTCTTCAAGAAGATTATATTTCCAAGGTTCGGGGTTCCTAGGGCGGTTATAAGTGACAAAGGGTCACACTTTGTGCATGGGGCCTTTCAAAGGATGCTTCGAAAGAATGGAGTACATCAAAGGTTCGGGACAACCTATCACCCTCAATCTAGTGGGCAAGCGGAAGTCTCCAATCGACAGATAAAGTCCATCCTTGAGAAGACAGTGGCGAAGAATAGGAAAGATTGGTCCGATAAGCTTGATGATGCACTTTGGGCATATCGGACTGCTTTCAAGACCCCAATAGGCACCACCCCATACCGCTTGGTCTACGGGAAAGCATGTCACCTGCCGGTCGAACTAGAGCACCGCGCTCAATGGGCTATCAAGAAGATAAATTTTGATCTAGCAAGCGCGGGAGAGCAACGGATGTTGGACCTTCATGAATTGGAGGAGCTTTGGATGGACGCATATGACAGTGCGAACCTATACAAGTCCCGATCTAAGGAGTTCCATGACCGGAAGATAGAGCGGAACGTGTTCAATGCTGGTGACAAAGTCCTCTTATATAACTCTAGGATGAAGCTCTTCCCCGGTAAGTTGATGTCAGGATGGAGGGGTCCATTCACTGTCTAAGATGTTTTCCCTTCCGGTGCGGTTGAGCTTTATGATTCTAGTGGGTTGCAATCGTTCGTGGTTAATGGGAAAAGGTTGAAGACATACTATGAGGGAGCCCATGTTGGTGTGATAGATGTGTTCAAATGCGGTCACAAGAGTTGAATGTGACCACGTCAAGCTATCAACGTTAAACTTAGCGCTTCCGGGAGGCAACCCGATTTTCTTGCTTTTACTAGAGTAGTTTCTTTTGTTTTGTAGTTGGTTTAGCTCCTAATTTGTGTGAGTTTTGTGTGCTCTTGTGTGTTTTTGTGCAGGTAGAAGATTGGTTAGAAGTCGGAATGAAGAGAGTGATGCGTGCCTTGAAGGAAAAGAAAACCTGCAGACTGCAGCAGACAGCACGGCCGTGCCATCAGACAGCACGGCCGTGCCAGAATCCAGCACGGCCGTGCCAAAATCTGCACGGCCGTGCCAAACCTCAAAAGCCCACTGACATTCTAGCACGGCCGTGCCATTTTCAGCACGGTCGTGTCAAGTAATAGCACGGCCGTGCTAATTCTAGCACGGCCGTGCCATCTGAAATTCAATTTCGCAAAAAGCCTGCCAAGCCAACACGGCCGTGCCAAATTCGGCACGGCCGTGCCAAACCTCAGCACGGCCGTGCCAGTTATAGCACGGCCGTGCAGCACGGGTTCCGGATAGTTTTTCGTGTTTTTAAACACAATTTCACTCAAACTCTCTCATTATTCCCCAACTCTCTAACACTCTTTCCTACCCTTTTTCTCTCTAAACTAACCCAAAACCCCAACCTCCTCAAATCAAACCCTAATTCCCCATATTCTTCTTTCAAGATTTCGGCATCCTCCTTGCATTGGAGCATTTTTCAAGTGATTGGAAGCAAAATTCGGCCCTCTTTGACCTCGCCACAACTCCACTTCGTGGAGTCCTCGGTGAATTTGTTCTTAAACTCATTGATTTTCGCAATTTTTGTCCAATTTCATTAGTTTTATTGAATATTTGTTGTTGAATTGTGCTTTATTGTTGCAAGTTTGGGTGAACTAGTAGTGTTAGGGTAGTACATTGCATGCTAGGATAGTTTCTTGCTTGTTAATTGGTATATTGTGCTTAATTTCTTGAATCAAACATGCCTAGAACAAAGACATCGATTAGGAGGCCGGGTCGGGACGATGCATCCTCATCCATGGTTCCACCCACGGTGGACACCGTGGGTATTGTTTTTAATAACCCGTCCTTTTTGGACAAATTTGTAGGATTATCCCACCGACCGATCCGGCCTACCAAGTTCTACGACCTTTAGCCGCTAGGGCTCTAGGGATCGAAAGCGACATGGTTCAACTATTTTCATTTACCAACTTTGATTCTTTCCTTACCATGCATGCTCTCACTTACAAGAGGCTTACCCTCGAATTTTTGTCTTCTTTGTACGTGCATCGGGATGAGCATAACTCACCCCGGTACTTGTCCTTTCAACTAATGAACTCGGGCACCATTAAAATGTCGGTGGCCCAAGTTAATGCCGCCTTTGGGTGGACATCTGACCTGAAATATGGTCCTAAGGATGGCCACTCAAAACACTACAACTCCGGGTTGTTTTGGCGGCAAATCACGGGGAAGATGGATAGAGATCCCCGTAGGGATAAGGCGACTTCCATCGTCAATCCCGCCTTTCGGTTGTCCACAGGACCTTCTCCTCTACTATCTTTGCTAGAGGAGATAGTTCGGGTGTAGTCTCCATTAGGGAGTTACAGTTTATTTGGCACCTCACCCGTGGGGACGGGCGTCTAGACATGGGAGCGTGGTTACTAGACCACCTCGACGGTGTAGCCTGGGGTAGGGGTGATATTACTATCGGTGGCATGATCACCATTCTTGCGCAATATAATGGGATTGATTTTTCTGACTTGTAGGATATCCAGGCACTACGAGGCTTGATATGCGCACCTTGAGAGCCATGCAGTGGCTTGAAGGGACTTCCCAGCCGGATTGCTATTTGTGGCTCGTAGCAGGCAAGCCATACGCCTACTTTCCTGATCCGGAGAGGACGGTGGTTTACAACAAGGACAACTGGATCTTCGACCCCGACTTCGCCTGGCACGAGGACGGAGGCACGGAGTATGTAGACCGCAGTCCCCAGCCTCACCAGGGGGATGAGCAGGCCCACGGGGGCCAAGGAGGTGACGATGCTGATGATGATGATGATGACGAGGAGGGTGGCCCGGATGCGGCCCAGCAGATCCCGGCGCAAGACTTCGCCTGGCTCCGCCAAGGAATGGAAGATTTGAAGCTCGAGGTAGCGGATTTGCGCCGGTCGAACGAGGATATGACCTCCGCCTTCAGAGACCTGAAGAGGAGTGTTGATGATATGGCCTCCCGTTTCCCTTATGGCCCGGGCGGGCCTAGCTCGTGATCCCTTTCCCTTTCCCTTTAGTTACCTCCCTCTCCTTTCTATTGTAAGTCCTTGATGTATAAACATTGAGGACAATGTTTGATTCTATCTTGGGGGGGGGGTCTTACTTGTATTTAGGGATTTGGATTTTTTTTTCTTTTGGTATTATTCAAAAAAAAAAAAAAAAAGACAAAAAGATTTACTGCTTTCCTAGACTAACCTTAACTTGTTTCCTAGTATGTCTTTCCTTTTTGCAGATTGGGAACATTCGAGACGCGTCATGAGTTTGAAGAACGATGCTATGGCCGTTAATTGGAGCTCCTGGAAGCAAATTTGGTGAGATCTTTTCTCTTTTTTTTTGTGTGCTTAGGATAGTTTAGTTTAGGAAGAAGTTGAATGGTTCGAGGATGTTTGATCGGTTCTAAGGAACCTGGGATCGTTGATGTTGATATCATTCGATCACTTGTTTGTCGATTGGGATTTTATGTGATTTTTATGCCTCGTTATGTGCCTTTCAACTTATTCAGTTGGCTTAGTTGTACATATGTTTGTGTTAGATAGGAAAAGCTTCTACTATGAGATTGTGTGGCTTAGCTTATATGATATGCCTCGTAGTCTTTTCCTATGTTTTTGGATCATAATAAACTTGTCTAATTGCAAAATTTTGGAATATTTTCATGTTGGATTCGAAATGTGAATGAATGTGTATGGAATGTCTATTTCCACTTAAGCCGGTGATGAATACACAGTTTGAGTCTATTGTTGATCAATGTAGACGAGTCTAGGTGAAGGGTAGGGATAGAACACTTTTGTCATGTGTAACTCTATTCCTTTGGGCTGTGGTAAGATGGAGTCGCTTCCCGGTTGTGGATTTGACCCCCTTGATTGGTAGTTGCTTTATTTGTTAGATCCCGTGAGGTTTATTTGTTCTAGCCTTCATCATTCTTGTTGAGTGGCATATTTGGATCCTTGATTACGCATTTTTCGATCTTTGTGTTGACTAGTAGCTCCCGAGACCGACTTGACACTTTTAAGGGAGGAAGAGGGCACCTTTTTCATTTTTCTTATTTTGTTCCTTTTGTTTTGTTACAAATTGATTTTCTTTTTACATCATCTTACTTGCTAACCATGTTGAGCTTTAATTCCATTCTTGGTTAACCGTGTTACAAACCCGATGGCCAATGTTTTTACCAACCCTTAGTTGTGAAGTGTTTACCTAGATAGGTTTGTTGAGCTTATTGTTTACTAATCAAGAAATAAAGTTTGATAGTTGGTTTTGAGCAGGTGTGAAAGTGAGCCTAATTGTAAATATGTAATGCGAAAGTCATTTTGCCATCAATAAAAAAAGAGAAAAAAAGAGAAAAAAAGAATTTAAAAGGAAAAAAAAGAAGAAGAGAAAACCCGTCCGAATTGTGAAAAAGGCAAGGACACATAAAAAAAAGTTTTGAAAGTTTGAAAGAGGTCATTTGAGTGTGTATTATATGGATCATTTGGGATGTGTAAGAATGTGAATCAATGAGATTGTGGAAAGTGAATTACATCTTTTGAACTATTGTTTTTGAGAATTGTGATTCTTGCGCTTCATTTAGGAATTAACCCCACTTTTTAAATTGTTTTCACCTACCTTACCCATTGCCAATACATTACAACCCTTTAAGACCCTTAGACTTTAGAGGTGTTTGGTTCTCAACGGTGGAGGGAGATACCTTTCAACCTATGGAAAGATTATGCGTAATCGAGATGTCGGGATACTTTGTTAATTCCTCAAAACATCACTTTTTCCGGTTCCTTCGAGGAATCACGAGGGGTCAATTAGGGTGGTGATTTGAAGCAAAAGGGGAGGACGTGGCCGGTTTGGTTGGGTTTAGAGGGAAGCATGATTTCTTTGTTCTCTATGCTTGGTTTAGGTCTTGTTCGCATTTGATCAACGATATCTTGGATTGTGTGTCTCGTTGCTTGTTTGAGTGAGTTTTCATTCCGTGCATGGTTGTTCTAAGTAGGATCCATTGATTTCATTCCGTGCTTAATTTGATTTGTTCGCAATGGCATAGTTTATTTGATCTTGTGTGTGTTCCCTTGGTTTTTGCTCGAGGACTAGCAAAAGTGTAGCTTGGGGGGTTTTGACAAGCGCACTTTAGGGCGCGCTTTAGAGCATATTTTAGGATGATTTTGGATGTATTTGGGGCCGTTTTGGCCGATTATTACCTTGTTATGCTTACGTTCCCCATATTACGTGCTTCACGGGTTTTTGGTTTGTTTTTGATGTGTTTTCAGGTAATATCAACCGAGTTTAATCGGATCCCGAGCCCTTGATGCGTAACCGAGCTAGCCTTGACCGAAGTCCGAGGAGTTAAGGAAGTTCAAGTGCCGTGCATTGATTACATAGCACAGGCAGCACGACCGTGTTACCATAGGCACCCGTGCTGTCCTATAAGCAAGCAACCCCAGGCAAGGCAGCACGGCCGTGCAAGCCATAGCACGGCCGTGTCAGTAGCCACGCACCAGCACGGCCGTGCAGGCCATTAGCACGGCCGTGCCAGATGTTGCCCGTGCCCGTGTCAGCTTCAGTATGAGCCCCGTGCTAGAGCATATTCAGCACGGCCGTGTCATTTTTAGCACGGCGTGCCAGGAAGCTGCACGGCCGTGCCATATATAGCACGGTCGTGCCAAATTGAAGAAGAAATCCGGTTTACCTACTGACAAGCTAGCACGGCCGTGCCAAATACAGCACGGCCGTGCTGATCCAGGGTTAACTGCGCGCTTGACTTCTCCGAATTAGAAGACGTATATAAGGCCCGACTTTAAGAGGTTTTGAGAGACAGTTTTTAGAGATAGTTTTTGAGAGCCTTTGTAGAGAGTTATTGGAGAACGTTCTTAGTATTAGAGATTCATTAGTTTTCTTAGAGATTATTCTAGCGATTTTAGTTTTCTTGGATTGATTTGAAGCAAGATTTGTGAAGATTCTTTGTGTTATTCATTGACGACGGATATCAAAGTTCTGAACTTTTCCATTGATTCGCATCAATACAATTGGTATTATTCATTCTTATTTATTAATCAAGCTTTATTATTCCTTAATCAGAATTCATGTTTATATCTATTATGCTTTTGGAATTCATTATTGCTTTGATTATGAATATGTGTGAGTAGTCTCCTAGCTAGGGTTTCGGGATGAAACCCGGCCTAGGTAATCTATGTAATTGAGGATTGATTTTGATAAACGGATTGTGATTAAATTGATTATATGCGATTGCATGTTAATTCATTATAATAGGAGTAGCTAACCTAGAATCTTGAATTTGATTGCATGATATTCTTGATTTGAACAAGAGATTGTGAATTGAGTATTTCATTATTGAATGTGGTTTGATTATGTATCGAGTAATGTTAAGTGCATGAGAAATCCAAGCTTAGTATTGCCCGTTGTCTTCCTATCACATGATATTGATCAGACTTATAGTCTTTGCATATCCCGTTTGTCTCTGTGATTCCTTGTTGCTTAGTTACCAATGGTTAGGCGGATTCCCGTTCTCCCTAGTGTCTTAGTTTATTGGTTTATTCCATCTTATTAGTAGTATTTTAGAACACCATTTTCATTGATTTCGAACTAGCTTAGGTTTAAGATTGATTTGCAATTACTCTCGTTCCTCGTGGACCGAACCTTTATTTGCCATTGTACTTGGTTATAGGGTGTTTCGTATAAGTATTGTTTGATTGAGAGTTAGATTGTAGCGACCGATTTAACCTTAACCCTCGTCAAACACACAAAGAACACATAATTATACCTTTGAAGCATGATTCCACGAGTGATCGAACAAGAACAATAAGGAGAATAAGAACCCCAAACGTGATTCCTTTACTTGTTCCACGGGCAAGGATTGAACCTCCACTAATGCTAGTTAGTTGTGATTGAACCCTTCAATCAACCTTCTACGGAGAGGAGAGGAGACAAACGAGCCACAAACCACCACCACCACCGTGCGTCCACCTTGGGCCAGTGGCCGTACAATACGGACGAGGGGCGGGGGGGGGGGGGGGAGAGAGAGAGGCGTGTGAGAGAGAGGGGAAGGGAGTTGCCTGCTTGCTTCACAATCTACTGCTTAGGTTGTTTGTGACTTGTATCCTTAACCTAGGCAAGGCCTCTATTTATATATCACATATATAATTAGAGTCCATGTGAAGCCCAAACTCTTAACCCAATCCAAACTACTTTAGCCTTACTACTTATGTGGCTTGTCATTACCTCATGAGGCCCATGAATGGGCTTTATACTCTGTTCAATCCATAACCCTTGTGTGTGACCTCATAGGATCCATTTTATTGGGCTTTGAACTATTTGACTAGCCCAAAGATCATTTATCATATCTAGCAACGGACAATGACAACCCAAAAGAATGAACTAATTATCTCCATAATAATGATCCTTGATATATCTAGTAATTGCACTTGACGAAGACATTAATCCTTGAATTACATGATCGTATTACTGAACATTTAAGCCAAAAAGTTTATCCTAAAATTTTTATCAATAATCCAGGCATAAACATAGATATCTACTTACAAACAAAGCTACTAAAATTACATTATTATATGGTATTGTAAGTCTAAATATCCTGCATTATCAAAAGGGATTAGATGACCATATTTAACATTCAAGCAAAAAGTTTATCGTAAAATTTTATCATCAATCTGGGCATCGCCTGGGCACAAAACTATTATATATAAAGGGGAGTTTTTTCCCGAGTTTTAAGAGAGCCACATAGGATAAAATTTTCTTAATGCGCCATGTAGAATAATAAATTTTAATGATAGCCAATCAAATAAAAGATTTGTAAATTCTTTTAGAATTAAATAATTTAAATGCCACATAAGCAAAATTGGCGAATGAGATTTTTAAAGTTTAAATTAATGAAATGTAATATATTATATTTTGAAATTAGGAATTTTATCTAAATGTTTAACCGGAATTTCACAATTTATTTTAAAGTAAAATATTAAATGATATACTACATTTAACAAATAAAATAACAATTTTTATCACACAAATACAAAAAAATATTTGTTTTAAAAAATACAAATAAACCGTGCATCGCACGGGCTTCGTCTAGTTTTGACTAAATTTTTTTTGAAAATACCTGCGGATAATAATATTAATAAAGGTCAATTTCCGCCAAAGTTAAGAGGCTTTGAGGGAAATGACCTAAACAAACAAGTTCATTAGAACCACTAGAATCCCACCTAGCCACATTGTGAGCTAGAGTATTACCCGCACATTTTACATGAGAAATTGAGAAAGCTATAAAACTTTGAGAAAGGACACGAATATCGTCAACAAGCAGAGAAAAAGGAGTGAAATTGGCAGCATTTTTCTTCATCCCATCCACGACATTGACAGCATCACTCTCAAGAATGACTGAAGTATAGACTAACCTCGCAAACACTTGGAGGCCATAACGACAAGCTGCAGCTTCAGCAGCGTTAGGGGCCCAGCCAACCCTCTCTTTACGCACAGCAACCACTAAGATTTTGCCAGCTTCATCTCTAATTACCACCCCTAAACCTGCCGCTCTCCCAACATGACCATCACAATTTATTTTCACCATTCCACTACAAGGCCGAGACCAAGAGCTAGCAGATTGCTCGCTGTCTCGACACACCCTGCCCCAAAAAACACATTTTTCGCATACTCACCATACTCAGCCACATATTTTAATAGGTTAGACGCAACACTAACCGAACAGACACTTGCATTTTCAAAAAGTATCATATTGCGGCACCACCAAGCAGCCCAAGCAAGAGAGACCATGGATCTCAGCTCATCGCTTCTTACTTGTGAAGCTAACCATAGCAGCCTGACAGGCTAAAGTCGTATCACCTAATCAAAAGAATTACCTAAGTCCTCTAGCTAAGGTAGATAGGGAAGTAGGGTCGAATCCACAGGGAAACAAGTTTTTCTATTCCTGATTAATTAAAATAGTCTAAATTATCAAGTAACCATATTGTTTATAATGAGAATTAAACTAATAATAAAACTAAAGCAAGTTGAATATGGGAGGAAAACAATAATAAAAGGCCTAGGGTATAGGTTCACCAATAAATAATATTTCAGGGTAAAACATAACAATCAATTATCAATGCATAAATTAATCAGATCATAAAGGGCTTTAGCTACGTATTATAATCACAAATTTAATCTACCGGTATTAAATCGCATCTCTCGAATCTTGACTTAACCATTTATAAATTAACCTGCCTATTGAAACTAAGCCTAAACATCAATTCTCATCTCTCGAATCTCGAATCAATATTGCATAACTCATATAATTAAACCAGGCCTAATCTAATTGCATAACATTAATCAATCAATAGGAAATCAATCAAGCATTGACAATCAACAATAATAATAAACTACCCCTTCATATTATTTATGGATCCCCACAAACCCTAGAATTAAACTACTTACACATAATTAAATCTAAACTAATCAAAGCAATTAAGCAAGACATAATTAATCAAAGCAATTAAATTACTGAAAATAAAAGGGGAAGAAATTGTTACCAAAATAAACGGAAATGATGAATTGTATAAATCAAAAGTGTAGAGAGAAAACAAGAATATTCACCAAAGCTTAAAACTAAAATCTAGAAATTAACTAATGAGCAGAAACGTCCTCGTTACTTTCTAAACACGTATTTATACTTCAACTTAAAAATCCTCAATAAAAACAACAAAATAAATCGCCAAAACACCCTCAGAAACACGCTCCCGGTCGGGCGGAGCTTCGCTCGGCCGGGCCCGCCTTTTGAACCTTGAATCTTCTGGGCGCGAAACAGGGCGAAACTTCTTTTCTTCTATATGCCTCGCCTGGCCGAGCACGCCTCAGGGCGAGGGCTTACCCGGTCGGGCGAGCTCTCGGGCAAGTTGAACCTCTTCAATTAGGCTATTTTCTTGGCCCAATTCCGGGTTTTCCACCTTGGGTCTTGAATACTTGGTCCATTGCCGATGTCTCTTCTTTGCAAAACCTTTAATCACCGATTTGACGACTCCAATCGGTCTTGGGCTATGAAATATGGTCATAATTCTCCAATGCTCGTAGTGGCTTATCATAAGTCTGGGAAAATGCTCTAAATCTGCAATTTCCTATAAAACAGTACCAAAAACTATAAAAACACTAGAAAAGGCATATTTGTAATAAAAGTGGCTCCAAAGAGCCAATAATACTCCTAAATATGACCAAGGGACGGGGGTAAATCACTATATAAAATAAACATATCAAACTCCCCCAAGCCAAACCTTTGCTTGTCCCAAAGCAAAGAGCTCATCAATGAACAAATAAAACATACCTCACCCCAAAGTCAATTAAAACCAAGCATAACCAATTCAAGGCAAATCTAACAAATATGCATCAAAATCAACCAATCAAATCAATCCAACTACTCATCCTCCCTAACAATTGTCAAATAGAGCAAACCACAAGTGTATATGGAATTCAAGACTAGTGCTCACGCACTCTTCACTCTTTTATGTGGCGGATATAAAATGTATCCGATCGCTCTCCATCCAACCCCTTTAATGTGAACAATGCCCTCCCAAAGTCACAACACTCGTGTGTTTAAAAGACATACACTCAACCTAGTAGTCGACTCAAAATATATCAAATCATTCTTTGCATTGATAAACAACTAATTTCACATTCATACAACTCTATGCACAAAGGTCGGAAGGTCTTCAAAACTTGTAATGTAAGGCTTAGGTGAAGGGTAGTAAATATTTGGGAAAATGTGAGAGTAAAACCATGCTTAAGGGAGCCAAATCCTAAAAAAACCAAGGTCAAAAATAAATAATGACCAATCATCTCCAACACAACTCAACTCTACCAAAAATTCACCAAACATCCAATTATATTAAAAATTCCCTAACACTTACAATTTCACTCATAAAATATAACAATAAGGAAATAGAGTGAATAAACAATCTTTGAACTCTTTTTTTTTCTCTTTCTTTTCTTTCTTTTGAGCAACCTTCAATTAGAACATTTGAACAATTAAATAATTTTTTCTTTTACTCTTTTTTTTTTCTTTTATCTCATATTGGAAATTTTCAACTTTGAACATCAATTTCTCAATTTTCCAATCCACAAAATAAGAACAAATTACTCCTCTTATTCACCCACATTGTGCAAATTATGTGCACACTACAACTCCCTCACCTCACTCACTATTAGCTCCCCCAAGCCAAGCTTGGGACTAGTAACCAATTGGGCTTGAATAGGCTTATAACGTGGCTAAATAAAAAATAAAAGGGCACAAGAAACAACATGGGTAGCAAGAAGGGAACAAATGTATCTAAAATCGTCTGAAGGCCACCTAAAAGAACAAATGCCTTCGTCCTCCTCGATGTACATAATAATGAATCATACAAACATTACTCAAAGTTAAAAACCAATACTCAACTTCATTGACATACCAGGAACTATAACACATTCCTAACCAAATCAACTAGTCAAGCACTATATTCACAAGTAGTTGGGCAAAATTGACTCATGTTAGGGCATCCAAGCAATCAAACATCAAATCATGGCTAACCTATCCACAATAATCATCATCATATACCAAGAATCAAAACAATTTTCATGTATGGGGCACATGGAAGCATGATTTATCATTCATTGGATCGTATTTTTATATATCATCGGAAAGGAAGTGCGCTAGCATGTTGTGAATTTGGGAAAGGTTTGCCTGACAAAGCAAGATATATATCATTGGCCTTATAATCTTCATGCCATTGGGTGGGGGGATGGGGATCAAGTTCAAACAACGTAACAAATTCAACATAGGTCAAACTAACATTTCTATTATTCAACCTAAAATGCAAATTAGGACCATTATTTGATTGAACCACATTCACGGAGGATAGAAATTCACATGTTATTTCTCTATAAGTAGGATAGTGCATATCAACAAATTTTCCCATTCCAATATCATTCATGAAACGTCTAACATGCTCATATAAACCTAGAGATTGAAGGGTGTCTCGGTGTAACCACCGAGAAGGATTACCTCGCGTTCGTAGAGGTTGATGAGCCGTTCACGTTTTTGCGAAGTTGTAATCTTAATCGCCGGCCACTGAGGTAGTTGTAACTCTAGGTCAACTGGTGCACTCGAGCCCGAACCACGCTCCCCTGTGTTCTTGCCCTCTTTCCAAACATCTTGAAAATATGACTACAATTTTTTATTTTTTATTTTGTTTAAAAAACAAATAAAACTAGGATAGAAATAAAGAGGGTGAAGAGAGAAGAAGGAATATGTAAAAATTTCTGAGTTCGGGTGAGAATTGGAGGAGAGATCTAAGAGAGAAGGTAGGGAAATTTGAGTTTTTAGAGAGAGAAGCTATGGAGGAAAGAGTAAGAAAGAAGAAATAAAGAAGTCACAGAGATAATAAAGGCGCGCCCGGTCAGGCGGCCTCTCGCCCGGTCGGGCGATCTGGCGAACTAAATTTTGCTGGGCTCGCGCCCGATCGAGATTAAGATTCCAAGTTCGCTTCCTCTCACGCCCGATCGGGCGGATGCTCGCCCGATCGGGCGAATTTGACTCTTTTTTCGATCTTTGTACTCGCGCCCGGTCGGGCGATTTATAGGTTAAAATCTTTCTGTCTCTCGCGCCCGGTCGGGCGAAATCGCTCGTATACGGACTTTCTGTCGCGCTCGGTCGGGCGGATGCTCGCCTGACGGGCGCGCTATAACATTATGAGTCCGATTTTTCTTATTTTCTTCATAATTTGGCTAACTCTTTTTCTCCAACATGTAGAAAATACTCTAAAACACATTAAATTCCCTCCACTCTTCCTCTCAAAAGACAAAAATAAGGGAAAAACTATTCTAAAAAGCAAGAAAATACGGGTTGCCTCTCGTAAAGCGCTGGTTTATCTAAGTCCTGCACGACCTTCTTACCATATGTCGATCAAGATGAGATGGAATCGATTAGGTGAAGTAATTCAACTGCACCAATCGTAGCCCCTTCATGGTATAATTTCAATCTTTGACCATTTACCTTAAAATCACCACCATGTTCATCATATAACTAAACAAAACCGAATTTGTTTGCCCTTTTAACAGTGAAAGGACCCGACCACCTTGACTTTAACTTTCCTGGGAACAGTTTAAGTCTAGAATTGAACAACAAAACCTTATCACCCTCTTTGAATTCTCTCGGAAGGATCATCTTGTCATGCCATTTCTTGTTCTTCTCCTTGTAGACACGTGCACTATCATAGGCCATCAACCTAAACTCACCTAGTTGGTTAAGTTGTAGTAGCCTATTCTCTCTTGCTAACTTAGCATCCAAGTTGAGCTCTTTAATTTCCCAATAAGCCTTATACTCTAATTCCACTAGGAGGTGACATGCTTTTCCATACATAAGTCTATAAGGGGAAGTACCAATGGGGGTCTTAAATGCAGTTCTATAGGCCCAAAGAGTGTCATCTAACTTATCGCTCAAATCCTTCCTAGACTTTGCTACCACCTTATCTATAATAGCCTTAATCTCTCGGTTAGAAACCTCAACTTGGCCACTAGTTTGGGGATGGTAAGATAAACCTGTCCTATGGTAAACACCATACTTCTTGAGAAGGGTATCTAACTTCCTCTCATGAAAATGAGATCATCCATCATTAATAACGGCTCTAGGGACTCCAAATCTAGGAAAAATGGTTTTCTTAAAAAGCTTATGGACCATCTTGGCATCATTGGTAGGTGTGGTAATGGCTTCAACCCACTTGGATACATAATCAACGACGACAAGGATATATCGATTCCTTTTTGAGGAGGGAAAAGGTCCCATATAATCAACACCCCAAACATCAAAAATTTCAACTTCCAAAATACCAGTTTGAGGCATCTCATGCCGCCGCGAGATGTTGCTAGTCCTCTGGCAAGAGTCACAAGCTTGAACAAAGGAGTGAGAAAGCTTAAACATGGTGGGCCAATAGAAACCCGACTCATTGATCTTCGCAACCGTCTTGGTGGGACCATGATGTCCATCATATGGTGAGTTGTGACATCTTTTAAGTACACCGTGGACTTCCTATTCAGGAACACGCCTGCGAAATAGTCCATCTGCACACTCACGAAACAAAAAAGGATCATTCCAAAAATAATGTTTTACATCATAAAGGAACCTCTTTTTCTTTTGGTAGGACATATCAGGAGGTAGAGTACCACCCACTAAATAATAAGCATAATCTGCATACCAAGGGTGTTGCTCTACAACTATAAACAAGTGGTCATCAGGGAAAGAATCAGTAATAGGAAGAGAATCCTTTCCCTCATCATACATGATCCTCGACAAATGATCTGCAAAAACATTCTTTGCTCCCTTTTTTGTCTTTAATTTCTACATTGAAATCTTGGAGCAAGAGAACCCAACGGAGGAGCCTAGGTTTTGTTTCTGCCTTGGCTATTAGATATTTCAAGGTTGCATGATCAGTAAAAACAACAATTTTAGAACCAACTCGATATGATCTAAATTTTTTCTAAAGCATAAATCATAGCAAGAAACTCCTTCTTCGTGGTGGCATAATTAACTTGGGCTTCATCCAAAGTTTTACTTGCATACTAAATAGCATGTAAAACTTTGTTCTTTCTTTGTCCTATCACGGCTTCTACTGCAAAATCACTGGCATCACACATGATCTTAAAAGGAAGATTCCAATCGGGTGGACATATGATAGGCGCCGATTTCAAAGCCTGCTTAATCCTGTTAAAAGCCTCAAGACACTCGTCAGTAAAATCAAATGGGGCATCCTTGAGTAAAAGCTGAGTCAGTGGTTTAGAAATTTTAGAAAAATCTTTGATAAAACGACGATAAAACCCTGCATGACTTAAGAAACTTCTAACCCCCTTAACATTAACTGGTGGAGGTAATTGCTCAATCACAGAAACCTTAGCTTTATCTACTTGCATACCCTTATCAGATACAATATGACCAAGAACTACTCCTTCTGTCACCATAAAGTGACATTTTTCCCAATTTAGGACCAAATTGCATTCTTTACATCTTTTTAAAATTTTAGTAAGATTAGCTACATGCATCAAATGAAGACCCATACACACTAAAATCATCCATAAAGACTTCCATGATAGACTCTATGAACTCAGAAAAGATACTCATCATGCAACGTTGAAAAGTAGCGGGGGCATTACATAGACCAAAAGGCATCATACGATATGCAAAATTACCATAAGGGCATGTAAATGTGGTATTTTCCTGATCTTCAGGGTGAATCGGAATTTGGAAAAATCTCGAGTACCCATCTAGATAGCAAAAGAATTTATGATTAGCTAACCTTTCTAACATTTAATCAATAAAAGGGAGAGGGAAGTGATCTTTCTTGGTGGCAATATTTAATCTACGATAATCAATGCACATACGCCACCCTGTTACAGTTCTAGTGGGAATCAATTCATTGTTATCGTTTTTAATCACAGTCATCCCACCCTTTTTAGGAACTACCTGTACAGGACTCACCCACTTTAAGTTAGAAATAGGATAGATAATACTTGCATCAAGTAATTTCATAACCTCTTTCTTAACTACTTCCTGCATGTTAGGATGCAACCTTCTTTGGGGTTGAATACATGGCTTGTGATTGTCCTCTAAGTGTATCCTGCGCATACAAAAATCAGGGCTAATACCCTTGAGATCATCAATACTGTACCCAATTGCCTTTTTATGGGTTCGAAGAACCTTAAGAAGTTGGGAAGTTTGTGGATCATCAAGTGCAGTACTAATGATCACAGGGTGTAATTCCTGCTCATCAAGGAATACATATTTTAAATGAGAAGGGAGAGGTTTTAGTTCAGGTTTCTTAACCTCTACAGGTTTTGATTCCTAAACTAATTTTACTACCTTCTTTCTCTCCTTAGGTTCAAGTTCTTCAAGTGCGAGAGCCTTCTCTATAGCATCCACCTCACTGCTCCAAATACGAGCATCACCTGTACTAAAATCACCACAAAGTACTTCCTCCAAGGGATCCCTCGCAAGGACCTGTGGTAAGCTATATTCACAAATAACATCAATCACATCAATACTGCAACAATTTTCCTCTAACAAAGGACCTTTCAAAACGTTCCCTAAATTAAAAGTGATATTATCATCTCCGACAGATAGAGTTAGTTTTTCATTTTTTACATCAATAATGGCTCCTGCAGTATGGAGGAAAGGTCTACCTAATATTATTGGAATTTGTGTATCTTCAGCCTTGTCTAAAACAACAAAATCAACAGGGATAAAAAATTTACCAACTCTAATAGGGACATCCTCTAAAATACCTAAAGGGTATTTAACAGAACGGTCTGCCATTTGCAAAGTAATGTTAGTAACTTTTAAATCACCCATATTAAGATTTGAGCACACAGACGATGGCATAACACTAACACTAGCACCCAAATCACATAATGCTTTATCAATGAAGACATTTCCAATATGACAGGGAATAGAAAAACTACCAGGATCCTTTAATTTAGGTGGAGATTTATTTTGTAATAAAGCACTACATTCCTCTGTAAAAGCTACAGTCTCTACCTCATTAAAGGCTCTCTTCCTAGTAAAAATATCTTCATAAATTTAGCATATGCAGGAACTTGTGTAATTAACTCTGTAAAAGGAACTGTTACCTGCAAGTTTTTCACAACCTTCAAACGTACTAAACTGCTTATCCAACTTAGTCTTCAATTGTCTATTGGGGAATGGTAGTTTGATAACTGGTTTCTGTACATCTCCACTCTTGTCTTGAGTTATAATTTTCTTGGGAGTTATACCCTGCAATGTATCATCAGAAATGTTAGTTTTACCCTAGAGCCCTACATGGTGAGTAATAAAATCATTTGGTATAACAGAATCAGGATTAGCAATTTTTGTTAAAACAAGTTCATCATCCTTAGGCATAGGAGGCCCATCATAGTGTGAACCACTCCTTAGAGTAATTGCATTTGCATGATTTGTAGGTTTCTGTGGTTGTGATGGTAGGGCTCCCTGCTGGCGAGTTTGTAGGGTAGAGGAAAGTTGCGCAATTTGATTATCCATGATTTTATTGTGAGCTAAGATTGAATCAATTTGTGCATCCCTACTCTGCATGTGCTTTTGCATACTAGCCAACATTGTTTTAATTTCTGACAAGGCAGGGTCAGTAGATGGAGGTAGAGTTTGTAGTTGGGTCCTTTGGTTGGGTGGTTAATAATATTTTTACTGTGGTTGTTGTGGTGCTTGTTGTTGTGGTTGTTGTGGAGGTGGAGGGTTTTGAACATTTGTACTCCGGTAAGAAAGATTTGGATGGTTCCGGAGACCAGGATTATAAGTGTTGGAGTATGGGTTATTTTGCCTATAGGTTTGGAAGGCATTAACTTGCTCCATGGAACTCCTACAATCTTGTGCCCAATTACCTACAATTCCACAATTTTCACAAAAAGCATCGTTAGTATTATTGACAGCAGAAACATTAGCTATAGAAGTAGGAATAACAATACTAATATTATCTAAGCTTGCACAAAGGATACGAAATCGACATTATGTTTCCCCTTATTTGCAAAACCTCTAGGATTCCCGTATTGGGAATTATGAATTGCCATCTCTTCAATAACTGTTCTTGCTAGATCTACTTGGAGATTCATAAACCTTCCATTGGCTGCTAAGTCAAGAATTGATCTAGATGATTTTCCAAGCCCGTTGTAGAAGGCTTGGATTATCTGCCAATGCGCTAATCCATGATGGGGGCATTCTCTTTGCAAATCCTTAAATCTTTCCCAAGCTTCATATAGACTTTCATCAGCTTCTTGGGAAATTTTTTGAATTGAACTCCTTAATAAAGCTGTCCTCTCTGCAGAGTAATATTTATTATAGAAATTCAAAGCAAAAGTATCCCAGTTAGTAATACCAAGTGCAGTTCTATTCAAACCATTGTACCATAATTTAGCTTTACCACATAAGGAAAAGGGAAAAAGAATCTCCCTGATTTGGTCCTGCGTGACCTTAGCTTGTCTAATAGTATCGCAATATTAGCAAAAATCCAAGAGGTGAAGATTTGGATCTTCACCCTTAGCTCCGCTGAATTGCTTCCTTTCGATCATGGTAATAAACTAGGGTTTAATCTCGAATTGTACTCCCTCGAGATTGGGTGTAGGAGCAAGGTGTGGAAAATCTGTCAGGGACGGTTGCGAATAATCGCTGAGCTTGCGAGGTGGTTGAGCCATCACTGATTCTGGTTCTGAAGAAACTTCCATGTCACTAGAATCAGATGGGGATTCCAAAGGTGTAACGCCCTCGGAAGTAGCCCATACCTATTTAAAAAGGTTCTTCTATCTATGAAAAGAACGTTTGATTTCAGGATCAAATGGAATGTAACCTAATCTAGAACTCTTGGGCATAAACACAGAACTAAACAGACAGATATGAGAAACTGTCTCAAAGAACTTGCGTTCTCTGAGATGAAAGGAAATAATCTAGACTACAAAAACAATTAGAAATAAAAATAAAACCGTTTCCTCAGCAACGACGCCAAATTTTGACAGGCTAAAGTCGTATCACCTAATCAAAAGAATTACCTAAGTCCTCTAGCTAAGGTAGATAGGGAAGTAGGGTCGAATCCACAGGGAAACAAGTTTTTCTATTCCTAATTAATTAAAATAGTCTAAATTATCAAGTAACCATATTGTTTTTAATGAGAATTAAACTAATAATCAAACTAAAGCAAGTTGAATAAAGGAGGAAAACAATAATAAAAGGCCTAGGGTATAGGTTCACCAATAATTAATATTCCAGGGTAAAACATAACAATCAATTATCAATGCATAAATTAATCAGATCATAAAGGGCTTTAGCTACGTATTATAATCACAAATTTAATCTACCGGTATTAAATCGCATCTCTCGAATCTTGACTTAACCATTTATAAATTAACCTGCCTATTGAAACTAAGCCTAAACATCAATTCTCATCTCTCGAATCTCGAATCAATATTGCATAACTCATATAATTAAACCAGGCCTAATCTAATTGCATAACATTAATCAATCAATAGGAAATCAATCAAGCATTGACAATCAACAATAATAAACTACCTCTTCATATTATTTATGGATCCCACAAACCCTAAAATTAAACTACTCACTCATAATTAAATCTAAACTAATCAAAGCAATTAAGCAAGACATAATTAATCAAAGGAATTAAATTACTGAAAATAAAAGGGGAAGAAATCGTTACCAAACTAAACAGAAATGATGAATTGTATAAATCAAAAGTGTAGAGAGAACAAGAATATTCACCAAAGCTTAAAATTAAAATCTAGAAATTAACTAATGAGCAGAACCGTCCTCGTTACTTGCTAAAAACGTATTTATACTTCAACTTAAAAATCCTCAATAAAAACAACAAAATAAATCGCCAAAACACCCTCAGAAACACGCGCCCAGTCGGGCGGAGCTTCGCCCGGCCGGGCCCGCCTTTTGAACCTTGAATCTTCATTCGCGCTCGATCGGGCGCGAGACAGGGCGAAGCTTCTTTTCTTCTATATGCCTCGCTCTCCCGGGCGCGCCTCAGGGCGAGGGCTTACCTGGTCGGGCGAGCTCTCGGGCAAGTTGGACCTCTTCAATTAGGCTATTTTCTTGGTCCAATTCCGGGTTTCCCACCTTGGGTCTTGAATACTTGGTCCATCGCCGAGGTCTCTTCTTTGCCGAGCCCTTAATCACCGATTTGACGACTCCAACCGGTCTTGGGCTATGAAATATGGTCATAATTCTCCAATGCTCGTATTGGCTTATCATAAGTCCGGGAAAATGCTCCAAATCTGCAATTTCCTATAAAACAGTACCAAAACCTACGAAAACACTAGAAAACACATATTAGTAATAAAAGTGGCTCCAAAGAGCCAATAATACTCCTAAATATGTCCAAGGCACGGGGTGTAAATTACTATATAAAATGAACGTATCACAGCCTGTCACTCAAACCCGAAGACGGGGCTTAAGAAATTAGAGGGGGAAAGTTGCTAGCTGCCCAAATACTCCTAGTTGCGTTACCCTCAAAAGGAGCATGGATCGCCGATTCATCATCATTCTCACAAATCGAACAAGTCTTATTTGAACCAAATGCCGAAAATGTAGCCTTTCCCAATCCGCGAGGAAGCCTTTACATGCCCTCCAAAGAAAATGAGCCAGCTTCGGAGGACCCTTAATGCCCTATACTAATCTCTAAACATCATTAAAGGGTTAGGTTTTCACCCTTGTAGGTCCCTGCTTAGCCAACCAGTACCCCGAACGCACCAAGTACTCACCTCCTTTAGACGACCACCAATACATCACATCATTCATAGCTCGATAGGATAGGGCCAGGGAATCGACAAAAGTAGCGACTGGTCTACAACATTGAAGTTATCTTTATTCACATCTTCACGCAACACCATAGCCTCGTGGTCTATTAAATCACAGACACGCAGCCCCATGTTACAATGGTTTAACGAAGTCGGCACACACATGGAAGAACACCCTGACAGCCACGCAGAGTCCCAAACCGAAATATTACAACCATTCCCGACCTTACATTTCAAACCATCATGAAGGAAAGACTTAGCCCCCCTACATAATCCTCCAAGTATAATTAGGATCAAAACCCCGACAAGCCTCCAACACATCACAATGTTTAAAGTACTTTGCTTTCAAAATAGAAAGTAAGAGAGTACCTTGGTCATGGTGGAGTCGCCAATATTGTTTCGCCAAAAGAGCTTATTTGAAACATTGAAGATCGCGAAAACCCATACCACCAAGATTTTTCAGTTTGCACAAATCCTCCCATTTTTGCCAATGAAGCTTTTTCCTCAATGCCGTAGAACCCCACCAAAATCGAGCTAAAAGAGAATGAATTTCATCAATGATACCATCCGGGATCCTCAAAATGCTCATCATATATGTAGGTATTTCTTGGGCCACCGCTTTAATCAATACTTCTTTTCCGGGCATAAACAATATATATCTTCTCCTTCCAACCCTGCAATTTTTTTCCATAGACGTTCCTTAAGGCCGGCAAAAATGGCTCTCTTCGATCTGCAAATAATCGTCGGCAAGAAAAGATATTTTTCATGTTTCTCCACTTCCCGTACCTCCAATGTATCAATAATTTCTTTCCGACGGTTGATGCAAACTTTTTTACTCAACTTCAGTTTTTGTTTAAATTAATTTTCTGGCCCGAAGCTCTTTCATACTTAATAACAATGTTAGCTATCACAGAGCACTCTTGAGTATTAGCTCTAGAAAAAAGAATATTGTCATCGGCAAAGAATAAATGTGACACCCAGGGAGCACCTCTACAAACCCTAACACTATGAATAAGCCTATCTCTAGCAGCCTTATTCATTAGACACGAAAAAGTGTCAGCACATAATAAAAATAAATATGGGGAAATCGGATCACCTTGTCAGAGGCCCCTAGCAGGAGTAACCGAACCTGAAATCTGCCCATTTATTTTGAAAGCAAACTGAACACTCTACAAGCAACTCATAATTCTGCCAATCCACGCCATCAAAAAACCCATCTTACTCATAACTTTTTCCAAGTAAACCCATTCCACCCGATCATAAGCCTTGCTCATATCTAGCTTCAAAGCAATACTACCATCCTTCCCCTCCCCATCGCATTTCATAGCATGAAAAATTTTGAACGCGACCTAGAATGAATGCACTCTGATTAAGGGAAGTCACCTTATCCAAATACCCTTCAATTTATTAACCACCTTTTTCGACACAATTTTATAGATCATACAACAGCTAATAGGTCAAAATTTTAAAAGATGAGACGGAGAATCACACTTCGGAATAAGAACAACGCAAGTATTATTAACATCCGATAAAGTCACATCCCCCCTCCACCATCCCTTCACAAAAGCTATGATATCAGGGCCAACAATATGCCAAAAATTTTGGAAAAAAGAGCATGCATACCGTCAGGGCCGGGTGCTTTGTTTGGGTGCATCTGGAAAAGAGCAATTATGATCTCCTCTGCGGTCGGCTCTTAGTCAAGCATTGTGTTCATTTCATTTGATATAACCCTTTCAATTCCCTCCATGGCATCCTGAAACCAAGTCGGAGAACTAGTAGCAGAAAGATTTGAGAAGTATGCAGTAATTAACCTCTCTAAGTCCACCCGTTGCTCAAACCACTCTCCGTTTTCATAAAAAAGGCCCTTTATTCTATTCTGCGCTTTTCTTTGACTCACCTTATGATGAATATACTTTGTGTTCTTGTCCCTATCTCGAAGCTCATTAGCCCTTGCTCTAGCATACCAGTACGACTCCTCCAATCTCTATAAGGCTTCTAACTCCACAGACAAAGAATTGCACAGCTCCAACTTTGCTCCATCCATCACACCCACTTTTATTTCACGCATTTTCTCCTCACCCTCTTTTATTTGTTTCTTCACAAAACCGAAAGTAATGGCAGCCCAAGACGCCAAATTCTCACTACAAACCGCCACCCTCCTTGCCATACCAAGTCCTGCACTCTCTCCCCACCCTTTATCCACCACCGCCCCACATTCCTCACGAGAAAGCCATAAAGATTCAAACTTGAAAGTCGAACCCCCACTATGTCTATCCCTTTTCTTCTCGGTGGACAATAAAATTTGAGCATGGTCAGAGTTAGATTTAAAAATAGGCATATTCCGAACTTCGAACTCTGGGAAAAGATTGCTTCACTCCTCATTTGCCACAAATCTGTCTAATCTTTCCCTAACATAAGTATCAATAGTGTTTCCCCGTTCCCATATGTAAAAATTCTACCCTTGAAACCTAAATCTCGGAGAGCACAATTATCCATAACCTCCCTAAAAGCATCCATAAGTCTATCACTCCTCGGCACACCACCTTCCTATTCATTCAAACTCATCATCTCATTAAAGTCACCGAACATGATGCATGGCAAATTACAATCAGTTTTCAAAGAGGACATAAGGGACCAAGTTAAATGTTTATTTGTTTGTTCCAGCCAACCATAAATACCAATGGCCCTCCAAGTTGCACAATTATTACTATCCAAAATATCAATAGCAAAATGATGCACGGAAAAAGAGACAACATTCACCTTCACATCTTTCCACCACTTACCCATTCCCCCCGATTTTCCAACACTACTAATACAATCACCATCAACATAGCCACATTTATTTTTAATTTTATTAAGACGTTTATCATCAATCATCGTTTCCATAACAAACATAATATTAGGCCTATCCCTCCAGCAATGATCCTAGAGAGCCCTAACTATCTATGGGTTGCAAATCCCATGGCAGTTCCAGCTTAAAATTTTCATGGCTTTTTGAGGGCTTGAACATCCCCAAGACCCTTTACTTTAGATACAAAAACAATAGAAGAATCACTACTCACACATAGTTTTAGCTTCTTCTCGGAATAGTAGGTAGGAGCGTTCTAATTAGCATCTAGTACAGACTTAACATTCCTTTTCCTTGACAAATTAAGGCCAACTCCACTGTTAGTCATGTCCATATCAACAACTCTATCCTTTTGCAACCTCTTTAGAACTCTTTTAACTGCTGCCAGATCATCCCTTGGCTTTCGACGCTAGACATCAGTTCCACAATCCACCATTCCCTTAGAAACCTCCCCCCCCCCATTCCACAATCGGGTTCTCCCCATCATCAACAGAAACACGACCAACAGGCTTGTCTCTACCCTCCTGTACCGCAATTAGCTGCAGCACCAGCTTATCACTACCCTCGTCAGCAACATCTATCAAAGAAATAGCCCGAGGTTTTGGCGTGGTTGCAAAGCTTACATTTGGTGAAGAGAATAGAAGCTTCCTTGCAGCCCCAGGTGGCCCAAGCCGAATAGCAGAAGGGTCATTATAATCGGACCTTTACACTCTACCCTCTTTTGAAAAACTCTCCACCCATTTCTTCACCTTCCCCCTTTCAATAGCAGGCACTTTCGAGCGATGAGGGGAAGCAGTAAAAAAAGGCCATATTGAAAGAATATGGGCGATTCATCATCACAATTATCCTTCTCCTCACAGTCTTTATCATTGTGTCCAATCCGATCACAATAATAGCAGAAGTCACCAAGTCGCTCGTATTTGAACCCAATCCACTTGGTGTGCCCCGAATCAACAACAATTTTCATACCCCTATAATGGGGTTTATTAATATTCACCATAACTTTAACCCTCTGATATGTCTATTTTAAATAGTGATTTACCCTCGTCCCTTGGTCATATTTTGGTGTATTTTTGGCTCTACGGAGCTACTTTTATTACTAATATGCGTTTTCCAGTGTTTTCGTAGCCTTGGTATTATTTTATAGAAATTGTAGATTTGGAGCTTTTTCCCAGACTTATTTGAGCCACTGCGAGCATTGGAGTAGGATCGCATTCATATGACCACATTCCGAAACCCAAGACCGCGTTAGAGCAATCAAACCGGTGATTAAGGGCTCATTGAAGAAGAAGAGACCGAGGCATTGGATGGAGTTATAAGGACCCAAAAAAGAAATCCGGATTGGGCCAAGAAATTAGCCCAATCGAAGATTCCATTAATGCCCGGATGCTCACCCGACTGGGAGTACCCTCGCCCTGAGGCGTGCCCAGCCGGGCGAGGCATATAGCTAAGAAGCACTCCTCGCCCTGGGGGGGCCCGACCGGGCGCGCGAGAGAGAGTCCATCGGCCGAAGGCGGGTCGGGCTAGGCGAGATGGCGCTCGACCGGGCGCATGTTTCTGAGGATCGTATAGCGATTTTTAATCTTTGTTTTAGCTTAGGATTTTGAGCTTTAGTATAAATACACTTTGTTATGCCAGATTTGCGGACGTCTTTCATTAGTAAATTCCAGATTTTTAGTTTTAAGCTTTAGATTAATACTCTTGTTCTTTCAACTATGCAATTCATTATTTTCGTTTATTTTGGTAACGATTTCTTTCCCTTTTATTTTCAGTAATTTAATTGCTTTGATTAATCATGTATTGTTTTATTGCTTTGTTTGGTTTAGATTTTAATATGTGTGAGTAGTTTTATTTCTAGGGTTTGTGGGGATCCATAAATAATATGAAGGGGTAATTAATTATTGTTGATTGTTAATGCTCGATTGATTTCCTATTGATTGATTTAATGCTATGCAATTAGATTTGGCCAGGTTTAATTGTATGAGTTATGCAATATTGATCCGAGATTCAAGAGATGAGAATTGATGTTTAGACTTAGTTTCAATAGGCAGGTTAATTTATAAATGGTTAAGTCAAGATTCGAGAGATGTGATTTATACCAGTAGATTACTTCCGTGATTGTAATACGTAGCGAAAGCCCTTTATGATTTGATTAATTGATGCATTGATGATTGATTATTGTGTTTTACCCTGGAATATTATTTATTGGTGAACCTATACCCTAGGCTTTGATTTATTGATTTCTCCTTAGTTTAATTTGCTTTAGTTTATTTATTCTCCTTAGATTAATTCTCATAAAACAATTTGGTTACTTGATAATTTAGATTATATTTAATTATTTAGGAATAGAAAGACTTTGTTTCCCTGTGGATTCGACCCCACTTCCCTATCTGCTTTAGTTAGAGGGTTTAGGTAATTCTTTTTATTAGGTGATACGACTTTATCCTGTCAAAATTTGGGACGGTTTTTTTTTTTTTTTATTCCTGATTATTTTTATAGACTAGATTATTTTTCCTTCGTCTTAGAGAACGCAAGTTCTTTGAGACAGTTTCTCATATATGTTTGTTTAGTTCTGTGTTTATGCCCAAGAGTTCTAGATCTAGTTACATTCCATTAGATCCTAAAATCGAACGTTCTTTACATAGACAGAAGAATCTTTTCAGACAGGTACGAGCTACTTCCGAGGGTAATATACCTTTGGAATCCGCCACCACCACCACCTCGCAAGCTTAGTGATTATTCGCAGCCATCCCTGACAGATTTCCCACATCTTGCTCCTACACCAAATCTCGAAGGAGTACACTTCGAGATTAAACCCTATTTTATTACTATGATTAAAAGGAAGTAAGTTAGCGGAGCTAAGAGTGAAGATCCAAATCTTCATATTTTGAATTGTTGCCAATATTGCAATACCATCCGACAAACTGGGGTCACGCAGGACCAAATCAGGGAGATTCTTTTTCCCTTTTCTTTATGTGGTGAAGCTAAATTGTGGTATAATGGATTAAATAGGACTGCTCTTGGTATTACTGACTGGAATTCTCTTCCTATGAATTTCTATAATAAATATTAACCTGTAGAGAGGACAACTTTGTTGAGAAGTTCGATCCTTAATTTTTCCCAAGAAGTGGATCAAAATATGAAGCTTGGGAAAGATTTAAGGATTTTTAGAGAGAATGTCCCCATCATGGGATAACGCAGTGGAAAATAATCCAAGCCTTCTACAACGGGCTTGGAAATTCATCCAAATAAATCCTAGACTCAGCAGCTAATGGAAGATTTATGAATCTGCAAGAGGATTTAGCAGGGACAGTTATTGAAGAGATGGCAATTAATAATGCCTAATATAGGAATCCTAGAGGTTTTGCAAACAAAGGGAAACATAATGTCGATTCCGTATCCTTTGTGAAAGCTCAATTAACCTTTATTTGTCAGAAATTAGATAATATCAGTACTGTTATTCCTACTTCTTTAGCTAATGTTTCTGCTGTTAATAATAACACTACTGAAGTTTTTTATGAAAATTTTGGAATTGTAGGTCATTAGGCACAAGATTGTAGGAGTCCCGTGGAGCAGGTTAATGCCTTCCAAGCCTATAGGAAAAATAACCCATACTCCAACACTTATAATCCTGGTCTCCAGAACCATCCAAATCTTTCCTATCGGAGTACTAATGTGCTAAACCCTCCACCTCCACAAAAACCACAACAACAAGCCCCACAACAACCATGGCAAAAATATTACCAACCCCCTAACCAAAGGACCCAACCACAAACTCCACCTCCATCTACTGACCTTGCCTTGTCAGAAATTAAAACGATGTTAGCCAATATGCAGAAGCAGATGCAGAGCAGGGATGCGCAAATTGACTCGATCCTAGCACATAATAAAATTATAGATAATTAAACTGCGCAACTTTCCTTTACTCTACAAACTCGCCAACAGGGAGCCTTACCATCGCAGCCAGTACAACCTACAGATCATGCAAATGCAATTACCTTGAGAAGTGGTTCACACTATGATGGGCCTTCTATGCCCAAAGATGATGAACCTATCATAACAAAAATTGCTAATCTTGATTCTCTTATACCAAATGATGTTGTTACTAGCCCTGTAGGGCCCTAGGGTAAAACTAACTCTTCTGATAATTCTTTGCAGGGTAAACCCTAGGAAAAGAGTGGAGTGTGCAGGGACCAGCTATCAAACTTCCATTCCTTAATAGACATTTAAAGAGTTAGTTGGATAAGCAATTTGGTAAGTTCTTGGAGGTTATTAAGAGTTTGTAGGTAACAGTTCCTTTACAGAATTAATTACACAAGTTCTTGCATATGCTAAATTTATGAAAGATATATTGACTAGGAAGAGAGCCTTTAATGAGGTAGAGATTGTAGCTTTTACAAAGGAATGTAGTGCTTTATTTCAAAATAAATCTCCACCAAAATTAAAGGATCCTGCTAGTTTTTCTATACCTTGTCATATTGGTAATGTCTTCATTAATAAAGCATTGTGCGATTTAGGTGCTAGTGTTAGTGTAATGCCATCTTCTGTGTGTTCAAGGCTTAATATGGGTGATTTAAAAGTTACTAACATTACTTTGCAAATGGCAGATCGTTCGATTATATACCCCTTAGGTATTTTAAAGGATGTACCTGTTAGAGTTGGTAAATTTTTTATCCTTGTTGATTTTATTGTCCTAGACATGGTTGAGGATATGCAAATTCCAATAATATTAGGTAACCTTTCCTCCACACTACAGGAGCCATTATTGATGTCAAAAATGGAAACTCACTCTCTCTGTTGGGGATGATAATATTACCTTTAATTTAGGGAGGGTTTTGAAAGGTCCTATGTTAAAGGAAAATTGTTATAATATTTATGTGATTGATATTATTAATGTTATTAGCGAAGATAGCTTACCACAGGTCCTTGCAAGGGATCTCTTGGAGGAAGTTCTTTATGGTGATTTTACTGCTGGTGATGCTGGTATTTGGAGTAAAGAGGTGGATGCTATTTAGAAATCTCTCGCACTTGAACAGCTTGACCCTAAGGAGAGCAAGAAGGTAGTTAAATTAGTTCAGGAATCGAAACCTGCAGAGGTTAAGAAACTTGAGCTAAAACCTCTTCCTTCTTATTTAAAATATGTATTTCTTGATGAACAGGAACTGCACCCAGTGATCATTAGTACTGCACTCGATGATTCCCAAATTTCCCAGCTCTTAGAGGTTCTTCAAACCCACAAAAGGGCAATTAGGTACAATATTGATGATCTCAAGGGTATTAGCCCTGACTTTTGTAAGCACAGGATACACTTAGAGGAAAATCACAAGCTATGTATTCAACCCCAGAGGAGGTTGAATCCTAACATGCAGGAAGTAGTCAAGAAAGAGGTTATGAAATTACTTGAAGCAAGTATTATCTATTCTATTTCTGACTCAAAGTGGGTGAGTCCCGTACAGGTAGTTCCTAAAAAGGGTGGGATGATAGTGATTAAAAATGATAAAAATGAATTAATCTCACTAGAACTGTAACAGGGTGGCGTATGTGCATAGATTATCGTAAATTAAATATTGCCACCAAGAAAGATCACTTCCCTCTCTCTCTTTTATTAATCAAATGTTGGAAAGGTTAGCTAATCTTTTTCTGTTATTTGGATGGGTACTCGGGATTTTTCCAAATTCCAATTCATCCCGAGGATCAACAGAAAACCACATTTACATGCCCTTATGGTACTTTTGCATATCGTAGGATGCCCTTTGATTTATGTAATGCCCCTGCTACTTTCCAACGTTGCATGATGAGCATTTTTTTTTTTCTGATTTCATAGAGTCTACCATGGAAGTCTTTATGGATGATTTTAGTGTGTATGGGTCTTCTTTTGATACATGTTTAGCTAATCTCACTTAAATTTTGAAAAGATGTGAAAAATGCAATTTGGTTTTAAATTGGGACAAGTGTCACTTTATGGTGACAAAAGGTGTGGTCCTTGGTCATATTGTATCTGATAAGGGATTACAAGTAGATAAAGCTAAAGTTTCTGTGATCGAGCAATTACCTCCACCAGTTAATGTTAAGGGGGTTAGAAGTTTCTTAGGTCATACGGGGTTTTATCGTCGCTTTATCAAAGATTTTTCTAAAATTGCTAAACCACTGACTCGGCTTTTACTCAAGGATGCCCCATTTGATTTTACTGACGAGTGTCTTGAGGCTTTCAACAGGATTAAGCAAGCTTTGATTTCGGCACCTATCATATGTGCTCCTAATTGGGATCTACCATTCGAGATTATGTGTGATGCCAGTGATTTTGCTGTAGGAGTCGTGCTAGGACAAAGTTTTGCATGCTATTTACTATGCAAGTAAAACTTTTGATGAAGCCGAAGTCAACTATGCCACTACGGAGAAGGAGTTTCTTGTTGTGATTTATGCTTTAGAAAAATTTAGATCATATCTTGTTGGTTCTAAAATTATTGTTTTTATTGATCATGCAGCTTTGAAATACCTCATAGCTAAGGCGGAAACAAAGCCTAGGCTCCTCCGTTGGGTTCTCTTACTCTAAGATTTTGATGTGGAAATTAAGGATAAAAAGGGATCAGAGAATATTGTTGCAGGTCACTTGTCGAGGATCAGGTATGATGAGGGTAATGATTCTATTCCTATAGATGATTCTTTCCCTGATGACCACTTATTTGCAGTTGTAGAGCAACACCCTTGGTATGCCGACTATGCTAATTATTTGGTGGGCGGTACTCTACCTCCTGATTTGTCCTACCAATAGAAAGAGGTTCCTTTATGATGTTAAACATTATTTTTGGGATGACCCTTTTTTGTTTCGTGAGTGTGCAGATGGACTTTTTCGCAGGTGTATTCCTGAATGGGAAGTTCACGGTGTACGTACAAGATGCCACAACTCACCCTATGGTGGACATCATAGCCCCACTAAGACAGTTGCAAAGATCAATGAGTCGGGTTTCTTTTGGCCTACCATGTTCAAGGATGCTCACTCTATTGTTCAAGCTTGTGACTCTTGCCAGAGGACTGGCAACATCTCGCGACGGCATGAGATGCCTCAAACTGGTATTTTGGAAGTTGAAATTTTTTATGTTTGGGGTGTTGATTATGTGGGTCCTTTGCCCTCTTCAAAAGGGAATCGCTATATCTTTGTCGTCGTTGATTATGTATCCAGTATCCAAGTGGGTCGAAGTCATTGCCACACCTACCAAGATGCTAAGGTGGTCCATAAGCTTTTCAAGAAAACAATTTTTTCTAGATTTGGTGTCCCTTTAGCCGTTATAAGTGATGGAGGATCTCACTTTCATGAGCGGAAGTTAGATACTCTTCTAAAGAAGTATGGTGTTTACCATAGCACGGGTGTAGCTTACCATCCCCAAACTAGTGGCCAAGTGGAGGTTTCTAACCGTGAGATTAAGGCTATTCTAGAGAAGGTGGTAGCAAAGTCTAGGAAGGATTGAAGTGATAAGTTAAATGATACACTTTGGGCATATAGAACCGCATTTAAGACCCCTATTGGTACTTCCCTCTATATCTTTTGTATGGAAAAGCATGTCACCTCCCGATGGAATTAGAGTACAAAGCTTATTGGGCAATTAAAGAGCATAATTTGGATACTAAGTTAGTGGGAGAAAAGAGGCTTCTACAATTTAACCAACTAGATGAGTTTAGGTTGATGGCCTATGATAGTACACGTGTCTATAAGGAGAAAACCAAGAAATAGCATGACAAGATGATCCTTCCGAGAGAATTCAAAGAGGGTGATAAGGTTTTGTTGTTTAACTCTAGACTTAAACTTTTCCCAGGAAAGTTGAGGTCAAGGTGGTCGGGTCCTTTCACTGTATAAAGGGAAAATAAATTTTGTTCTGTGGAGTTATATGATGAACATGGCGGTGTTTTCAAGGTAAATGGCCAAAGGTTGAAGTTATACCGTGAAGGAGCTACGATAGCTGCAATTGAATTACTTCACCTAATCGAATCTACCTCATCTTGATTTGCATATGGTAAGAAGGTCGTGTAGGACCTAGATAAACCAGCGCTTTGCAGGAGGCAACTCGTATTTAATTGCTTTCTAGAGTAGTTCTTCCTTTTATTTTTGTATTTTGAGAGAGGAGAGGAGGGAATTTAATGTGTTTTAGTGTATTTTGCACAGGTTGGAGAAAAGAGTTAGTCAAAATTCGAAGAAAAGAAGAAAAAAAATCGGAGTCATAGTGCTGAAGGTGCGCCCGATCGAGCGAGCATGCGTCCGATCAGGCGCGAAAGCATGACCTGGAGAGGTGAAAAATCGACTGACCGGGCGCGAGCAACGCAAGTTTCAAGGCTTGTTTTTACCCGACCGGGCAAGCACCCGCCCGATCGAGCGCGTGTAAAAATTCGGAGCTTTTCCCCCTTCTTTCTTTCTTCTTTCTCCTTCCTCCTTTCTTTCTTTCTTATTTTCTCTTTCCTCCATTGTTTCTCTCTATAAAACCTTAAATTTCTCTAACTTCTCTATAAGATCTCTCCTCCATTTCTCACCCAAACTCAAAGATTTTTACATATTCTTCTTCCTCTCTTCATCCTCTTTAATTCTACACTAATTTTGTTTGATTTTAAAACGAAAATTTTGTAGACCCATAACTATGCACCAAGAGAGCAAGAACACAAGGTGGTGGGCGCGGCTCAACCTCGAGGGCGCCATGTAGGGTTTCGTAGTGACCCTCACTACGCGGAAAGAAGCCCCCAAGACCCGCCCCGATAACTAAAGCAATTAAAGCATGCAAAACATAATTAACACATAATTAAAAGAAGAAGGGATAAAGAATTATACCCTAGACGCGTGTTTCGCTCGCTAATAGAGCTCTTACTTCAACCTCGCAAATGCAAGGCCTTCGACGGTTCATACCCTCGAACCCGACCCGGACGTCCTAAGCCCCGAAGGTTAGTCGGGACCTGGACAAAATATAAACTTTGGAGTTTTACGAGCTTAAGGTATTCTCAACAATGGAGATGTCTATATAGTTTCACTCAAGTGTGTTCTTTCCCAAATGCCAAAGCCTTGGTATTTATAGGGAAATGAACCCTTGGATTTCATTCTCCAACCAATATGGGAGAATGAGAAAATGTGAAAATTTATTTAACTCTAAATTAAATAATTAATCAAGACAATCACTATGCAACAAGTGTCAAGGGGAGAGAGAGAGTTAGGTGAGGACCATGACCATGGGGGGACCATTGCCTTGCTCCCCAAGGCATGCTCCAAGCATTGGTCCCCACCTCTCACAAACCGGCATCACCAAGGGCTGCTGGGCTGGCTGCTAGCTAGCACGCCAGCTAGCACTGCCAGCATGCACAGCCAGCATGCATCAACCCCAGCCAGCACATGCTCGCTGCATGCTGCTGTGTTGGGTGATGCCTTCGCTGCTGTTGCTTGCTAGGCGCCGGGCGCTGCTAGCGAGCTGCCGCTGCCGAGCCAACGCATAAGCACACGCACACGCATAGCCATGCTAGCTGGTGTGTGGTGCTTCTGCCTACCCCTTCTCGCATACACTCGCATAACCAGCATGCGTGCTGCTAGCGAGCCACGCATGCTGGGCATTGCCTCGCCAGCCACGTGCACAAGCATGCGATACTTGGTGTTGTGCTAGCGATGTTGCGATGCCATGCATGCACACGCACACACGCATAGGCCTAGCCATACGATAGGCGGTGTTGTGTGCTGCGATGGTGCGACAGCCCTAGGCACACACACACGCACACACACGCAAGTGCCTAGCACTGCGATTGTGCTTTGCTTGTGCGATGGGCTGCGATAATGATGCTATGCCATGCAAAGGCTGCGATGGCATCTAGGCACCCAAGCACGCATGTTGCGGTGGTGTTGTACCATGCGAAGGCACGCACACACGCAAGCATGCTTCTGCGATGGGCTGCATTGTGCGCCTAGCACACATGGCGCGCCTAGCACACACATGGTGCGCCTAGCATACACATGGTGCGCCTAGGCTTGTGATGAGCTAGCCTAGCCTAGCACTTCACATGGCTAGGACAATGTGATGCTACGGCTATGCTCGTACTTGTTGCTTGTGATTTTGCGACGCTCGGTCTCGACGCCCTAGGCTCGATATCCGACGTCTGTGTTCGTAAAACTCCGACGACTCATTGAATTCTTCGGATTGATTCGTCGTCTCGGATCGGTTGTTCGATTGGGTTCGACCCGATGGGTTCAGTTAAGATTAAGCTGTAATATTAATTGTACCTTAATATTACTGATCGGAAGCGGCCTCCACCTAGGCATTCCGATCACTTGACCTTACTGAAGAATTTGCTCTGTAATAATTCTGAACCCTCTATCTAGATCGCGACACCGCAACAACAGGACTGGCTCATAAACCTCTACGAGAGGGAGGTACATCCTTCTCGGTGGTTACACCGAGACACTTTAATTACTTTAGGTGTCTATGAACATTTTAGACGGTTTATGAATGATATTGGTATGCGGAAATTTGTTGATTTGCATTATCCTACATATAAAGAATTGACTTGTGAATTTTTATCTTCTCTAAATGTAGTTCAATCTAGCAGTGGCCCTAATTTGCATTTTCGTTTGAACAATAGAAATGTCAAATTAACATATGTCAAATTTGCAAGATTGTTTGAGCTTGATCCCCATCCCCCCACCTGATTTCATGATAACTATAAAGCTGACGATGTGTATTTAGCTTTAGCGGGCAAACCTTGCCCTAACATTCAACATGCTAGTTCACTTCCCTTCCACCACCCCGTCCCAAAAATCTTTCAAAGATTTTCCGCGACTTGCTTTTTGGCCCACCACGAGCCTCATAACGCCCAATCCTGGGAGCTAGCTATCTTAGGGCACGACATGTTTTATTATGGTAAATTAAACATTGCTAAATTTATTATTAACCATTTTAGTAGGTAAGCCAACACTTGTGACACCAATGTTAAAACCCCTATTCATTTTGGCGGCCTTATTACTAAGATAACGATCAAAAAGGCGGGGTTTAGTGAGACTAGCTACCAAGGGTTGACCAACTGCAGGGGGACCACTTATATGAACTGGCCTTATTACCAGCACCTAAATTGGGTTAAGCCTAACCATCACTAGGTCCTAGAGTGGCACGTGAAGGTACGGAAGGACTATATACCCATTTTCACTCTCCTTGACCCAGACTTGACCGCCTTCCCTTCTAGGCAGCAGTCCTACACCTATGACCTTCTACTTGCCCAAGCTCAGCCCCAGCCATGGGCTTAGCCACAGCCCCAGGTGCATGTGCCTCAGCCACCCCCACACCAGCCTAGGCCAGACCCCGAGACCATTAAAAGTTTGAATTTTGTTGCCCAAGTTTCGGGACGAACTTCTTTTAAGGGGGGTAGACTATAATACCTCATATTTTTATACGTATTTTAATTTAAATAATTATTTCTTAAAGTATTTAAATAATTAGAAATGAATTATTTATGGTGTTTCATTAATTTAAAAAGAATTGTTTTAATTGAAAGTTTATTTATAATTATTTAACAATCTTGAAAATGTTTTATTTCATGGTTTGGAAATATTGGGGCATATTATTTTATAAAAGGAAATTTTAAAGTCAATGAGTTTTTAAAGAAAGTCAAAATACTAGTTTGACTAGGAAAGGGATCATTAAGGGTAAAAAGGGAATTTAAGTCTAGGAGGTTCTTAGAAAAGGGAGTATAAATACCCATCACATGGGAATATGTCGTCGGTCACTGAATCCTACACCAAGTTTATTGAGCTGTCACGATTTTCTAAAGAATCTGTTTCTACAGAAAAGTCTAAGGACAAGAAGTTTGAGTGGGATGACAAGTGTGAGGAAGCATTCCAACTCTTGAAACAAAAGCTAGTCACAGCGCCACTGCTTACACTGCCAAACGATAGTGGAATTTATGATGTATATAGTGACGCATCCAAGAATGGTTTAGGATGTGTACTTATGCAAAATGGGAAGGTGATTGCGTATGCATTAAGACACTTAAAGACTAATGAAGTAAATATCCCTACTCATGACTTAGAACTACCTGCAATCAGTTTTGCATTTGGAGGCACTACTTGTATGGAGTGAAATGTAGGATTTACACAGACCATAAGGGTTTGAAATACATTTTACTCAAAGGGATTTAAACTCATGCCAAAGGAGATGGTTAGAATATGTGACGGATTATGACTTAGACATACAATATCATGAAGGGAAAGCAAATGTAGTCGCAGATTCTCTAAATCGTAAACCCGGTCATGGACTGAATACTTTGATAGTGGCTGATGAGTTATGTAGAGAAATGAGGAAAATGAATCTAGAAGTGGTAGAATGGGGAGTGCTGGTAGGCATACTTGCAAACTTAAGTATTCAACCAACAATATTTGATGAGATAAGGGAAAATCAAGCAAGAGATGTAAAGTTGGATAGGATTCGTGAGAAAATAAAGAAAGGAAAAGCTACGGATTTCAAAATTCATGAAGATGGGAGATTAAGGTACAAGGGTCGTTGGTGTGTACCACAAAAATGTGAGGTTGTAAAGAGAAAGTTGATGGTAGAAGGCCACAACACACCGTATTCAGTACACCCAGAAGGGGACAAGCTATATAAAGACCTGAAAAAAGATGTATTGGTGGCCCAGAATGAAGAATGAGGTTGTGGAATTTGTGGCAAAATGTCTAACTTGTTAGAAAGTGAAGATAGAACACAAAAGACTGCAAGGAACTGTGCAATCATTAGAAATTCCTAGATGGAAATGGGATTGCATTTAAATGGACTTTGTGACTTGCCTCCCAAAGTCAAAGAGTGGAAATGACACCATTTAGGTAGTGGTAGATAGACATACAAAATCTGCAGTTTTTATACCAATGAGGGAGACTTAGAAGATGGAGCAACTTGCAAAAGCTTACATCAAAAATGTGGTGAGATTAAAAGGAGTTCCAAAAGATATTGTGTCTGACAGAGATTCTAGGTTTCTTTCAAAGTTCTGAAAGAGTGTGCAGGAAAACTTTGGTACAACACTTAAGAAGAGTACAACATTTCACCCTGCCACAGATGGGCAAACTGAGAGAACCATTCAAACCTTGGAAGACATGTTGAGGGCTTGTGTTATAGATTTCCAAGGGGGATAGGAAGATAGCTTGGACTTAATTGAATTTTCCTATAATAATAGCTACCATGCAAGCATTGGCATGGCTCCATTTGAGGCATTATATGGAAGGAAGTGTCGTAGTCCGATCTGTTGGAACGACATAAGTGAAACAATGATTTTAGGGCCTCAAATGATCGAGGATACATTTAAGAAGGTAAGGGAGATTCAAGCTAAGATTCAAGCTGCGCAAGATCGCCAAAAGAGCTACGCGGACTTGAAGCGTAGGGAGGAGGAATTTAAGGTCGGTGACAAAGTGTTGTTAAAGGTGTCACCAATGAAAGGTGTAATGATATTTGGAAAGAAAGGAAAGCTTAGCCCAAAGTATATTGGTCCATATGAAGTATTGCAAAGGATAGGCAAAGTGGCTTATAGGTTGGCCTTACCTATGGAGCTAAGTAAAGTGCATGATGTATTTCATGTATCTCAGTTAAGAAGGTATATCCCTGATAAGTCCCATGTGCTACAACCTGAAACCATTGAGTTAGATCAAATCTTAACTTATGAGGAAAGACCTGTCAAGATCCTTGACATTAAAGTGTGTAGTACACGCAATAAGGAAGTTAAGATTGTTAAAGTGTTATGGTCTAACCAAGAGTATGAAGAAGCAACTTGGGAAGCTGAGGATGAGATGAAAAAGAAATATCCTGAGTTGTTTAAGGTATGGTGAGTTATGGGGACGTAACTCGTTTCCTTTAATGGGGGTAGAATACGGTAGAATTTCGCGCTTTTTCCCTGTATTTTCAGTTATTTTTGTGCTTTTTGCACATTTTTAATGGTTATTTCGAGTAATTTTGATTTCAAAGAGACATTAAAGGCAAAAGTATGACAAAAGAGTACAGCAATATTATACAAAGTGAGGGAAAAGTTTGAATTTTGTTACCTAAGTTTCGGGACGAAACTTCTTTTAAGAAGGGTAGACTGTAATACCCCGTATTTTTATATGTATTTTAATTTAAATAAGTATTTCTTAAAGTATTTGAATAATTCGAAATGAATTATTTATGGTATTTCATTAATTTAAAAAGAATTATTTTAATTAAAAGTTTATTTTTAATTATTTAACAATCTTTAAAATATTTTATTTCAAGATTTGGAAATATTGGAGCATATTATTTTATAAAAGGAAATTTTAAAGTCAATGAGTTTTAAAGAAAGTCAAAATACTAGTTTGACTAGAAAAGGGGTCATTAAGGGTAAAAAGGGAATTTAAGTCTAGGAGGGTTTTAGAAAAGAGAGTATAAATACTCATCACATGGAAAAATTAAACTTGGCCAAGGTGGAGAATACCCAAAGGTAACTTATTTTCTCTCTCCTCTTATTTTCTCTCTTTTTCTCTTAATTTTTCCCCTTCCCCTTTATTTTATTTTTGTTTCAATTCCCACCCACACACACCACCACACACGTCGGCCACCACCACTGCTGCCCACCGGCTGGCGGCCGCCACCACCACCACTCGTCGGGGCAGCAGCAGCCACCAGGCGGGCGCGACAACAGCCTGCCGTGGTAATGTTGTGCGCCGGTGTTCGAACAAAAAAAAAATCTTTTTGATTTCTAATTAAATCTACTCTTGATCTAATTATTAATTTTGGATTTTGTGATGATTATTATGATGTTTAAAACTAAGTATTTTGTATATAAATTTTCAGATTTGGATTTGAATGAAAAAAAGCCCCAAATTATAAACCCTAGGTTTCTAAGTTTATGTATATTTATGGGAATTGTTTATGGATGATTTGAATTATTGAAATAAGTGTTTTAAAACACAATTACAACAATTTTAGATGGTTTGATAAAGCTGAAATTTTAATATATAAGCTATAATTAGGTTTCTTAAAAGGAGTTTTAATTACCCATTAATTGGGAATAAAAGTAAGGGTTTAAATTAAATTTCAGCTTGTTTTAGAGGGTTTATGAGTGATTTAAAGAGTGTATATATTGCTGGAAATTTGTGTGGAATAGGTATAAATGTCTCTTTGTAATTTTGGTTTGTAGGAGACTTCCAAGTGAGTGATTTTATTTAGTCGTGGCGATTTTGAGATCTTATTCAAGGTACGTTCGCGTACTTGGTAATTATTTGAATATGTAGAAGCATGCTAGGGTTTGTTTAATTAATTCCAAGTAATATCATGAGAGGTGTTGGTTGGAATTTGTGATTGGATTGATGTTGGTAAATGAATTGTAATGTATGAATTATTTATGACGAATTGGTGATAGGAATTAATTATGTTGGCATGTTGATTATGAACCACACTTTTACTGTTGGCATGATAGAGAGCATGTTTAATTAAACTAAATGTTTAATTTGGTTTGGAATATGAAAAGGAAATTTTATTATGGTTCATATAATTTTTATTGATGCTTTAAGAATGGGAATTGAGCTATTTAAGTGTCTTAGTACACATGAATAATATTATATTGCAGTGCTTATGTGCACTTAAGGTAATTCTAACACCGAGGGATAGGATTTGCGGCGCATTATGCTTTTAAGGTGTCTTTGACACCGAGGTAGAATAAAAAGGGTTCAACAATTAAATTTATGTGGTCACTAATTATTCAAGAATTAAATTGGTATGTTTGATTGCTTAAGTGAAGTATAATGTTAAATTGTGTTATGGTTTGAGTGTCATCACCAAGTATTATAATATGTAAACAACGTAAAGTGAAAGAGATTATGCACCAAAACTCTTGGAACGTATATACCTTGAGTATGAACATATGGGGGGAGTTATGGAGTTTTATATTTAACCATGACTTCTACTGGGAGTACAAGACGCTGTATTTTCCTTTATTTATTTTATGCGCAGGACGTCCAGTCACTTCATGTGGCATTTGCCTACTCAGTTAGCTCCCGGTGTAGTTTACCTCAATTTATTTGGGGCAGGGATTTGGTAGGAAACCCGTTCAATGCATTATCAAATTAAATAAGCAATTCATTTATTTATTGGTTGGTCGTTTGGTATGTTGTATGCTTGTAAACAGGTGCAACAAGGTAAGTTGTGTGATGATAGGATGAAAGCATGTTAATGTGTTTTTAATTACGCTTATGTACTCAGCATTGTTGATTATGTGTTTGTATGTTTGTTTGGCCTTGTCTTTACCTTGGCCCTACGACGACTCATTTTTAATGGCGAGTAGTAGGGACAAGTAAAGAGAAGTTTTTCAGGTGATGAAGCATTTCATGATGGGCTTGAGTGAAGAGCGATTCATGCCTAGTCCTCATAGGAATATGATATATTTTATCTGCTTTGAATATTATTTATTTTATTATGCTTATGAGACTAACGTAAAGGTTTTAAGGGCCTACAATGGTTCCAAGTTGTAGGTTGACTTTGTTTGACTTTACTTTCGTTGGGTTTGACTTTTTAAGTTGACTTGTTTTGAATGGTTTTAAAGATAGTCTTCCGTTGTGTGTGTCTTTGATACTTTCCTTAGCCGTTTTCATGGTGGCGGTAATTTCTTAGATTTTCCTATTTCGTATTTTAAAAGGGCAAAATAGGTATTTTAAAGGAAAGGAATTTCTAGGGTGCTACAATAGTATAGGTCATGCTATAGGTAGGATAGAGGATACCCAGGGGGAGCTTAGGACACAGGTGGGAGACATTAGGAGGTTAGTTGGCTCCCTTGACCAGCAGGTGGGCTACGTTGAGAGGAACACGGGTAGGGGACTTTTCCGATGTATAACGACTATGCTCGTCGTGGTGCTATCCCTGCTGAGACCCTCTACCCTGACTTGTTCCAGCCACCACCCCAGGGATATGTGGATCCCAAGTCCCGCAGTATTTACACAGACTACTCCTCATTCTCTGGCTACGGCCAAGACTTTCATTTTGGGGGGATGGGGGGTCATGTTAACCCTAATTACTTTGGTGGGAGTTCTTCTGTAGTGGTGAAGGATTTGGGACGATGGATGAGGATGGTGATGATTTTCCATGCTGCGGCTAATTCCCGAGCCAATGAGGACATTGTCTGATTTTGGCTTGGGGGAGATGTTTGGATTGAGGTATCTTATTTCTTCTCTCTATTTTTATTTTTGGTGTGTTTAGTATAGTTTTATTGCTTTCTAGTATAGTTTTTAATGCTTTGAAAAAATGAAAAAAATACAAAAAATAAATGAAAAATAAAAAAATCCAAAAATACGATCCAATGAATGATAAATCATGCTTCCCTGTGCCCCATACATGTAAATTGTTTTGATTCTTGGTATATGATGATGAATATTGTGGATAGGTTAGCCATGATTTTATGTTTGATTGCTTTGATACCTTAATATGAGTCAACTTTGTCCAACTATTTGTGGGTTTGGTGCTTGACTAGTTGATTTAGTTAGGAATTGTGTGTTAGTTCTTATTAGTATGTCAATGAAGTTGACTATTGGTTTTTAACTTTGAGTAATGTTTGTATGGCTCATATTATGCACATTGAGGAGGACGAAGGCATTTGTTCTCTTAGGTAGCCTTTAGACGATATTAGATGCATTTGTTCCCTTCTTGCTACCCATGTTGTTGCCTTGACTTTTCATTGTTGTATAGCCACATAACAAGCCGATTTTGCCCCATTGGTTACTAGTCTCAAGCTTGGCTTGGGGGAGCTATTAGTGAGTGAGGTGAGGGAGTTTTAGTGTGCTTAATTATTGCACAATTTGGGTGGATTTTGAGAAGTTGTTTTGTTCTTGATTGTGGTTTATTTTTGGTGGTTTGATAGTTGAATTTTCTTGAAAAAATAAGCATGATGAAAAAAAAAGAAGTTCAAGAAAAAAAATAAAAAAAGAAGAAAAGTGAACTTCAAAAGAAAAAAAGAGCAGAAAGAAAAAAAATGTTTCAATGATCAAGTGTTCTAATTGAAGGTTGCTCAAAAGAAATAAAAAAAGTTTCAAAGAAAAATATCAAGTTGAAAAAAAAAGAGTTCAAAGTTTTTTTTATTCACTCAAATTCTACATTTTTATTTTTTTATGATTGAAATTGTAAGTGTGGAAAATGTATGAAATATTGGATTGGTTGTTTGGTGAATTTTTGTGGAGTTGAGTTGAGTTATGTTGGAGATTTATAGTCATTATTTATTTTTGACCTTGGTTTTGTTTGATAGGATTTGGCTCCCATAAGCATAGCTTTACTCTCACATTTTCCCAAATATTTCCTACCCTTTTACCCTAGCCTTACATTACACGCTTTAAAGACCTTCCGACCTTTGTGCATAGAGTTGTATGGAGGTGAAATTAGTTGTTTATCAATGAAAAGAATGATTTGGCATATTTTGAGTCGACTACTAGGTTGAGTGCTTGTCTTTTTAAACACACGAGTGTTGTGAGTTTGGGAGGGTATTGTTCACAATAAAAGGGTTGGATGGAGAGCGATTGGATACATTTTATATCTGCCACATAAAAGAGTGAAGAGTGTTTGAGCACTAGTTGTGAATTCCATATACACTTGTGGTTCGCTTTGTTTGACGACTGTTAGGGAGGATGAGTAGTTGGATGGATTTGATTGGTTGATTTTGATGCATATTTGTTGGATTTGCCTTGAATTGATTATGCTTGGTTTTGGTTGATTTTAGGGTGAAGTATGTTTTATTTGTTCATTGATGAGATCTTTGCTTTGGGACAAGCAAAGGTTTAGCTTGGAGGAGTTTGATATATCTATTTTATATAGTGATTTACCCCCATCCCTTTGTCATATTTTGGTGTATTTTTGGCTCTACAGAGCTCCTTTTATTACTAATATGCGTTTTCTAGTGTTTTCGTAACCTTGGTATTATTTTATAGGAAATTGCAGACTTGGAGCTTTTTCCCGGACTTATTTGAGCTACAACAAGCATTGGAGTAGGATCTCATTCATATGACCACATTCCGAAGCCCAAGACCGCGTTGGAGCAATCAAACCGGTGATTAAGGGCTCGGTAAAGAAGAAGAGACCGAGGCATTGGATCGAGTTATAAGGACCCAAAGAGGAAATCTGGATTGGGCCAAGAAATTAGTCCAATCGAAGATTCCATTTATGCCCGGATGCTCGCCCGACCGGGAGTACCCTCGCCCTGAGACGCGATCGGCCGGGCGAGGCAGATAGAGAAGAAGCACTCCTCGCCTTCAGGCGCGCCCGACCGGGCGCACAAGAGAGAGTCCATTGGCCGAAGGCAGGCCCGGCTGGGCGAGATGGCGCCCGACCGGGCGCATGTTTCTAAGGATCGTTTAGCGATTTTTAATCTTTGTTTTAGCTTAGGATTTTGAGCTTTAGTATAAATACACTTAGTTAAGCGAGATTTGCGGATGTCTTTCATTAGTAAATTCCAAATTTTTAGTTTTAAGCTTTAGATTAATACTCTTGTTCTCTCAACTCTTTTTGGTTTATGCAATTCATTATTTTCGTTTATTTTGGTAACGATTTCTTTCCCTTTTATTTTCAGTAATTTACTTGCTTTGATTAATCATGTCTTGTTTTATTGCTTTGTTTGGTTTAGATTTTAATATGTGTGAGTAGTTTTATTTCTAGGGTTTGTGGGGATCCATAAATAATATGAAGGGGTAATTTATTATTGTTGATTGTTAATGCTCGATTGATTTCCTGTTGATTGATTTAATGCTATGCAATTAGATTTGGTCAGGTTTAATTATATGAGTTATGCAATATTGATCTGAGATTCGAGAGATGAGCATTGATGTTTAGGCTTAGCTTCAATAGGCAGGTTAATTTATAAATGGTTAAGTCAAGATTCGAGAGATGCGATTTAATACCAGTAGATTAATTTTGTGATTGTAATACGTAGAGAAAGCCCTTTATGATCTAATTAATTGATGCATTGATGATTGATTATTGTATTTTACCCTAGAATATTATTTATTGGTGAACCTATACCTTAGGCTTTGCTTTATTGATTTCTCCTTAGTTTAATTTGCTTTAGTTTTTTATTCTCCTTAGATTAATTCTCACAAAATAATTTGGTTACTTGATAATTTAGATTATATTTAATTATTTAAGAATAAAAAGACTTTGTTTCCCTGTGGATTTGACCCTACTTCCCTATCTGCTTTAGTTAGAGGACTTAGGTAATATTTTTGATTAGGTAATACGACTTTATCTTGTCACCCTCATATACTCCTCCCACCCAAGACGGTCCTATTCATCCACTTCCAAGCATTCACCAATACAATCTCCAACCTCACTAGCAAACCAAGAGGAACGTCTACCAAAAGGAACATCAAGAATCCGAATCAGAAAGGGCAAGAGTCAAAGGTAATATCAGAAGGTTGCTCATTAGCGCATATTTCTTTTAATAACAGGGTTTGGTTATTGAATGCCCAAGGCCTCCCATCCATAACCTTCTTCCTGTCATCAGCATTGAAAAATTGAAATACAAACAGGTTTGTATCGACAGACCTTATTGCAACATTGTCGTCTATCCGCCATAGATTTTTAGTACACGCTTCATTGCCTCGCCATTGAAATTTTTCTTAGTGAGAAGTTTCCCCACCAGAGACAAGGAAATTTTTTGATTTGGTACTTCCTCATCCTCCATTTCACTCGACCCTCCAAGTACAAAATTTTCCTCATCAGTTAACTTCAAGTTCTCACACGCTTTCACCAATTGATCATCTATCCATCTCACCCCTGAACACGATTGCAAAATTATTGATTAATTTGTGAAGGAATTAACATGGAAAAAATGCACGAAAATTATTGGGAAGGAAAAATACGGAACCCTAGCAGAGAGAATTTTCAAACCCTACACGAGGGACTTTTTATTAGTATCTTTTTTAATTGGGGTGACTAAATTTTTACTTTGATGGCCACCTGATTTTAGCTAAATTAATTTATTTTAATACGGAGTACGGTTTTTTTTTTTAAAAAAAAAAATATGTTAAATGGGGTAGTGAACATTAAAAAATTACATGTGGTATGAAATTTTTATTGAAAAGTAAGAGATGTGTCAAAAAATAAATAATGAGGACCGTGGAAAGAGAGATACTTTGTCAAAAATAAAAGTGAAAAGTATAATATATTAATGTGGAGTATTTTTTTATTGAAAAGTATGAGATGTGTGAAAAAAAATAATGAGGACCGTGAAAAGTATAATATATAAATGTGGAGTTTTTTTTTTTGACACAAATTAATGTGGAGTATTAAAATAGAATACTTTGTCAAAAATAAAAGTGTTACACTTAAATAAAAGGACTTTGTAGGTGACTAGGTGTACATTTAAAAAAAATAAAAAATAAAAGAGCAAGTACTCTTTATTTAATTTAAAATCAATAGACATATCCATTATAAAAGCAAGAACTAAAATAGACATCAAATCTAACATGATTTTATATGACTATATTATCTCTTTTACTCCCTATATCCCTATTTTTTTGTTCTTTAGACTTTTTATGGTGTTCGAGTTGCGTTTTAATACGTATATATCTTCATTTTCATTCACGTGAAAATTATAAAAACTTGACCAAATCTCTCTCTGACCAAAAAAAATCAAATTTATGGTCAAAGTTTTCAAAATTTGACCAAAAAATAGTAATGGGGCAAAAATAAAGGGACGAAGGATTGGATTATATCACAGTCTTTATACTATGACTGACAAAAATGTAAGGGGGAAAAATAATTTTTTTTTTTTTTTTGGAAAAGAAAATGGGGCAAAATAAATAAGGATTATAAGTAATTAATTGATAAATATCTAAAATTATAAAAAATTCTCAATTCTCTCACTTCAAACCTAGCCACCATAGTAAAACTTAGGGGTTGCCATCGATTTTATCGATGGTAAGCCCCACATTCTTCTTCAATTTAATGTTTTTAGCCAATAAAAATCATCAAAAGTATGGTGATTATAGTCAGTCTTTTCATGTAGGGTTTAGTCAGTTCCCTAACGGTGGGATTTTTAGTATTGTTTGGTTATTTTTCGTGTGTGCAAGGATACAAAGTTGGAAGGTTCATTTTGCAAATTTGTGGAATTGCGGGTCTGTTGGTTTAGGGGTGCAAATTTAGAAGATTCGGTCTTGTAAATTTGCTGATCTTGATGATCAATCAAGTTTTACTTTATCACTCTTGCGTCTATACATCAATGGAGCTCCATCAAGAACGATGCAAAGGCATCTAAAATTATTCAGGAGCAGTTCAGAAGCGATTCCATTAGTTTAGAGGTGTTAAATACTCGTATTGAGAATTTAGATATCTTAAGGGATGATTGTAAGTGCTGAATGTTGTATTATTATTTAATTAAATCACCCCTCCCTATAGTGTGGGCTAGCACGTCCACAAATTGGCTTACAAGAAATTACGTTGGACCCTTGGAGAAAAGGTGGATGACATTTTAGGCTTGGAATATAAAGCATCATGAATTTTGGGCCATTTACTATATGAAAATTGGCTTTTGGGCTTGGACGTCTACATGAGGTAGGAGTCTCATAACTTGGAGTAGGAGAAGGAGAAGGACAATTCTTATGCCTTTCAAAAGGTTGTATAGATTCATCAATGGAGGAAACAAACTCCTTGTGAAGTCTTGGATAAACAAAAGGTAGTTGGAAGTTCAAGTAATGAAGTTGGTCATATTCTTTCAAGGTTTGGTTCTCCCCAACTTTGGTGGTTCCACAACTCTCCTCCTAGATTCATACTCAAATTTAAGGTAGTACAAAGCACTTTTGAATCGAGTCAAGGTTACTAGCCACTTTCCCTCATGATGGCGCTTCTCATTCTCAAAGAAAGGTTCATACTTTTTAACTTTAAGTAAATGGGCTAAAGATAATAGTACTAGCCATGGTGGTTGAGTAAACACTTCAAGGTCAAACTTCTCATAAAGAGACTGAACAAAGGTAGTTATTCTAGTCACAAAATCATTAATACATACTAATCCCTTCACCTTTCAAGTAATAAATATTAAAGAATTTCAATCTGATTTAATCCAATATCTATATAAATAAATCACTTCAATAAACACATGAATATTATTTGACATGAGTAATTCAAATCAAAACTCAATGAATTCCATTTGCATGATGCAATACGTATCAATCAACAAGTATAACTTAAGATGACTCGACTATATATGAGCATCAAGACACCAAAATTCTGAACCTCCCATCACCTTTAAATTAATATAAATCAAAGAATTTATTCCTCATATCATCAATCATTTTTATCTTCTTGTTTACACATAATAATCAATCAATTCAATGCGATTTCACATAAGCAACTCAACTCATAAATTCCAATTGCATAAAGCAGTACATAACTCAATAATAAACCAAGTATAACTCAAGATCACCCAACTATGGGCAATAGCTCAAAAATTTCGGACCTCTTGACCATAGACCAAGGTGTTATAACACCAACTTTAATGCACAAGCAACACACAAACTCAAGCTTTCAAATAGTTTCAATTCTTTTTATTTTTGAAAATAATAATAATGTACTTGAATCATGATATTAGACGGTCGAGCACGCGTCTCCCAGATAAGCTACCTGCAGCGTCGAGGCGAGCCTTAGCTAGACAAAGATTCGTACACGAGAATCCTTTTCTCAATCATCTTTCCAAATAAGAAAATAGTTTTTATTTAAAAATAATGTTTTTGAACTTCACACACAGATGCGAAACTCTATCCTATATGCCCTCTTAATGTCTACCCACCGTTTTATTTTTCCCAATTTTAATCTTTTTTAAGACCCGGTAAACTGATACCAATTGTAACACCCCCAAATCTCCCTCTATGAAAATTCCAGTATAATACGTATAATTATACCATAGAGATAGACTTAGGCGTATTACCGACGCGTGATTACGCAAGGCTACTCAAACTACTAACAAAACTAATACTTTGCAGTGAAAACTCAAACTCTTTCTTTATTAATAATAACTATAATTAGAAACCATTGTCATGAGTACTCATAATACCAACAAAGACCAACATTCCTAATTCTAGGTGAAGAACATCTCGGGACTCCCATATGCTCAATTATTGACCCCACCTAAAAATAGTCAACACTGCTTACCATTAAGGTAAACAGGGCGAACCAAAACAAATAGGAAATACGGATTACCAAAATATGCTAAATACGATAAGTGCAAGATAAGTAAACTCAATTTATTTGCAAAAATGCTTTTAAAACCAATTTCAATGATTAATTCAATAAATTCCAAAACTCATGATTCAAAATCAATCCTCAAATATAACTCCAATAACTTAATAATGATTAATAAATCAATTCTTTTCAAAAACCCAATTTCCTCTCAAAGTGTGCACACCCCCTAAGCTAGTCTCTTACTATTTTAAGGCTATTCTTGAGGAAAGCCTAGGTCATACAAAGTCCATAGTCTTCAATGAATTCACATAGTGGGAGTAGTATAATAATCATGCTTGTAAAGATTTTTGAATAAATAATTCAATAAACCTCTTTAATTCAATAATTCCAATAAATAACTCAAACTCCTTTTTATTTAAATTCAACATGCTTTCAAAATCAAACCTTTAAAACATGATAAATTAACTTTAATCCTTCAAAACTTGATATTAAATCAATCCTTCAATTTATTTATTAAAACCAATTATTTAAACATGCTTTTATTTCATAAATCATAATTCAATTCAATCATATAAAACATGCTCATTCAATCCAATCAATTTCAAAAGTATATATCTAGCCACCTAATGTACCTTTGATCCTTGCTAGCAACACACAAACGAACTTCAAGAACTTTGATCAAACACACCCTACAAATAAATATAACCTTAATTAATATAAGGTTAACAAATAATCACAACAATTAGATTAAAAACCCCCAACTATATGTACATGAACCTTATAAATTATTTTTCATAAACTTGAATAAAAATCTGATTTTATTTAATTAAAACTACTCATAATAATTTTTATAAATCTCCCATAATAATAATAATTAATTAAATAAGAGAAGAGAAGAAGAAGAGGAAGAGGTAGAAAACCAAGGAAAAAGAGGAAGAAGAGGTGGCGGCAAGAGGCGTCAGCCTTCCGGCAGGTGGCTGGTGGTGGCGGCTGGTAGCAGCTGGCGGTGGTAGTGGCGGAGGGTGGTGATCGGTGGTGGTTGGCGCAAGAAAAGGTGAGAAAAAGAGAAGAGAATTAGAGAGAAATTAAGAGAGAATTTGGTGTGAGTGTTTAGCCATGCATCAAGGGTATTTATAGCCTAGCTCATGCAAGAATTATGGTAGGAGAATGTAGGAAGAATTATGGTAAAAAGGATTAAGGAAATTACTTGGAGAAGAGAGCTAAAGAATTATGGAAAGTTTAATATTAAGGTGACTAATAATAATTAATTTAAGGAAAGTGTGTTGTCATGAAAAATAATATGGCAAAAAGTCTTTGCTTGGGGAATAATCAAGGATGATATAAGGTAGGGAAATAAGATGATCAAATAGTTAGGAGATGGGAAATAAGAATTAAGAAAAAATAATAGATTTAAGGGAGATATTTAAAAACACAAATTACCAAAATAAATCACCCAAAATCCAACCAAGGTGGCCGAAAATTTTGAGCTTCCATAGCTCAAATTTTCGGACCCCTCATGTAGTATTTAGGGAATTATTTTTCTAGATTTAAGGGATTAAAAATAATTGTGTAAATAATATATTGTATAAAATAATTAATTAAGAGAATACCAATTATTCACTAAATATATTAACTAAGAAAATCATATTTTCCACACTAGGAAAATCCGAAATCCCTAGCTAATCATTAGGAATTTTCGGACCACTTAATTAAATAATAAAATATAATTTTGTTTAATTAAAATATCCGATATATATATATAAATAATCCGGTTTTTAAAATAAAATAAGTGGATAATAAATCTCATTCAAAATCCAAAAATAATAATTAAGTTTTAAAATACTTTATTTTGGCTCCAAAAATTCAAATATTAAAATAAATTACTAAAATACCCTTTTTTGAAAATAATAATTAATTAATTAATTAGAAAATACGGTTCAACAATACTAGGTATTACACTAGGAATCTAGGAACAAACCCAATAGAGTCATATACTCTAACGACTCTACCATGAGAAACCGTGCATCCCAATGCAGGATCTCTTCTTGCAACCCTACTAACAGAGATTGCAAGAAAATGAAGGAATTTGTTGTATTACCCCATATTTTTATACATTTATAAATTTAAAGTATTATTTTATAACGTATTTAAAAAATTTGAAATGAATTATTTATGGTATTTTAATATTTAAAAAGGTGTTATTAAATTAAAAACCCATTTACTATTTATTTATATGGTCTAGAAATATTTTATTTTTATATTTGTAAACTTTGGGGCATATTTTAATTTATAAAGGAGTTTTAAAGTCAAAAGAATTTTAAATAAAGCCAATAGACCAATTTGAGTGGAAGTGAGAATCATTAAGGGTAAAAAAGGAAAACCAAGTGGGAGGGTTTTAGATAGAAGTATAAATACTCACACAAAGGCAAAAATCAGATTTTTACCCAAGGTGATAATTCCAAAGAGGTAAACTCTCTCTCTCTCTCTCTCTCTCTCTCTCTCTCTCTCTCTCCCTCTCTCTCTCTCTCTCTCTCTTATTTTTCGTCCTTTAATTCCCCTCTCCCTCACAAACACCTCACACACAACCACCAAGGTGGTCGGCCACCACCACCACTGCCACCCACCGGTCGGCCACCGCCACCAGCGACAATCGACAATAGTAGCCACCGACGAGGAGGGCGGCAGCAGCCCCTTCCCTGCGTGTGTGCGTGCGTGTGTTTAAAATAAAAAAAAAACTCCTTATTTTAAATTAATCTAGCTTTAATTAATTATTATTTTTGGTATTATGTGATAAAATTATGATTTTTTTTATGATGTTTAGCATATATAATTTTCAGATTTGGTTTTTATATGAAAAAGCCTCAAATTGATAAACCCTAGGTTTCTAAATTGATGTTTATTAAAGGAAATTAATTGTGGTTGATTAATACTATTAAAATTAATGTTTTTAAATTAAATTACAGCAAGTTTAAGGGTTTTTATATTGCTAGAATATTTATATAGAAGCTAAATTGAAGTTTTCTTGAAAAGATTTTAATTACCCATTAATTGGGAAAAAAAGTAAGTGGTTCTAAATAAATTTCAGCATGTTTTAGAGGGTTTAAAAGTATTTTAAAGAGTGTTTATATTGCTGGAAATTTGATATGAATAGGTATTAATGTCTATTGGTAATTGTGGGTTGTAGGAGACTTCTAAGTGAGCGATTTTGTGTAGTCGTGGCGATTTTAAGATCATATACAAGGTACGTACGCGTACTCGATATTTATTAAGCGTGTAGAAGCATGCTAGGATTTATTTTAGTTGATTCTAAATTAGTATCATGTTAGGAATTGGTTAGAATTGGTGAATTGAATTGGATTTATTGAATTGGAATGGTTTTTGGTGAAATATTTGTGAAGCATGATTTGTCAAGCATGATTGATTGAAATAATTTATATTGGAATTGGTGGTATTGGAATATTGTTAATGAACCATACTTTTATTATTGGCATGTTTAAAGGCTTACTTTATTAAACTATTTGTTTAATTTGGTTTGGAAAAATAAAATGGAATTTTGTTATGGTTCATATAATTTTTATTGATGCTAAAAGCATGGAAATTGAGCTATTAAGTGTCTAAGTACACAGGGATAAAATATATTGCAATCCCTAAGTGCACTTAAGGTGTTCTAAACACCGAGGGATAGGATTTGCGGTGCTTTATGCGCTTAAGGTTTTTTTAACACCGAGGTAGTTTAAAAAGTATTCAACATTAAATTATTTGTGATCACTAATTATTCAAGAATTAAATTGGAATGTTTGATTACTTGAATGAATTGTATTGATTAATTGTGTTGTGGATTGAGAGTCATCACCAAGTCTAAAATATGTAAAGAATGTAAAGTGAATTGAAACATATTACGCACTAAAACTCTTGGAACGTATATACCTCGAGTATGAACATATGGGGGAGTTATGAGGTTTTATATTTAACCATAGCTTCTACTGGAAGTACAAAATGTTGTATTTTCCTTTTTATTTTATGCGCAGGACGTCCTTCACTCACAAATGACATTTATGCCTACCCGGTTAGCTCCCAGAGTAGTTTACCTCAATTTATTTGGGGTAGGGATTTGGTTGGAAACCTGTTCGACGTGTAATCAATGAAATGAACAATTAGATTGTCCATTGTATGAGTTGTATGTTGTATGCTTGAAAACAGGTGCAAAAAGGTAAGTTGTATGATGATAGGTTGTAAGCATGTTAGTGTGCTTCGTTTACGCTTATGTACTCAGCATTGCTGATGATTGTGTGTGTTTGTATGTTTGTTTGGCCTTATCTTTATCTTGGCACTACGACGATCCATTTCTAATGGCGAGTAGTGGGAACAAAGTAAAGAGAAGCTTTTAAGGTGATGCGGCATATTCATGTTGGGGCATGAGTGAGGGGCAAATCTTGTTTAGTTTTCATGAGGATATGATGTGTTTATTTGCTTTGAATATTATTTATTGCTTGAGAGACTAACACAATGATTTTAATTATTTGGTTTGGTTTTGAAAAGGGCCTACAATGGTTCCAAGTTGTAGGTTGACTTCGTTTAACTTTGGTTTGAATTACTTTCGTTGGTTTATTTGACTTGAGGTTGGTTTTATGTTTTAGAAAGGACTTTTGAAACGAGTCTTCCGCTGTGTGTCTTTGATAATTGTCTTAGCCGTTATCACGGTGGCGGTAATGTCTTAGAATTTCCTATTTCGTATTTTAAAAAGGGCAAAATAGGTATTTTGAAAAGGAAGGAATTTCTAGGGTGTTACATTTGCTTACCCCAGAAGATGGGGAGCCTCCTTCAAAATTTTGATTTATAGCGATGTCTGGCTTTGTCATCACCAATACAAACAACAAATGGATGATAGCAATTATATGAATGCCCATATCATCCCACAACCAAGCAACAAGGACAACAAACAAATCACTTCCCTCAACACCACTCTCCCCCTGCAATCAACAAATGCAAGGAAACTCTTCCAATTGCAAACGTAACTCAACCCCCTGGAAAACAAAACAAGTAAAACCACCTATACTCCCGGAGAAAGGAACCAAAAAACCTGATTGAAAACTCCCCTTCTCCCGAAAAATTTTAACTGTCAGGGGAACATAGTCACAACTCGAAAAGGCAACCAAACGGACCACCAACCCAACTAACAAGGGATTGCTTAACCTTACAACCCCTAAAGTCGACCTATAAGGCTCCGAGAACAACGACAACACTTCGTTAACCTCCATAACTAGAACTACCCTATGAAATTCTAACTCATGACCAAGCAGAGAAAGAGAATTATTAAAAAAAGAAAAAAAAAACAGCAAATTACACAAGGTCAACATAAATAAACTAAGGAAAACCAAGAACAACATACTAACCACTACTAATAACCGGGGCAAAGACATGGATCAACAGGATAAAGCAATGTGAACCAAAATAAACCTCACCGGCAGAAATTGACCTAACACCAAGAACAATCATCACGGCCAACGTAAGAACCACCTCACTGAACCGAGCCTTGGAAAAAAGCAAGGAAACCCTAGCCTTAACTTCACCTTTATTGTCGGGATTAACGGAATTTCTTTCGACGGCGACGTTAAGAATAGCCTTCGCTCCTTGTTTTCTACACCACAATTGATGAACCACTGAAGAAGATGACGAATGGCTCTGCAAAATCCGCTGTTTTCTTCACCAAGAGACCACCATCAAAGAAAGAAAAAAAAAAACTAAACGGAAACTAAAGGACTAGACTCGCCGGCGAGCATGGGCTTGAGAAAAAGTAAGCGGTGGGAAGTCAGTGGGGGTTCGCTATAGAGAGTCTTTTCTAATCGTAATGTTTGAAATTCTATCTATTATATTTGTTCTTATTCAAATGTGACGCTCAATACACTTTCAAAGAAGCTCAAAGTTACCTATGATTGAAACACACCCGTAGCCTTAGGGATATCAACGTAGAAATGGAAACTACATTCATAAATTACTTCCAAACAAAATCGTTCTTACATTGTACAAAAACACCAAGAGAATTGCCCAAAAAAAAAAAAAAACAAAAAAAAACAAAAATTACTTGATCATTTACAAATACATGGGCAGTCCCGGTCACAAAAATATACAAAAGAATGTATTTACCATAGGAGTTGTGCGTTTAAGATATATTACGTAGTAATTCTACACTGACACACGTATCGTGTAAGAACATGATACTCCAAAATAAACTCTGGTAACTAGCAGCAAAACAGTAGCTTAGGAACTAAAGATGTGTGCTCGCAAGACAGATGCAAGAGCCAGTTAGGGATTGATGTTGCACTCCCGCATATATACTTGGTCATAATCAATGTATTTTGACCAATAACCTCGGTACTTAGGCATCCCAATCTCAAGCCACGGTTTCATGTTGCCATTGTAATGAACAACCGCGGCCTTCTCAATGTCCCTTGTGTTGACACTAGGATTATAGCCTAGACCAAGCACATGCCATGATCGATGTAGAGGGTAGGTACGTTTCCAAAATGTAATGAGGCCCGGAGGCAAAGTTCCGAGCTTCCACAATTGTCTATCATGATTCTGCAAAGACAGTAGAAAATATCAAATTAGCTAAGAAGCTCAGACACATGCACTGTAAAAGCAACCAAACCATAAAGACTAAGCAAATGAGCATGCATCTCGAAGTCTTACCAGCTTTTGCCAATTGTGGTACACCTCAGTGATGTTTTGTCTCTTCCACTCTTCCAAATCAAAAATGTTCATTCCATATGCCCATCCACAAGCATGGGGGTCAAAATTCTTTGAGATAAGAGGGTTAGAGAAATTAAGATATCGGTCAAAACGATGAAAAGTTTCACCGCAGGTCTCAACAGCACCATTCACATTCCCCCTCAGATCAATGGACCAAAGCCTGGTAAGGTCCTTCTGGACAACTATATCATCATCCAAGAACAGAACTTTATTCAGCTTTGGGAATATCTCTGGCAGATAAAATCGAAGATGGTTGAGAATAGACAGATATTTTGGGTTCCGGAATTTTAAATTTGAATCTGAAGCAGCACGGTGTGTCTTGAAGTAGTAGTCTATCATAGATGGAGATCCCAACTGCTTGAGTACCGGGCTGTAACTTGAATTCAACCATGTAAATTCTTCAACATTCTGAACATGAATGGCAGCATTACTCGGAGGATTAACTAAGAACCACATCCTCATTGCTGCATAATTGAGTCTATCGGTAACAATGTGGAAAACATGCCTTGATGGGTCCTGCCAGACGCAAAAAGTCAAGGCGGAAGCTCTTAAATATTTTGACTAACAAGCCAGGCAAACATAAATATATTTGCTAAGAGGTTAATAGACATCTAGAAAATAGTTTAGCAATTACAAAATGGATCAAATACTAATAGGTACAAAAGCAGAAATATCCACAAATATTCATAGTTCAGTGTATACACCATGATTTGTCTTCCATTAAACTTCCTAATAGCTATAAGGTGCAAAACTAAACAGAGAAAGATCTTTGGCATATCTTACCTTAGCATGTGATACAGTAGAATTAACAACCACTGCAGCCGCCAACACATTGTCCGAAAATAAGGCATAATGATACAGCTGAGGGTCATCCAATTTCTCTTGGTAAGGGAATTGCTGCTGAGAATAATTCAGGGCATAGAATTCAGTTGAGAGGCGCAAAGGAAGACAGTGAAGACCCTTGGGGAGTGTTTTTGCTGTTAACTGAGTCAAGAACATGGTCTGCTTTCTGTGAACACGGAGCTGCTCTTCTGTTGAGTGAAGAATAGCACGGAGCTTCTTCACCAAAGCTGCACAATCATCTTGAATTTGTTTGCCCATGGCCAATGTCTGATCCATCGCTCTCAGTTTCTCATGGGCACTGCAGTTGAACCAAGTAATCAAATTATGACACAGACACAAGATTCAAAGAGTATTTTGACTCCACAGTGAGTCTTAGTAATAACTAACAAGGGAGTTAATATCAATACATACTTCCTTGGAAGATCTGAATCCTTTGTTGCATCACCAACTGCCCTTTGAACTTCTTTTATCCTTTGTCGAAGTTCCCTGATGAAATGAGCATTGCTTCTTGTTGCTGTGAGTGAAAGATAGACCTTTGCCCTGATCAGTTGATCTTTCAGATACCGAACTTGAGTATTAGACACGCTGTCCACTTGGTTACCATTCTTCTCATTTTTATGACCTCGATTGGCAGTTTCTCTTGTGCCAACATTGCCACCTTTTTCGACAGATTGCATCTTAGGTTTTGTCTCCTGAAGGACGGAGAAAAGGAATATAAGCTGACAGGAAAGGCATGTTGCAGACATATACTATACCTTCCACAGCCAGAAGAAAGGCAAGCGTGGAGACGGAAGGAAAGCAAAGATAAGAAATTCCATGATAAATCTGCACTAATTACCAACATCCATGGTGGCCTATGTTACTCATACTCTTCATTTTACCAGCTCAATTATATAAGTCAAATGATCCTCGGCACTCCAACATGGGTATGGACATATACCCAATGGATTCACATAAAGTTGTAAGGCAATCAAAACTTAAAGCATAAGAAAAAATTGACACAGCTTATAAAAATATGAATACCAGATTGTTGGAAGCAAGGTGTGAGGGATCGTTGTCCTTGGCATTGACATTGACATCCGCATTTTCCACCATCTGCAAGCCATCAACTCCTTTCACCTCATTCACATCTGTTACCTGTCTGATGGGGTTTTCTAATTCAGTACTATTACTCCCACTGCTAGTTGTAGTAGTAGATAATATGCGGTTTTTGTGCTCCACCTCCACTGGCTGCACTTCCAGCACCTTGCCATCTAATCAAGCAAAATACTGTTTAGATTAACCATTTTAACTACTGAAATGAATCACAATTCACACAAACTTAACAAATTAGTAAGACAGCTAACCTTGCATGGAGGGTTTTAGTTTGGAAGATTTGTGGGAATAAACTATTCCAACAGGTTCCTTAACAAACATTTCGTTTTCCTAAAAAGTAATTAAACAGCAAAAAATTAACAAAATTAAAATTAAATACAAAAACTGCAATATTAGTTTCAACCCACACTATATAAACTAATTCAATTTACCTGAGGAAGCACATTAAGTTGCCCTGTGCGACCAGTGAAAGCCTGACAGACAAAATTGAAAGGAAGTTCCAATATCATCAATCAATTTTCATTTTTTTTTTTTTTTTTTGTTTTGTTTTTGAAAAAAAAAAAGGATAAAGTAAAATTTAAAAGCACTCACAAAGGTGGAAATTTCTTCACTTCCATCAAGCTCTTCACTAGCTGCACCAAAATAAACCCAAAAACACAAATTCCCAACAAAAATCACCCAAAAATAAATTAAATTTAGATGAATTTTGAGAAGTAAATTAAAAAAAAGGGAAAAGGGTTCTTACAAAAAGAAGGGAAAAGGATGCCAAGCTTGTCGGTGTAAAGAAGAATGGGGGAAACTACTGTAATAAAAAGCAAACATAAAACGGGTTTCCTGAACCCCATCTTCAACTTCATCGGATATCCAATTGAATTAAATGGTAATTCAATTTAATGCCTACTTCATTTCCTAAAACAAGAAGATTGGATCTTGAATTCTGGAATATTTTGGATCTTGAAAGAAAGAAAAGAAATCCGGTGTTGCTCAGTTATAGCTGTTGTAATCTTGAATTTGATGACAACAGTGAATGGACGGGGGAGAAGCGAGTGATATAGAGAAAGAGTGAATGTGTGTAGTTGTGTGTGACTCTCTCTTTTGAGTTTTGACAGTCTGGAATGGATACAACTTGCTCTTTCATTAACTGTAAATCTGAGTTCGCTATTATTAGCATGGGTTAGTTAAGTAATACTCGCATCGTCCCGTGTTCGATTGAGCTACGAGTATTAGAATTGTGGGCGTAGTCGCATTTCCTTTTGTTTGCTGATTTGCTCTATAGAAGTAAATTTACTTCGTACTTCATTTAGTTTTGGTTGTGTAAAGTTCACCAAAGTGAATAATTGCCTAATTGGTAGGTTTTGTTTGTGAGAGTAAAGTAGTGGTGCCTATGACTTTTTAAATCATAGAGAAAATTTAAAGGGACTACCTAAAAAATAAAGTGTAGTAAATATAAAAGGAACAAAGGGAATAGGTACCGGTAAAGTAATAAGATATAGCTATTCAGATTGTCATAAAAGAAAGTGTTTGTAATTTTTGTAAACATTTTTTAATTAAAAGTGTCACAGTATTAGCAAATAAGGAAAAATTCATCTAATAAATCAAGAAAGAAAAGATTTCACATTGATAGAAATGCAATAATGCATATAAGATATAAGTCATATAAGTGTATACACTTTTAAAACAAACATGTATATAGTAAAGATGGAGGCACTAGAATCAAATTAGATATTTTACTTCATTAAGGATGACAATGCTTTACAATTTTTTTTGTGAAATTAATCCACTCAATTAAAACAAATGTTGTTTTGTTATCTTCCAAGTTTCAACAATGATTCATTAAAACTTAATTTATGTGCACCTTCTTTTATAGAAAAACGAAGAACAATAAATGGATTTGCTCAAAATTTCCACGGTCGCCTACTGCTGAGATGTGTGTTAACATGGTTGCATATTGCTTTAACGGGTGCTCCAAGATCCTCCCTCATTTAGGGTTTGAACCTACTCGTAATCTATGTTTTGTGAAACTCAATATGCCTAACTTTAGTAAGTTTGAACACACACTGTTATTTGTGACGAGTAAACTGTCATTTACAAGGACGCCATTTCAAACGTTTGCGAATTTAACAGCATATTGACCAAACTCCAAACTACCCCATTTTTAAATGTAATATGACATAAATACCCTGTGATTAAAATAATAAAAATTGATGCCTTAATCTCACAAATTGTGGAAAAAGAAAAAAAAAATTAATTTGATGAACAAATCAGGATCGAAAAATTCTCTAAAAATTAAAGAGGCTCTGATACCTTGTTAAACTCAAGAAAGATTGGAGAAAACAGCTTAGCCTGTATTATATATATATATATATTACAATACAAGGAAACCTAACATGCCTAAAACTTACTCCTCAGGGATATACATGCCAAATATAACCAGAGACGGAGCCCCGGGGGGGGGGGGGGGGGCTTGTGGAGGCCCGACCCCCGTGGCCCAATCGCCAATCCCTGTTTTTTCAAACATGGCACCCATAAAGATATAGGATAAATGGTTTATTTTTGGGCGTGTTCGGAAAAAACATAGCTGTAGAGGTAGCTGTTAGCTGTGAAAATATATACTCCCTCCATCCCATAATAAGTTCCTATTTTCCTATGTTGGAGATCTAAAATGTTGTTCCTGTTTCTATTTTTGAATAGTATGTAAATACCATTATACCCTCACTTTTCTAACTTTATTCATTGTACTTTCTAATTTACCCTTTAATTTTGCATATGCCTTGTACTTTTTTCCACTTTCTCTTTCTAACTTTTGTCTATAATTGTACTTTCACTTTTATTAATGTACTTCATCCACTTTCTCCTCCTATTTCTTAAATATCGTGAAAAAACACAAACAGAAACTATTTATGGGACGAAGGAAGTAAATAAGTATGAGTGTTTGGTAAACTAGCTATTAACTAGCTACTTCCTCCGTTTTTTTTTTACTTGCAACAGTTTAACTTTTTACACTATTCACATATCTCACTTTGACTAACTTTAGTGATTTATAAGTTAGGAAAAATATAATCATATGAAATCTTGTTTTACTCATCTTGATTTATACTTTTATAATATTAAATTTTTATAATTTATACTTCTAAATTCTAATATCACTTCTCCTTACAAGTACATGATATTCCGTAAATTTTGCTAACACACTCACCTTCTAGTACTTGGTATTACTAGATGATACTCCTCCGTTAAAGGCTTAAAGGGTAGTATGAATATTGAATAATGACGAATGAATGAATGATAGATATTTGGGCTCCAGCTCCACTAAAAGATTTATAGTGTGGACAGGTTAGTGGTTAGAAAAAGAAAAAAAAAGTGACAAACAACTCAAGTTGGTGTACACTATATCACTGTATTGTCTATATAGTATAGTCATTAAACTGAATTGCAACTTGAAACTAATTGTAAGTTGCAACTCAAAATGATGAAAATCTGGAAGAAACAAGCAGTGTTAATGTGGTTGGTAATACTACAGTGATGATATCAAAAGGCGGCGAATCTGCAATAGGAATGAACTGGGGAACCCTATCACAACACAGACTACCAGCAACCAAAGTGGTGGATCTGTTGAAACAGAACAAGATCTCTAAAGTGAAGCTTTTCGATGCCGACCCAGAAGCTCTTAATGCTCTTAGGGGTACCCACATTCAAGTTATGGTTGGCATTCCTAATGATTTTCTGCCTATTCTTAGCTCTTCTTCCATAGCCGCTGATTCTTGGGTTCGCCACAACCTTTCCGCTTATGTCTCTTCTAACCCTCCCGCCGACATCAGGTATTCAGGTCTATTATTTCGCTCTCTCCGTTATTTCAACTATATATATATAAGTATTTGATTTTAGTTTGAGTTTGACAAACGTTTGTGTAATACCGTCTTACCATCATAAGACTACTTTTGTCGGCCCTAATGATAATGGCCGTAATTTGGTTCAGATATTATATGATTCATAGAAGTATTATAACCTTATGCACTTGTATACTAACTAGGTTGAGGGTAATAAGAAAAATTCAAGAAATCACCCATCACCGGTGAGCAATCTTCCCACGACCGACCGTGTTGATTAGAGTTAGGATTATTATCATTAGATAATGGGAAGTAATGAGGCTAAATCTCAACTTTTTTGAGCATCTGACACAACCAAAAGTCTTTGGGCATATGTAGCTGATTAGTCTGATAAAGTTTGCTTGATTAGGAATGTTGATTAAATAATATGGTAATAAATATATGCCTGATATTTTGCATCTTGCTATATTATACTGTATGATGATTGCCTTTTCTTCAATGGGAAAGGATTCTAAATGCACAAAGTATGCTCTAATACCTTTTCCCTTGGCCTCGGTCCTTCAACTTCATTCTCACTTCTCAGATCGTTATCATAAAACACTGGTAAAAACTGATAGTGACCTGTGCACAACAAGCTGTAGATAATATAGAGTGTGGTTGAATTTCTTAGCCAGAGTATATACAACAAGCATAGTTAGAACACGTGAGATGTAAGGTCTCGTTTCAGAGATCCTCCCATTCAAAATTCTTCACATGGTGACTTGGTGTTATCATCTACATTCCGATTCCATGATCAGTGGAAAAGAAATCCACCCATGTAAATTCTTATCTTTGCCATCACAAATTCACAAGCAATTTGGTAATTATCATCAGCCTAAACCAAATTGGAATCAAAACAAGCAAGTTGTCCTCCCTGATTTCTTAGTTTCGAATTCCAGTTGGAGAACTATGTTGAATGGCCTCAGCAAAGAGCTGTAGCCTAGCTGACAAAAGGATGAATCAAATAGGTACCAACTTCAATGAGATTGCCTCATGGTTACATAAGATGGTGCCTTCTGCAGCCGACTCTTTTTGTATAAAATCATAGAACTATAAGAGTTGATTTTGATTTGGTTTTTTATTACTCCACTTGCCTTAATTAAACTTTGGCAGAAAACCATCCCCAAGTACTTGCCTTGATTATGTATAGACTCTAAAACAAGAACCACTACTTTGCCTTTAGTGCCTGGGTTCTAGGAATTTCTGTGATAGAACCACCTATCAAGGTCTACACCGGTAGGCCCAAAGTTGACAAATTGAAAGTCAAGGGTCAAAGAGCGTCAACCGAAGCAAAGGAAACAACAGCAGCAGGGAAAAAAAGACTAGAAGGGGTCAACAAGCAACAAAGAGCAAGGGACAAAAGTCATTAAGAAGAAGTTTGGGAAAACTAGCAACAAGTATTAGCTATGTCATATTTTGGTTTTGCTTTTTCGGCTAAGTATTCACATGTAGGCTAATTCCACTTTAGATGCTTGAGTATTATAAATGTAGTAGTAAGTTAGTAGTGGAATCATCCAGAAATTAAGCAAGTGAATCTTAGAGAGTTGCAACCTCAAGTTGCTTGGAGATTGGTAGCCTCAAGCTACTACCCTTGTAACCTTTTGACCGTTATTAATCAAAACTCCAGCATTTAGCCTTACAATTATTGCTGTTTGTGTTCAAAAAATACTTGCGGCAAACCTGGTCTGTTACAATTTCTTTGGGGTGTTTTTTTGGTCCCATTTTATGTTTATTCACCATTGACTGCTTGTTATATAATCTGCAAACTTCCTGTCTACAAAATAAATTACTTTCAAGCATTTACTGTTGTAGGTTGCTGCTCTAATTTCAGTTTTTAACTTCTGACTAGTTTCCTACTTGGCAGTTGGTACATTTATTTGATCCTGAGCTGAGCCTGAGTAACTTCTTGTCATGGAATTGCAAACCACTGAATAAACATCTTACTCAATTTCAGGTATGTAGCTGTTGGAAATGAACCCTTCCTCACTAGCTACTCTGGCCAATTTCAGTCTTATGTTGTGCCAGCTCTACTTAATTTGCAGCAGTCATTGGTCAAAGCAAATCTTGCCGCCTCTGTCAAGCTAGTAGTTCCCTGTAATGCTGATGCCTATGAGTCAACTGTACCATCTCAAGGAGCCTTTCGCCCCGAACTTTCCCAGATTATGACTGAACTTGTTTCCTTCCTCAATTCCAATGGTTCTCCATTTGTTGTCAACATCTATCCCTTTTTAAGTCTTTATGGAAATTCAGATTTCCCCCAAGACTATGCATTTTTTGCAGGGACAAACCATCCTGTAATAGATGGACCAAATGTCTACTACAATGCCTTTGACGGTAACTATGACACATTAGTTGCAGCACTTAACAGAATTGGGTATGGTCAGATGCCCATAGTGATTGGGGAGGTTGGTTGGCCTACAGATGGAGCCATTGGTGCAAATCTTACTGCAGCCAGGGTTTTTAACCAGGGCCTTATAAATCATGTCCTTAGCAACAAAGGGACTCCTCTCAAGCCTGGGGCCCCACCTATGGACGTTTATATCTTCAGCCTTCTTGATGAAGACTCAAAGAGCACCCTCCCAGGGAACTTTGAAAGGCATTGGGGAATTTTCTCTTTTGATGGGCAAGCTAAGTATCAACTGAATCTTGGTCTAGGTGTTGGGTCTTTACAGAATGCAATGGATGTTAGGTATCTCCCGGCTAGATGGTGCATTGCAAATCCATCAAAGGATCTATCTCGTGTGTCAAACCATTTACAACTTGCTTGTAGTGCTGCTGACTGCACTAGACTTAATTATGGTGGTTCATGCAATGGAATCGGGGAAAATGGGAATGTATCATTCGCATTCAATAGCTACTATCAGCTACAGAAACAAGATGTACAGAGTTGTGACTTTGACGGTCTTGGTGTGGTCACTTTCTTGGATCCTTCAGTTGGACAATGTCGATTTCTTGTTGGTATCACAAACCCTTCTTCAAGTCATGGATTGCGCGGCAAATGGATGATTTTCTGGACATTATTCTTTTCAGGGAGCATTGTAATTCTACTTCAGGTCAAATAAGACTATAAAGAACAGGGTTATATTTGCTTATCTTTCTCCATGTCAATATGTCATGATTTGGGTTTGGACAACCAAATAATACAAAAAAATTAATTTAAAAAAAAAAAAAATCCTGACGAGGGTAATGAAATACTTGTACAATCTTCCAGTCATATATGATGAAATTAAAAATCAATCATTTCAGAAACAAAACAAAATTTGTACATCAGATGGAGCTAAAACTAATTAGTTTTCTTTAGTCATATCCTAGTTGTATGATTTAATGATGAAATAATAAATAAATCATTTTGAAAACAAAACTTTTTTTATTTTTATTTTTTACATAACACAATTTGTACATTGAAGGGGCTATAACAAATGTACTTAATTTGGCAAGACATTTATTCCCAAAAATAATAATTTGAATTATCTGAAACTAACTAGACATCTAGACCAGGTTCATGACTTCTAGTTCGAATCAATGCACCACCATTGGATCAGATCAACGAAATTGGATAGTTTTGCTAATCCAATCCACAAGAATGATTAGTGAATAATACATAAATAATCTTTTCTAAACATAAAACTTCTAACTATCGTGTTAACTTTTTTGTTGTTAGACTCGTCATAGTACATAAATAATTCTGCAGTTAGAAAGATCATTTGTAGTACAATAGAACAAATTTCAATTCGTGTTAGCATGTACACTCATGAAAAGGAGTTACGATGATTAGCTCTCTTTAGGATGCAAAAGCGCAAAAGTTGACTCAAGGTCCCAAATTTTTCCGACTTCCCTAGAGGGACCTTTCTCTCATTGTCTTTGGGCGATCTGCCTACGTCTTGTGCTGTGCAGGTACTCGACACATTGGGGCTCATCTGCATAAAGGGAAAGCAATCTAAACACCTTAGCCACAAAATTCACTACGCTTATTTAAGTTGGGACATCATGACTTGCATTATTCACACACTATTTTGACAATAGTTGGTGAATACCACTTGGGAGGAGGTATTAGGTGGGAATAAAGATTTATTACCACTTGGGAGGAGGTAGTAGGTGGGAACAAATATTAATTTAGAAAAATGGACAATTTAGGGTAAACTAGCATTACCATAGGAATAAACCTTGATTTTCCTTACAAATTTACATACAAATTCATTCTCATTACCATCATTTACGAACACCTACCAAACATGCCGTAAATAGTTTAAGCTTGCAGAACAATAAAGCCTTAGTCCCAAAATGATGTGAGGTCAACTAACAAGAATCATCATAATAAACTGTCGGCAAAAAATAGGAACATAGAAAGAAAAGTGATAGATGAAAGTGGACGTAAAACTAGAAATAATAAAGTGAGCAAAAACAGAGAGCATGTAAAGTGAAACCTCAAAGCATGATTTACAAAATAAATTAGATGATTTTTTATAAAAGGGAGCTAAGGGGATATAAATAGAGAGGAAAAACAAGCGAGTAAAAACACATAATAAGTTCGAGAAAATCTTTATATAGGATAATAATTAGAGTTTGTAAAACACAGTGAGTTTAGGTAAAACTAAAAAGAAAAAAGTATATAAAAAGTTATTTTGCACTATCCAACGCCATATATTCCTTAGTCCCTTAAAGGCTAATATCACTCTCAATCACCCTCTCCAAGAATAATGAAGTCTTCCCCTACCCATCATGATCTTTTCACTATGCCACTCTTCAAGTTTCCTTACCGGAGCCTCACTCAATCTCAAGCACCTTAAATGATTGTCCCTCCATTATGTTCTCAATATACGTATTACTTTCTTCCTAATCATTTCATTCCTCATTTGATCCTTTCTGATATGGCTACACATCCAACGCAACATATGCATTTCCGCTACATTCATCTTATGAATGTGAATGGTAGATAGCCAACATTTCGTACCATATAATAATGCATGCCTTATTCCCATAGAGTAGAATTTTCCCTGTAATCTATGGGGTATGCAGGATAACATAAAACACCCATAGTACCCTTCCACTTCAATCAACTTGCTTTGATTCTAAGCAAATTCCTCATCTTTTAATAATAGATCATATACATAACAACTCTCCCATCTAAGGTGATTGCCCTTTAAGGAGCAAATGAGAATTCTATGTATGTTGGGGAAATGTTATACAATGTACTAACTTGCTCTGTGTAATGTTTGGCAATTATCCAACATCCCAAAATGGAAAATTCCATTTTCATTTAACAGGAGTAAAATATATATATATATATATATATATATATATATATATATATATATATATATATATATATATATATATATATATACATAAGAACAAAATTATTATACCATGGCTTTCAAGAGATCTACAGGAGACATAAGTAAATAATACTCGTAAGTCATGGTAAAAGTAGGACACAAACCTGATGGCTGTTACTTGGATCAGCATACTCTATGTAATCATAGCCTTCTAAAGATGAACATCTTCCTAAACTCTCCTTGTTAGAGCTAGCATGCGAGCAGCATTCTTCAAATGATCCACTTATTTTATCCTGAAAATGAGATCATTTCATTATAGGTAAATTTCTAGAGAAGATAAATATCATGTTGTCAAAGAAACATAAACCCAATGATAGATAGGTCAAGAGGAGACATCTCTGCCAGCAAAATGTAAGGAAAAATACTACAACATACATCATACATCATATATAGTACTTTCAGATACATCATACATAGTACTTTTAGATACATCATACATCATACATAGTACTTTTAGATACATCATACATAGTACAGTTTACCTGGAAATACCCATCAGCAGCACATATGTCTTCATTAGATATCATGTCCTGCATTTACCACCAGAAAAATGTCAATGGTGAAACCATTTCCCACAAAGAGAAGAATACTTTCAGATACATGTTTCTTCTTGCAGCCTAGGTGTTAATGTCATAGGCTCATAGCTCTTAATAAGTTTAGTTCATAGGTACAAGTTGAAAAGGACGTATATCATCTACAGACCCATTGTGTGCTAGGGAAAGCCCGAAAGCCACTTAATGAACAACATTTAAATAAATATTCAAGAAATTTTACATACACTTGTGCCCAAAACTGGTACGATTTCAGAGAGAAAATCTCCGACAGATTTAGCAGTTGAAAAGCTGGGCGGAGCAGAAGATGAGCTTGCAGCATCAGTACCCGCAATATGAAGATTAGATATTATCTCATACAGCAGCTTCTAAACATATAATAAAATACGCATATATTAGTCCTAAATTAAGAAAAATATGACCATGTTCTTTTCAAGATGCACTTGAAAAGATACACCTGTTGCGTAATTAGTACTCTATGCAGATATGTTTACAGTATACGAAAGAGGTGTCAGCTATAACAGGAAAAATTCTATTATACCACAATTAAGTCACAGACATGACATCTTCAAACTCAACATAAAGCACAAAAAAGTTCATAAATTAAACAGGGGTGTGGCAAAGATTTTCGGGGCCTGTGCGATTTTATAAATTGGGCCCTTTTCTATGATTAAAAATAAGAGATGAAGATATTAAAAAAATAATAAAATTTGCTTCAATGAACATAGTATGTAAAAATTCGGATTATTGTGCTAGTCAATTTTATTTTATTATTTTCAATTTTCATATATAAATTGATACATTACTTTTGATCACCAATTATTAACAAACAAAGAATAAAATTATAATTTTTATACTTCAAAAAAAAAATTAAAAAAATTATTAAAATACAAGGGTAACAAATTAATAGTACATATCAAGATAACACCAAAAACATTGCAAAGCAAGAGAATTAACAAGCAAGTGTTGAAAATTTAGGAATTGAGCTTTAAAAAAGGGGGGGGGGGGGGGGAAAGAACAAACAAAAAGGGTGAGATATTAAAGAAGCGAAAAAAATCGAAAAAGATTAGTGGGGGTATAGGCTGTCAATCCTAAGACTAGAACCTAGGACCAATTGCTTCAACCTAAAACTCTTTACCACTAGACCAAAGGCAATTTCTCATTAAAATTATTTACTTAATCTGTATATATCAAGTTTAATTCGGGGCCACAAATTTTTGGGGGCCCAAAGGCAATTTCTCATTAAACTTGTTTACTTAATCTGTATATATCAAGTTTATTTCGGGGGCCCAAATTTTTGGGGGCCCTGTGCGGTTGCGCCGGTCGCACCGCATCTCTGCTGCCCCTAGAATTAACTATCCCGGCTGTCAAAAAGAAAATGACGTTTAAGTTTCGGCATACACTGAAACAATACCAGCTTCCCTAAATTTACTTTAAACTTTTCAACAACCACCATTATAAATTTATAAGAGCCTACCCAACCAATCTCTTCTCATTTACTCAGATATACGAGCATATCATATAGGCATCAACGACGTGACATACGTAATCAAAACAAGGTTGTTCAGTAACTTGCGTTAAAGACCATAATCAAAACGGTACAAAACATCTTAGATTGATACAATGAAATTCATATATAATAGGAATATTACTCATACTATAATCATTCATAAGAGTTTAAAACCTCAACAATTATCCTCTTGTGCTAAGACACATATTAAGAACAACAATAGGAGAATAAAAAACTGTCATAATAGAGACAAAGTTAGTAAGAGGCATACAACCGCATGGGATATGAAGAGAGAGAAAGACAGTGAAGGGGCCACATAACATGGGTTTAGATGTCAATTATCGTGATTCGTGAAATTTCAATATACCAAAAGGCCACTTCCACATCACAATTGTTACCAGGATCGTGGCTTTTTTCTTCAGTCTTCACTCATGTACAAGAAAAGAAAAGTGGTGCTCAACATGAGCACTAAACATCAAGATTACAACCAACTTATAATACAGCAAGTCAGCGAGACACCTTTTTCAAAAAGAAGGAAAAGTGTACTTCCATGATACTCTCATAATCACCACTCTTTAAACCTTTACTTCTTTGTCTGTTCTCCTTTCTATTCATCCTTCTCATTTCCAATGTGTCTTGAATGATCTTTAAATACAACTTTTCCAGTAAAGGTGGGGAAAATATACGAGTATCATACTCTCATCTAGCTCCAACGAATACCTAAAAGTGTTATTGTTTCTAGCCAATAGCTTGGCAGCAATGACTTTGAGTAAAAACTTCCACAATTAAGCCATTTAGGATGTTACGGGTAAGTAAAGCAATTAGAGGAAATTCAATTAAAGATAATACTAATATTTACAACAACGATTTTGTAACACATGACTAGAATGGAAGAAGTGGGTCTTATATCCTAATTGTCTATCTCATTTAAAATACACATTTCCAACCTGCAGTTAACAAAGGATCTAGTGACAACAAAACCCAATTCAATGGGGCAGGGCTAGGGAGGTAGATTTGTAAAATTGAACAATAAAGAGGTATATAATGTTAAATATTCTATAATGTTTCCTAAAGGATTTATGTCTTCGTCAAATGCAATTACTAGATATATTAATGGATCGTTATTATGGAGATAATAAGTTCGTTCTTTTGAGTCGTCATCGTCTGTTGCTAGACGTGATAAATGATCTTTGGGCTAGTCAAATAGTCCAAAGCCTAATAGAATGGATCCTATGAGGTCACACATAAGGGTGATGGATTGAACAAAGAATGAGGCTCATCATTGGGCCTCAAGGATGGTGGCCAGCCATACGGGATTAAAGAGAGTATTTTGGGCTTGGTTTGGACTCTAATTATACATGTGATGTATAAATAGAGGCCTTGCCTAGGGTTTGATATAACACACTTAAGCAGTCAATTGAGAATTCACTAGCTAGCAACCAAACCCTAGCCTCATGCAATCTCTCTCCTCATCCCCTTCCTCACGTCAGCCGTATGGTCGCACAATGCAAGGTGGTGCACGGTGGTGGTGTGGTGTTCGTGGTCGGTTTTCTCCTCCCCTCTCAGTAAAAGGTGGCTCGAAGTGTTCGTGCCCGACTAACTAGCATTAGTGGAGGTTCAATCCTAGCCCATGGACCAAGTAGAGGACCAAGTAGAGGCTCTTATTCTCCTAATCGTTCGTGGTCGATCGCTTGTGGAATCACGCTTCAAAGGTATAATTATGTGTTGTGCATAGATCCTTTTTAGGTGCTTATGAATATGATTCATGCAATTCCGCTTAGAGTACCTATTTCCCTACAGTGGTATCAGTTAAGCCTCTTGCATTTACGCATATTGATCATAATTCTTTGATGTCCACAATTTGAATTCAATAAAGAGGGAGAATAATTTAATGGGTCAATTATAATTTAAATGTGATTTAACATATGAAATCGTTAAATGTGATTTAATTTGCTACCAAATTAACCCCCTAAGTGTTTGAAATTTTCGAATTCCCTAGCCCTAGATTCGAATTTTTCGAAACCCTAAACCCTAAATTTTGATTTTGAGTTTTGTGTTTTGATTAATTTCAATTGTTTTAAGCTTCATGAATTTAATCTAATTGATTTCATGTATAAATTATGAATTTTGCATAATCAATGTATTTAATTTAAGAGCTAAGGGGATTATTTTTCATGAAGAACCCTAGAAATTAAAATTAGATTGTGAATTTAATTTTAATTAGATGAATAAGCATAAAAGTTATGTTTTAATTCATCGTAGACCACATTAATTTTATTTAACAAAAGTTGTTAATTAAAATTGAAATTATAAAAAAAAATAAAAATAATAATAATAATAATAAGGCAATTTTGTATAAAACCACCTTTTTAAAACTTGTTTTTGTAAAAAAACCACCTTTTAAAAAAAATGTTGTGAAGACCACCTTGTTTAAAAATTTTGTTGCAAAATAACACCACTTGCCGGAAAGTTGCCGTTGACCATTAAATTCCGGCGTTGACTCAGTCATGTGCGAAGCACGTGACTTTTAATTACCCAATTTTTTATTTTTTTTTTCATTTATTCTTCGAAATTCTTTGAAGAATAAATGAAAAAAAAAAATAAAAAAAAAATTGGGTAATTATGTTATCAAATCGACACATATTGACTTAAGAAATTTGAATATTGCACACTTGTCTCAGACAAGTGTTTGAAAGATTTATGTCTTCGTCAAATGCAATTACTAGATATATTAATGAATCGTTATTATGGAGATAATAAGTTCGTTCTTTTGAGTCGTCATTGTCTGTTGCTAGACGTGATAAATGATCTTTGGCTAGTCAAATAGTCCAAAGCCCAATAGAATGGATCCTATGAGGTTACACATAAGGGTGATAGATTGAACAAAGAATGAGGCCCATCATTGGGCCTCGTGGATGGTGGCCAGCCATATGGGATTAAAAGAGAGAGTACTTTTGGCTTGGTTTGGACTCTAATTATACATGTGATGCCTTGCCTAGGGTTTGATATAACACACTTAAGCAGTCAATTGAGAATTGACTAGCTAGCAACCAAACCCTAGCCTCACGCAATCTCTCTCCTCATTCCTTTCCTTACGTCCGTACAGCCGCACGGTGCAAGGTGGTGCACAGTGGTGGTGTGGTGGTGTTCGTGGTCGGTTTCTTCCTTCCTTCTCCGTAAAAGGTGGCTCAAAGTGTTCGTGCCCGACTAACTAGCATTAGTGGAGGTTCAATCCTAGCCCGTGGACCAAGTTGAGGCTCTTATTCTCCTAGTCATTCGTGGTCGATCGCTTGTGGAATCACGCTTCAAAGGTATAATTATGTGTTGTGCATAGATCCTTTTTAGGTGCTTATAAATATGATTCATGCAATTCCGCTCAGAGTACCTATTCCCTACATTTCCATTTGTTAAAAGAGCTAAATCCGAGGCATTTAATGGTCAATATCAATTGCCATCTGTTAATTAAAAAAAATGAGAGGCATATAATGTTCAATATTCTATAGTTCATTAATATATCGACATACATGCATTCAGAGAAAAGAAAGTTCAGCGTATAAGTTGGTATATGTGTATGTTCATTATCTTGCCATAGTGGGAATAAAATCATTTGTTCACCAGTAGTCTTTTACCTCCACATTGGGGGGATTTTCAAATTCAAAACTTTGTGTGCCACATAATATTTCTATAAATCTTCGATTAAATATTAAAAGTTACCAAAAATAAACTGGTTGATTGCATGACCTGACTATAGATTAAAAAAAAATAAAAAATAAAAAAAAAAAACAAGGAAAAGAAAAACAAACAAAATTTTGTAATTATAATATACTAAGAAATTCAATGTTCAAAACATATTACCTCATCCATACCAGCATCAACTCTCAGATCCTTCAGACTATGATATTCCTGAATCTTATTGGACCAAACAGATGAAACTTGTGGAGGATGTAGGGCATTATAGAAGAATATGGAAACTGAGTCATAGTAGAACTGTGGCCGAGAAGAGTTATGATCACCATCAAATTTTATGATGTTTTTATCACCCTACATTGACACCAGTAACAAAAGGCAGTCATGAAGCAGCCACTTACAGTATAATGTATAGAAACTTCAACACAATTGCATATGTATATATACCGCATACAATTTAAAGATAACATCAGAGTGGTGTGGTTGAATAAATTTATCCCCATTAGCATGTCCAAATAAGACAGGAATGAATGTTTGGCTTGCAACCTGCAGGAATCATGATCATACCATTTATTGTAGAAGAGCAAAGTCACATACAAACTCAAAGAGTTATTCTTACAAATTTTGTTATATACGAAGCTTTATCTACAAAATCAAGAACATCGCTCATAAGAAAAGCCTTCAAAATGAACTTGAACATTGACTAGGGGAAACACTGTCCACAAAGTTATATTGATTTTTTTCTTACCAAGTGCAACACCAAATTGCAAAGTACTTCAGATTGTAAAGTACTTCAGATTGTAAACCATCTTCCACAATTGAATAAAATTCAAAATTTCGGACGCAAGATTTAAGCTATCAGGGGCTTGTAAAGTACTTCAGATTGTAGCAAATTTGTAAGCAAAAAAGACATACTTAAGTAAAGTTTTAAAGAGCTTTATATATATATTACAAACCTAGCCTAGTAGGAAAAAATTTCAACAAACAATTTTAGGGAGGGGAGGGAGGAAGTCCAAGAGTCTTATTTGCAATATGTTCATGTCCCCATCTATACCTAGAAACTAATTTCCAGAATTTCAAAACTGCGCTTACAAACCTTTAGATTTTGAGGTGTTCGGAAGTTTTAAGAATCGATACTCTCTAAATGTAGCTAAGTGGGGATTGGCCTGAAACCGTACTGCTTTAGTGGTGGCAAGTAGAAAATTGGGTCTCTTAGTTATCTCAGAAATTTGTAGGGAATCGATAATATTAAGCATTTCACGAAGGTTACATAGATGGAAGAAAATGTCCTTGGTGAGCATTTCTTTGGTGGGTAAAATGGGGCGTCCTCGTGTACTTCATTCTTTCTAGTATAATTTTACTAAGAGCAAGTTTTGATTACGTACTTCCCTTTTCAACCCCTCAATGAGATTCATATTAGAGGATGGAAATTTGTTCCATTTTTGAAAGGGTAGTTGGGTAGAATTGTAGGAGAACCTCCATTCTTTGTTTATTTCCACATCTAGTCTGCCTATCTTCTCCACTTGTTGCTCCAATTTTAAATTTAGCCATTCTTGTAGTGATGCGTGGGATTTGCACTTTTGAAGGCCAACCGACAAAGTTAGAGGAGCTCTCCTCTATGTGTGATCACTAAAATGGCAAAAATTAGGTTATGGAAAGGAGTTTTTTTTTGGGTTTTCTACATGTAAATTCTAGTTTTGCTCCTCGAGTAAGCTCCCTGAATATCTAGCCTTAAGCAAATTTCTTTAGGAAGGATAAGGTTCCTCTTGTGGACACTGCCTTTAGGAGTTATGTGAAGGGAAAACATGAATGATACGCTCCAAAAACAGACTAAGGATGGCTTTGCTTTGCTGAGTTAATTATGAACCTTGCTCACATGTTTTTCTTCATTGCAAGTCGGCATGTTATCTTTCAAGTCGGATGGGTGGGGATGGTCCATGGTCTAGTATTATATTAATTGTTTGGGCAAGTAAAACTTAAGGAAGTGCAAAGAAATAGATGTTATACAGTTGTATATGCATAACATGGTTTTAGATGAAATATTTTCAAAGTTAGTATAGGTATCATTGAGTTATGCAATTGTAACATTGATAATGAAGCTATAAATAGCTATAATGGTAAAGAAATACTTTTAAAGTTGCATCAGTACCATTAAGTTGTGAAATTATACCATTGATATACCATAAACGGTTATAATGGTGCTAAAATGGCTCCAATGGTACACTAAATTTTGAAAATTAAAGTAATGTAATGTGGTACCATAACTTATTTTCTCTCTTTCCACTTCCATTAAGTCAATCTTGGTCCTCCCTTTCTCTATATCTCTCTCTTCCTTTTTTCTTTTACACACATGGCAATTATTTTTATAAAATAAAAAATTGTTGTGCAAAGTTACCATAATGCCACTATTATGCATTGAACATTTAGCCATTTGAACAACCTTGTAAAACTTTGGAGATCCTATTCGAAAAACTTTAACAATGAGAGGGGTGAATATGATAGGTAGATGTATACACTATCTCTCACATTATTTCTACACTTGAGATGAATAATTAGTTGTTTTCTTGATTGCATCCGTGCCATGAAAGTTTTAAATTGATGAATTCAAAACCGATTCTTGCAATTCCAAAAAGATAAATTATCCTCAAGTTAAAAAAAATGAACCTAAAATATGCAATGATTGTAATTATCTTATCCTTATCAATCTTCCTATTTTAAATTAAGTTTATTTTCAATGGTAAACATGCAAGTGCACTCACGGACACATACAAGCACACATGCACGCTCACACAAACAAGCATGTGAAACACACACACACATGCACCCACCATGGTGAGAGATCTGATGAGAAGGAGGTTTATAAATGCAAAAGTGAGAAGGGACTGATTCAATATTTGTAAGCGTGTACAGTAAATTGATTTTTGTTGAACCTGCAAGGAATTGAGGTCCTTGATATCAAACTTTGCCCTCCTCTTAATCACCCGCCGCATGTACTGCACAGCCATCTTCACCTATTCAGAAATCAATGTCAGAATTTTGCCTATTATATCTACTCTTACCAGTTCATTATCACTTGCATATTCTGCTTAATACAAAGTCAAACTTAATATTACAATACAGTAATTTTGGAGCACATTCATTGATGCATTTATATCACAATTTTATAATGTTTGCTAAACAAGGAGAATACTATACAGTGTTTTGAGTTTGATGGTGTTCTTCCACATTACTTCATTTTCATTCATACACCTCGGACTCTCACAGCCCCTTTGCCATAAGAGCTTCATTCACTGCTTGGATGGGCCTAATGGCAAGACCTCCAACACGCTTCCGGCAATTCTTCCCACTTAACCAATGAAAACCCTAATCACAATCATTGTTACCCAGAGAAAGTCTCATTCAATTTTTGTCTCAATCAATTTTTGTCTAGCTTTAAAGCTACACTAGCCAGGACCCAGGAGAGTGAAAATAGAAAGCCTACATCAGTGACTCCTATATTATAAGAATCAATGAAGAGAAAAGTCTGAAATCAGCTTGATATGAATCATGTTAATTATCCATTGACTAACACTGAAACTTGGTCATGGAAATATGAAATAGAACCCACATTCTCCATTTGCAAAAAAAAAATAAAAATAAAGTACAAGCAAAATACCACATACTGCAATGAATCATTCCGCACCACCAATTCTCTAAACCTACAGCAGGCAGCAGCAGAAGAAACAACAGAGGCAGGGGAGTGCTCACAACCCACTACCACCAGCAACAACTTCGTAAAGCTGCAGGCTGCCCCTTTGGCTTATTGTGCTTTTGGGATAAAGACAAATAGTGGCAAACGCAGTAATTAAGGCTTATGCCACATCATGTAATGAGCTAGAGTAATACGAATAAGAAAGAAGTTTAGGAGAGAGAATTTCAGAAAAATTGTAATTGGGAAACTTGGAGAAGTAATGACCTAAAGCCATTGTTTATAACCTTTTTTTTATTATTATCTATCAAAAATCTTGTCTTTCCCACAACTATTGTTCAATCTCTGTTCTTCTAGTTCAACTGTGCGTAGTCTGTTGCACATACCAGGCACCACTACAAGAGCACAGTATCAAATGTAAAATAAGAAAATCCCACTTCATGACTGTATTAATAATTGAAATCAGCATCCACTGTCTACAATACTCATTCAACTCCTTACTCTCATTCTCATGTCCCAATAAAAAGACAGAGGGTTTTCCCTCTCGCCCCCATTGTACCTGGCAACTAAAGTGCAAAAAATGGGTGAAAAAGGCTGTTGTGGTGGGATTGTGTTAGTCTTGGGGTAACCCGATACATATTGGACAAATTAAACTGAAAGATTAAAACACCCATAACACCCTTCAGTCAATGTCAGATCACCAACTTCAAAAACCACTACAATTTTAAACAAAAGCATCAGCTACCTTTTTCGTCTAGCCTCTAATGAGGCCAAAAAATCAACAAATATTCACCTCATGACCTTTAAAGGGCGGCTTCAGAAGAATACAATTAGATGTAAAATCAAGGGGTACTACTTTCCAAGTTCTGTCCTAATATCATTCAGAGATGCAGCTTGTAAGTGGTATTTTTAAAATGCCTCAGCGATGGTAATTCCCCTCCCTCCACCCCTGCCTCTCAAAAATTTTACAAGTAGTTAGTAGAAAAAAAACCAACGAAATGAAATAATGAAGACACAAGAATATGAAGAGACCCAAACACTTTCATCCTAGAGCCCTACTATTCTCAACAACAAATTCCAAAACCCCTTACCTTTACTATAAGGATTTTCGATCACCTAGCTTACCGCCAATTTATCCTCTTCACTCCTAGAACAACCTTTCTTAAGGTTAACATGCTTTTGTGACACACTGATACCTAGTTTCAAGAGATGTCATAATTGCTTTGCTACCCTCTGACCTCTCTTAGTTTACATATCTACAACCATTGTGGTCAACTGGTCATGATGGGGTCAAGTATAATTTTTGGAGCTTACTAGTATGAGATCCCAATCTTCACCAGAAAATGCTAGGCTAACAGAAATATAATTGGTTTAAATGATTAAATCTATCAAATAGCTGATGTTCCTCCAACCAAAAACATCCTTTTATCCTAGCAAATCATAACATTATATAGCTACAACTAGTAGAATTCTTACTCATTAAGATTTTCCAAAATAAATAATGAAGCGCATTATTGAATCTCACCAAAGCCTGTGAAGGAGATAAAGAAAAAAGAAAAGAAAAGACATCCCCTATGATTGAACTCAAAGGTCGGAAATACAGAAGTGGCAGAATTAGGAATAGGAGAATTGGGAGGATACCAATAACACTTCAGGTATAATAATGATGTCACCCAATTATATCCCATCTCCAAGATAAAAATTCGCTATAATTGACAATGACTTTCCTATGTTAGAGATACTTTCCCAGTCTAGGAGTGATTATTACCTTAATATTCATCACTGTTTCCTTTTGAAAAAAATGTAGACTACAAACCTGAATTTTAAGCAATGAAGGAGTAGTGGGGTGAATGAGATGTTGAGGGTGGGCTGGAGGGAAATTAATATCGTAAAGAAGTAGAAGTTCTTCAAAGGGAAGTTGATAGTTGTGGGAAAAAGAGGTTTTCAGAGATGTCAGGTGACATGCTTTTTTGAAGGAAATTGAAAGTTCATTAGAAACTTTGTGATGAAGAAGAAGAGTTAGCAGTTAGCAACAGACTGTGGATCTTAGGAATGAGGAAGCGTAAAGGGAGAAGCAGAGTCAAGTTATAAATGATGAAGATTAAGGCAACAAGAGAGAGGGAACTTCCCCAGGACTTTTCCTTGAAGGTGTGAAATGGGAGGAAGCGTCGAAATTTATTGAAGAGATACAGAGTATTTGGAGAGGTTTTAAGTGATGTTGATGCTATTTGTAAGATGTTCACATAAGAATGGATTATAACCATATCCTTCTCCACAAGGTAGGCGGATTTGCGGTTAGAGAGAGATCAGGCAACATCATTAATGGGTTTAAAGCAGCTATTTGCCATGATTGTTGCCTTATTGGGATGTGGTCAAGGATGATTTTGCTAGGAGCTTTTCTTACTAGGATTACTTAGAAGAGTATGAAATCCAACTTACTAATTTCTACAAAGGATTGATCATCTAAGACACATTATCATCTCAGCAATTTTCTCACTAGTGCATGCAAGATTGTCACGAATGTGTTGGCAAATCATAACACAATATCGTTGTCACATTTTTCCGTAGAGCAAAGGAAGATTTTGGAGGTGACCTTGGCAGCCAATGAAAATATGCAGAAGGCACACCATGAAGTAGTTTCGGTAATTACTTTATGATAGATTTTAAGAAGGCTTGTAATGAAGTGACGTTCTTGATGGCATTCCTTAAGCATGGGGTTTACTCCTTGATTAGAGAATGTATTTCTGATTTTTTTGGTAGTGGTGAATAGTGCTCCCAAAGAATGAATCTCTTACCCCTGAGAGCACCCTACAACACCTTTTCTTTCACTTTTTAATAGTTGACATAATTGAGGGAATCCTATGAGAGCGTTAGGGGTGTGATTAAGGTGGAGAGGGAGGAGATTTTATTTACCTCATTTTTACTAACCTTATTTGAACATATCTAAACTTAATAGAACTAGATATAAATTGAACTTGGTAGGCTAATCAACCTTTATATGAACTTATTGTCCTAAAATAGATGGAAATAAAAGTTTGTAGCATCTGAGTTTGAAAATATAAAAGTTCGTACCATGGTATCAAGATTCAAATAGGCCATCCAGGTGTGAATAATCACTAGGATCTGATTATTTCCAGAAAACTAGAAGGTGGAAGAAGCTTATGAGAGTCTAGTTTAAACAAGACTATTATTTTCCCTTATTCTAAATTCCGGAAATTGTTGCAAGTAAAATTAACATGTTTGAGATTAAGTGTGTCGTCAGGTTTGGGATTCAGGAGATTGGTGTCTACGAATATTGCTCTAGCATTTTTCTGGCACACTGGTATCAAGAGCAAATATGGGTTTTGTTGAAATGGGAGGAATGATCAGAGTAATGCTAGAGTGATACAAAGTACTCACTCTACTCCTTAAAGTTTGCTCCACTTTCCTTTTTGGGCTTTCCCCTTAAGTTAGCTCCATTTCATAAATGGCTATTGGGAGCACAACTTTACTCTCACAAACAATTTTTTTAGTCCCACTAATTTCCCCTCTCATAACTACAATCAAGTGATCAACCAAAACTTAATTAAGTGAACATGTCTTTCGGGAAAAAATAAAGGGACGGAGGGAGTACATTATTGTTTGTGGTGACTTTATCATCCCAATGGTAGGTTCGGCAACAACTTGCAAACAAAAGCTTGGGTGAGCAAAGACTAAATAATGCCTAACAAGAAAACTTCAAAAATAGCGCATGAAATCAAGTAGTAAAACTTGGCGATCCTACAAATCTACAACTACACCATAATTGCTAGGAAATAATACATACAGTGAATTTTGGGAGCCGAATCTTGTATACATCAACAAGTTCCTTCATAAGATCAAATAAATTAGAGAAAACGCTATCTAAAACCATCCCAGAGATTGAAGGGTCCTCTGATCCATAAAGAAGGCTGCATAAGAAACAGAACAACAACGCTAAGTTATTCAACAGCATTAAAATCTCAAAATCGTCCTCTGATTCAAACTATTTCGTCCACAAGTCATAAACCAAGTATTCATGATACTCGAAATGCTCAAACAAGTTTCATGTTTGTAATTTGATCTAAAGGTACTCACTAACGGAATATCAAGCCCCAAGTTTACTTTACTAATATATACACCATGACAAAATCCATGTAACTATTCTCCGACTAAAGAACAAACTAATCATTCAAAGGGTAAGAAATTTAAAATGAAATTGATCATTTCATCACCACCTCCAACAAAGCTTGAAAGAACATCGACAATAATGGGTCTACCAATTTTGACAAACCTATTGGAAATTATAATGAAAGTCGTATCAGCAAATATAGGATGAAGACTATTAAGAAAAACCTCAAAAGTTGAACATACTAAACAAGCAAACAACCTGTATAAAATTACACTGCAACAGAGAAAGATACAATTTATTGGATGATTGCTATTTGGAGAAGAAAAGAAAAGGAGGCCAGGTGCTTTGTACCTTGTAATGGCACCCATAGATCGTCCCCAAAGACCTATTTGCGACACGCGCTTGGTACTTCTTAAATAAGAGACGACAACTCTGAGATCGTCTTTCTGTCACAAAAAAAGAGAGCGAATGAACTTGATGGTCATGCAACCATGCATTTATAGTTACTGATAATGACAGTTATCTAGAACATAAACGAACCTCATGCCATCCCAGGCTAACATAATTACCATCAGATAAGCCTGATCCAGAGAAGTCCAGGGTGAAGACTGTGATATTTGCTGGAAGAAGTATTACAGCAGCCTCATTTGCATCTGCCCGACATCCACTGTAGTAGTAACACAAATGGGTTTTTGAAATTTCATGTATAATATTAATATATCAAAAAAACAAATAGATCAAAATTCTTGACAGACCTGTTTCCATGACAGTATACAACACACGGAAGAGGAGAATCTTCTGGGAGAAGAGATGGGACATAATGACTACACTTCAAGGTCTGGCCTCTTCCATTTTGAAGCTGCAAATTCTCATGGGGGAAGCATTGTACCAAGTTTATATGACAAAATGATGCAGCATGAACACATGACTTATGCTAGAGATAAAAAAAATACATTGAAAATCTATGAGACAATTCCCATACTTGCCTCTAAATCTTCCCTTTTGTACGCTCTGCCAGCAAGTGTAAAATCCTTCTCCCATAAGTACTGATCTGGATCATACACGGCCCTATACAATCAAAGATACACCAAAGTAATACAGAACATGTAAGAGAGCCATAGTAGTAACAGCAATAACACAATAACAATAATATGATAACCACAAAAATAAAAACAACAATACTAATTTTAAAATAAAAATTCATATTTTCAATAACGGGTAAAAAAAGGAGGTGGGAAGCAGTATGGAATACAAATAAACCTATCAAAATAAAATAAAAAATAAAAAATAAAAAATCAAAGCAATGATCTCTCTCTACATAAGAGAAAGACGGGGATGAAGAATTCCGCATATCAGGGGGGGTGTGGGCGCGTGGCTACAGAGGAAAATTAGAGGGGGCAGAAGCCATAGAACAGTATTGTCCCTCTTACTCAAGTACATGCTCAAAGGTATGTGGTTGAGGTCAAGACAGTGAATTAGATGATGTGTGGAGTGAGCATAAAGAAGACCAGATAATTATTAGATGAGCTGTAACAGATGTAGGATGTACCCCTTCCTTTCTGTGAGGAACCCATGAACCTATTAAACATTGGTTCTCATAATTTGGGTTTACCTATTGGAGGCAGGTTCGAATCCTATTGGAAACCGGTTATCACGAGGATTTCCAACAGACGTGAGGGTCTACTTTTCTCAGGGTGGGATAACAATGCTGATTTAATCATGTCTGTCTAGAAATTCTCCCTATTATCTTTCTCTTTTCAAAATTTCAGTAGTAATTAGTAAATACAAGTAATTATAAGAGGATGATGAGGAACTTTTAATGGTCTGGGTGCTGAATGATGTGAGGAGAGATTATTTCATGAGTAGGGATTTAGTGTGTCATCTGAAGGTCAAGGGAGTTTTAGGATTCGGAAACATGTCATCTTTGTTTTGTAGTCAATATAGTTAACTACTTTTTTTTTCTGACTGCGGGGAATCGATCTCAAGTCGAATTCTACGGCAAGCTAGGGAAAGGCATAAAAAGAGAACTTACTTATCAAGAAAAAATAAAAAATAGATATACATTCTTTATTCCCAAATTAGAAAAAATTAAAAAAAATAAAAAAAAAAAAAGTAGTAGAAAAAGGTAGCACACAGAGCATTCAAGCCCCCAACAATAATGAAAAACTCAACAAAAACAACAAAGATGCAATGATTTGTTCATTCCTCGAAATATAGCTCAGCCCCATCTATCTGGAGTTCTAGACCTTCCAGTTCAAATCAACAGGTCATTATTATAACTCTGGCTTCATAGTTGGGTTGATTTCTACAAGGCTAAAGATGAGCTTATGACACATAAAGAAAATTGAAGCCTTTGCTACAGTGTCAAAGTTGGTTCTTTTGGGCAATAGATGGTGTTACTAAAGTACCATTTTGAGGATAAAGTATTTCCCACCGTGAAATTGGGTTATGATTTTGAAGAAACCTTGCTAGGTACAGTGTAAAAGATTGTTCTTTTAGCCACATGTTGAAGTACCTAGAGCGAGCATTTGAGGGCAAAGTATCGTCCCATCATGAACGAGTGATGTAATTTTGAAATATTCAGTTGTAAGAGAACTTCATATAGTATTGCGCGTGAAAGAGTGAAGAGGAATACACTCATTAAGTGCATTGAAATGTGAGTAGAATGTCTTTCTAGACCTTATTTTTAATTATAAAGACAAAAGTTGTACATATGAACAGCAGAAACAGAACACACAATACCAGAGGACAAGTTGTCCTCATAGCAGCAGAATCAAATCATAACTTGGTCCAGTTTCTTTTAATTCCCCCAGAGTAACTTCTAAAACACCATTTTCCTTCAACTTTTGGATTATAATATATTAAATTAGAATGGCCCAGCAAATGGCACTTGTTTTGTATTTTTGGTGAAGTAGGAAAATGTTCTAGCTGATTGGGCTAAGATATAATCAGAATCAACCTTTATATTACAGGAGTAACCGGTGTATTATAAGGCTCAAGGTGCTCCAAGATGACAGGGATTTCCGAGTGCCTTATGCACCTCATTGAAGTGAACCGCACTTGATATTAAATGAAAATTATGAAAAAAAAAAAAAAAAAAAAAGTTGAGCGCCTCAGTGCTTCTTTTGATACGTCCATTTAGAGGCAATCTTGATGTCAAGGAAATACATTCAGTTTTCTTATTTTCAAACGGTTAGCTTAAAGAAAAAAAATGCCAATAAAATAAGCCAAGATGCAGCTTGCACATAACAGAAACATATGCACAAATTAGTGTTAAACAAAGCAACAACAAAAATGCTTGTCAATGATAGCATGCTGACAAGAACATAAGCTAGACACAGGAGAAATGGACTTGGTACCTGGGAGGTCGAACCACAAAATTGATGAATTGTTCAATCATATTTGTGACAACGATGAGACATATATACTATGGGTGAGAACCATGATAAATTCTCTTAAGTGCTTCTGTAAGATCAACTGGCATGTAAAACAGTGCAAACTTCCAGAAACAGCAGGCTGATCGGTGCTCCCAGCAATACGATAGAACTTGGGCAGAGAAAATAGCTATCTCTTAAATCATCAACATCAAGCTGAGAAGAAAAAATCCCTGAATTTGACAAATATATCCATTAACAAAAGAAGCTTTAAATCCACAATCCCAAATTCTCAATTTCTTACTTGAGTTTTATTTTCTTTTCTAGGAAACAAATATGAGAATTTTTATCCTTCCGCTTGGAGGGAACAGCGAAGATAATAATTAGTTAATAGCATAGGTGCTAAGAGCCTTAGACTACTAACCTATGTGTGAGGGGGGTTTTTTTTTTTTGACAAAAATATATAATACAATCAACAGCTAAAATTTGAACACAAAAAGGACACAAATACACCACAAAATTGCCATAATAGAATTTCGCAACAACTTCTCTTCATCCATACCAAATCCTGCAAAACTAATTTTTAACCAACCCACCGTCAACAAGGGGCAAAACCATGCCTCTTAATAAATGGCAAACAATATCTACAAAAGGTAACCTTGGCATTCATAATGCAGGAAGACATGTGGATAAACCTTACTAGCCCCTAGGCCCAACCAAGATGGTTTAAGTGAAAGAACTAGTATTAATCCTACCAATGCTAACGCCCAAACAAAAGCTCTAACTTTACAAGAATTTCAGCCTTCCGAATCAAATTTGCCGCCTGAAAACTAGAAATTGACAGGGTTGGATCAAGCAATTTGGTAAATCCGGTACGCTACTATAATATAACTCCAACCCCACAAACCCATTGTTGCAACAAACAATTCACAACTTCTACTATACAGAAAATCAACATAATAACATGTCAAATTGCAATAAAAAGATACAAAATCATACTCTATTTAAATTTGCTCGAATTCGCTATTATTAGGCACGAATTTGCTCGTTTATGCTCTAAATTAGGGTTCAAATTACACCTTCGAATTCGCTGCATAAATTTACATACATTAACCAACAAAATCAATACATTAGCCAACGAAATCGCTACATAAATTCGCTGCATAAATTTACTGCATAAATCAATACATTAACCAACGAAATCGCTGCATATATTCGCAAATCAATACATTAACCAAATCAATACATTAACAAATCCAATACATTAACCAAACCAATACATTAACCAACAAAATCAATACATTAACCAACGAAATCGCTGCATAAATTTACATACATTAACCAACGAAATTAGGGTTCGAACACCTTTGAATTCGCTGCACAAGGTTAGGGTATATACCACAAGTTTAGGGTTCGTTACCTGTGCGTTTATGCTCGAAAATTTGCTCGAATTTTCTGCTGGGAACGAATGAAGGAGGTAGCTAGAAAGAGGTTTTACACCTTTGAATTTGCTCGAAAATTCTTCTTATGCTGGGAACGAATGTAGACCTCACGCTTATGCTGCTGCTGGGAACGAATGAAGGAGGCAGCTTACCTTCGAATCGTTGCTCGAAAATTCTTCTTATGCTGCTGCTGGGAATGAATGAAGGAGGTAGCTTAATTACCTTCGAATTTTTGCTCGAATTCGTGCCTTATGCTGCTGCTGGGAACGAAGGAAGGAGGTGGTTAGAAAGGTTTTGGGAACGAAGGAAGGAGGTAGTTAGAAAGGTTTTTTATTTTGTATTCAGTTTTGGAATACAAATGGTCGTTGTAGCAATAACTAATTGCGTCGTTTATTCCTAAAAGAGCGACGCAAATGACAATGTTATTAAAAGAGAGACGCAAATGACATTATTATTTGCGTCGTTCTTTTAGTAATAAGTGACGCAAATAACCTATGTCAGTGTTTTGCGTCGCACTTTTAATAAATAAGCGACGCAAACAACCTATGTCAATGTTTTGCGTCGCACTTTTAATAAATAAGCGACGCAAATATTTTAAACTAAACTTAAATTATATCATTTGCTTAGTTTGTTTCTACAAGCGAAGCAAATGAGGCGACGCAAATGAGCATTTCTCTACTAGTGAACCTAGGTGTTTGCCAAAATAACCAGCAAATTCACTTCCTCGGGGCCAACCTCATCTTCGGCTAGAGGGTGGCCGAGTCTTCACAATATGTTTTCAGCTCGGCTTCACATAAAAAAAAGAGGCAGCATATAGACACGTGTTGCTAAAGTATCCAGCGAGTCTTCTCATTAGAAGCCTAAATCGCTTTCGGATATAGGATGACTACACTTTCACAACAGTATGTCTTCGACACATACAACAACACATATAACATGCACACTCGAACAAAAGTATATTTGCCGAAATGGATTCACAAAAGGAGGAAACAGATAAACTTATGTTTGTTTAGTTGACGCATTTGCCGTAAATAAATATAAAAGCAAGGGTATAACCATCTAGACACTGCTCTACTATTCTTAAAGATGGAGTTATTATGGAGAAAAGCATTGCAAACATCCTTCTTACCATATTGGTACTTTCGGCTTAGACCTACAAAAGCTAATATCTTCTTCTGGAAGATGTAATGGTAGCAGAGTAGCCAAGTGTTCAGAATGTATAATTCTCAGCCTCGTCTTCTTCTGCTCACTTTGTCGAAAAGCTTCAGCGGTTGCAGATCTTCGGTCGATAATTCATCAAGACAAAACATTACTTTTAACATTTTTAGGTTTAATTTTTTTCCATAATATAAATCAATATTTATATGTTACATTATCAATTCCTTTGTATATAAAGAAATTTGTACTTTTTTTTGTTTTTTTTTTGTTTTTTTTAAAAAGATGAAATTTATCATAGGACACTCACATTAGTATATTTTTTTTGTTGTTTTTGCTAAAACAAATTAATATAACCTTCTTTGTTTTTGTAGTTCTCCGTTAGTATGTATTTCTTAAAACATTGTTATGCTTTGACTTATTCCAATCTTTTTAATATCTTTGTTGGAATCTTAAAAAGGAGAAATAATATGTGTTTTAAAAAGTTTTTTATAAGTGTTCTGTCCTTTGTTTACTAATAAATTTATTTTATATTAATAATTTCATTATATCTTTTTAAGAAATTAGATATTTTACATAAATTTTATCAGAATATTAGTTTATAGAGATAAGTTTCATATTTGAGCTTAATATTTTCAGAACTGAATTACTTGAGTTTTATGTTTTTTACGATATGCACATGATTAAATCAAATTTTTCTTATATTAACATATTTATCTAATGTTAACAATTTCTGCTTTAGTTTTAATTTTTTGGTTTCTAAACATCTCTTAAAGGTAAGCTGAATATTGCTATTGAAAATTTAACACATTATTAAAAATTTCCTAATTATAACCATTAATATATGATTATTTATAGACTATATAACTATACCTTTACATTAATAAATGTTATTATTTTAATTTTCTTAGAAATTTATACATGTATATTAAGTGTAGCTTTTAGTTTACCTTAGAAATTTATGGTTGACGATTTAGATGTAAAAATTAAAGAAATTTTAGATAAGAATAAATTGTTCATAACTTCGAAATTGTAGTGTTAAAGAATTGTTTTAGCTTCTACAGTTTTTTTATGCCCCCTTCTTTATTATGGAGTTTATACTTTTCTTTCATCTTTAGTATAAGTTTAAAGTTATAATCTGAATTATCGTTAAAATAAGTTACAATGAAAAAAATACCTGACTATTGGTTGTTATTGATTTTGACTATTATAGTTAGTCAAGTGTTGTTTTCAATTAAAATTTAATATATTTATTTAATTCAAATGTATTGATGAATATTAATGTAGAATTCAACTTGTTTAGTCTAAATAAGTTGAGAAATATTATGAAACTTTAATTCCATTCATATTTAATTTTTAATTAGGTCAAACATGTGTACACATAGTTAAAACACTTTGACAATATAATACTTGGTTATTGTTAGTGTGATTTGATTGTATATAAATACAGATTCTACTTAACCATAACATATTAATCATAATTTCTAAATTGTAAAGATGTATAGTAATCTGCCATGTCATATTGTTATTTTTGGAGATGCATGTAGACATATGTTGGTAGGTTATTTAATTTATGTTTTAAATATTATGTATGTTTTTTTTTTCTGTTTGTAAATAACTTTGTGAATATTGTAGGTACTTCCAGAAGAATGGACTTGCTTGTTGGCTGAAGTTTGCAGTCCTTTGGAAGTTCTTCGTGGCCCTAATAGTCGTATATGGCCTATGCAGCTATTGAAGATTAGTAAAGATACGAAAAGTATTATGTGTTTTGATATTGGGTGGGAAAGTTTCGTTAATGTAAAATATTTGGTTGATGGTGAAATAATGTATATTTATCATGCTGGTAATAGGACATTTTATGTAAGGATCTTTTATCCGGCTTTGGTTGAAAGACTTGCTAGTATTGAACCCATTCGAGAAGATGAGAATATATAAATTCCTGTAATTTTATATTTGGACTTTATGAATATAACTTTATTAGAGGTCATTTTAAATTCAAATATAGTTTTTTACACTGTTCAAAGATTTTAGTATGCATTTTCAAAATATTAATAGTCTATAGTGTTCCATTTTTTCTTCGACTTTATCGGTAATTTACTGAGCTTTATTTAAAGTTTCAGAAATAAATGTGTAAAATTGTATAGTTAAATAGGAGATGGGCATGTTAAATAAGAGTGCATTTTCTTAGGGTAATCACTAACCTTGTCGCAGTACTACTTTTTAAGAGTGCATGTACAATATTATTAGAATAAAATATTTGATGAATATATCTTTGAATATTTATTAAAAAAGTTATTGTTTTTTTTTTGTAAATGACTTTTTGTATGTGTGTAAAATTCTTTCTGATTTTTCAAAGATTATTTAAATATTGTTTCACGTATCCCTAGTGCCAAATACATGCAAATCAGCATATGTACTTACCACCTTCATCCATTGAATTGTCAAATCATAATTATCTACTTCACCTTTTCGCCTTCTCACATCTCGAAAACCGTCATTTTATCAAATACTTATATTCACCTTTTTTTTACTTTTTTTTTTTCTCCTGTCTCCACCTATTTCACTTTCATCTCCACCTGAGAACGTTATTCTTCATAACAATGGCACCCAAAATAAAATCCATTGTCTCTAATCTCATTTTTCTGTAGTGGGTGCTTGTAAATGTAGTATCTCTTTACAAACAAAACTAAGGAGAGATATATAATCAAATTGATGTATTTTGATTTGAAAAAAGTTCTATATTTACAAGTACCCGTTGTGGGAGAATTTATCAGTTATAATTTTCTATTTTTCATATTTTATAATAGATGCTATATTTTCAAATACCTAGTGTGTCCCTCAAGTGTAATTATATAAATTTTTAAAAAGGATGTAATTATTTTACAATAATTATCTTTTTTTCATTTGTAACAATATATGATTAAATGAACATCTATAATTAACCATTGTAAACTATGAAATCACAACTGATATAATAAATAAAACATATAAGAAATCCAACCTTACAGAAGTTGAATTTAATTATTGGTTTAAAAGTGATTATTAGTTATTTATTCTAATTATTAAAATCATCATAAATGTTTGTATTTAAGTGTTATATTGTTATTTAATATAAGAAATTTCAATTTAAAGAAAATGTATTGTAATCTTTTTTTTGTTAAATTTATAAAAATTTATATTGTTGTATTGTTTATTTCTTTTTTAAAAAAATGCATATGAGTTTTTTTTATTTTAAAAACAACAAAAAGTCTGATAATTCTAAATTAGAATGTTTTTTTTTTTTGAAAAACAATCTTAAAAATTTAAACTACAACCATTGCTATGTTATTTTTCTTTTTTTTTTAGAGTTTTAAAAAGGACATAAGTGTATGTAAAAATTCAAAGTTGTTTTTATACATCATCTGTTTTTGTACACCTTTTTTTTTATGTTTGTAAATAACTTTGTGAATATTGTTATTTTAGTGTCAAATTTATAATATCAAATAAATATTCCCTAATTAAACTAATAAACTGTTTAACATAACTACAATTTTTAAAATTATTTGATTTGAAAAAAAAATATATGGAGTAGTTAAAAATGGAAGTTAAAAATGGAAGTTATCGTACTAAATATATGGAGCAGTTAAGAATGGAGGTTAATTTTTTTTTTTTTTTAAAAAAAAAAAGTGGAAGTTATTTTAAAAAGTTAATACATATGTATATTGATATTACGTATATAAGGTATTTTTTTTAAAATTCCTTTTTGTTTTAAGATTTTTACACTGTTTGTACTATAGGCAAATATTTTACGTATAAAAGTGATTTAATATTTTTTGGGAAATACAAGGTTTCGTTCTTTCAAGAATAAGTAATAATTGTTTACTTTGGATTTGATTGACTGATATATATATTTGCAGTTATCTTGTTTCTAACGTTGTTCTGCCATTGTCTTTTCTATTTTCCTCTTTTTCTTTTGTACTCTATTTTCTCCATTCACCATTTTCCTTCAACCCTAAAAAAAAACAAAAATGGCGAGCACTGATAGTACTGCGACTTCTGGGGAAGTTTTCACTCCCCTTGCATGGAAGCTGAATGTAGGGGATTCTAAACAACAAAAGATTTCAAGTTTCTTATTATATTTTGCTGATATGATAAAGAAGATGAACAACCATCTGGAATTTCTGCAATAGCATACTCCGAATATGGAGCGAAAAGTAGAAAAAGGAGAACCAAGCAGTAAAAGAAAGCGAGAGGATGATAATGTTGACCGTCACCCAAAAGTAATTGTTGTGGAATCAGACAATGACAACAAAAAACTTGCTCTCTGGAATGAGTTAATGGCTGCGGAAGTTTCTGATAGCGACAAAGTTTCTGATTCAAAAACCCATACTCAAGAACTCCAACCAAAAAAGAATGTTGATGATAATGATGCTGATAATGATGATGATGATGACGATGAAGATTATAACGGGGATGATGATGATGGTGATGATGGCTGGTCTGATTCTTATTATGGGAATTACAATGAAGATAATTAGGATTCAATTCAAGATTCTGATATGTATAAAAGGAAAAGTTGTGATTGAAGTCTACAACAATGGATTTTCAATATCAAAGTGCAATTAGGCTTTTTAAAATTTATGACATTTGCTAGATTTTTAAAGTAGTATCATGAAGCAAATATTTTAAATTCTGATTTATTGTATATTAATCTTTCTGTCTTCAACTATTTTGTGATAATATCTTATTTGTTTTTAATGTTTCTTTAATTGTTTTTTGTTTAGAGTGTAATACTATATGTTGTGGTGTTGCCCTAGGGAAGTTTACATGATTAAATTGTTTTTAAAATACCAGCCAACTGTAAACTGGTGTGTAGATTTATTAGTGGGAGTTGATGCATTAGAAGATCATTTATATCTACTGCATATACTAGTGTATATCTGCCTTGTATTTCACTCGTTTCCTGGGAAGCTAGGAAGCTTGGGACCTTAGGCCATTTAAATTTTAAAGTAGCTTTGAAAGAATATTAAGTTAGTATGTTTAATAATTCATTCATCTAGCAATTCTATCAAGCAATTAAAGATATAATACACATAATAATAAGCAACAGATTGTGTGTCTGCAAATTTAATTTATACAAACAGAAATCAACTCCTTACTGGTATTTTGAACACATAAAATCTATTTATTTTGGTATTAGAAGTCTAAGTAATTGGATATGAAAAGATAATCCATTTGAAGTATTTGTTCAGTTTGGAATTTAAACTAATGGTGTTCTATAATAATATGTATTGTTAAGAATCGTATTCTTATTCAAAAGCATATCCCTTGCTTAATCTAAAAAATATTATCTAACTATTAATAGTCCAACAATATCTGTGTATAATAAAAGTCAATGTAACTACATACTCCGTACTAAATTAGAACCCTTTACAATCAAGCTTTTTGAAATACTAAAGGGTTCAATAACATTTAAATTAGTGATAGAATTATGATATTAAAGGTCTTATTAATATTGTATTTATTTTAAAAGCAAACATTGTAATCAGGCAAAATAATAGAGGAAAGCGGAGAAATACAATTATTCATATAAAAGAACCCTCAAGCCAAGATTTCACACTTGGGATAATTCCAGTTAAAAGGAACTTCAGTTTGGAGAATAAAATTTGAAGTAAACTCTAAATTGTTTTTCATACAAATTGCAAGCTGAAATGAAAAAGACAAAAGAACAAAAACAACATTTCAACATTAAAGTACATATAGAATCGTTAGATTTTGCAAACGGCTGCCCGAATTTCTATGCATTGGCGTCCTCCACATCAGCATCATTGGCCTCCAACGTTTTAGCAACAGATGATGTGGTAGGCTTGACAATATTCTGAACCTGAAGCGCAGCTTCTTTCGATCCCCATCACCATCGTCTTTTTCCAAGGCTTCTTTCTCGGCTAGACGAGTAATCAAAGCAAGCTCATTAGGATGTGGACTCCGCATTTTAGGGTGATTGAGGTCCATGGACCACTTTTCAACCAAATCCCAATTGATATTCGGCACAGCATGAATCGTAAGACGACGACCAATTTTGAACCCATTTTCATAACCCTCGTCGTATTGTTCTTGGGTATATATCTGGGTCTTCAACAACTCCCTGACACCCTCCAAGACAACCTTGGTTTTGGCAGCAACATTCTTCTCGGCTTGAATCTGGTCTTCAATTTCAACCAAACGTAGATCCTTAGCCAAAACAAAATCACCGAGACATTTGACTTCAGCTTTAAGGTCAGCCTACTTCCGCTCACTTTCTTGCTTAGCGAGGGAAGCTTTTTCATTCAGTTTGTTGGTCAATTGCTCTCGGGCAGCCGCCTCTTCCTCAAACTTCTGCTCAATCCGAACTTTGAAACTCTGAATGTCCTCAGCTCCATTAGAGCGAATTAACTCCTCACCTTGCTGAAGATGAGAAAATGGACTGTTCTATTTCTCAGCAAAAAACCCAGAAACTCTCCATCATATGGTTCACCCGTGTGTGGTTCTCCGAAACCATATTTTTAGTATTTTTCCTCATCAATTCTGCCGTGTGAGCTCGTTCCTCAGCTTCTTTGGCCCTCTTTTCTAGCTCCTCGTTCATACCAGCGATAACCACATGATTATGAACGGTCTACATATTGGAAATACAAAAATGAGTCAAGAGAAAAGAGTAAGATAATTTGAACTAAGATATCTGATTAAGGGATTTTGCTCCCACCAATAGGAATGCGCCACGTGGGCCAATCAGGTCCTGCCAAGTGTCCTCTAGTTGGACCTGTCAGAGTCTGCCACGTGGCACGCGCCTATTTGTCCACCATGGACCTATTATGTCACGACACGTGGCATCCTCCATGCCTAATGGAAATACCAGCCACCTAGGCCCAACTTCCAAGGGAAGCCCAATCAGCCCTAGGTTAAACCTAGGATTGACACGCTTCCCAAGGTTATAAATACCCTCATTAATCCTCATTAAAGGGGGATATGATCTTTACGCTCATTAATTACTCTCACCTAGAGAAACACACTTTATATTTCCTCATTAATTACTCCTTACACAAGTGCTAACTTGACCGTCGGAGGCGGAGCTCCAACCACTCGGAGTCTCCGTTTGTTTTGCAGGTACAGGCGTCCGGTTCTAGTCTCGGAATTGTAACTCTCCCGCAGGACATCAGAAAACCCCTAAACATTTTGGCGCCGTCTGTGGGGAGAGTACTTTTGAGATGGGAACAAATTCTGTACCGAATCCAGAAGAGAGGCGTCCAGAGGACGACCCTCAAGTATACTCAGACCATGACACTGAGAATGAGGTTGAGGTTGAAACACACACAGCCTCAGACGGGACCCTAAGGGCCCGACGCACCCGTCACACCGAAAGGAAAGAACGGGTAGATCACCAAGCTGAACCTAGTAATCCAGCCGGCACACCGCCTGATCAGCAGCAGGCGGCCGAAGGGTCTGCTCCCATAACAAGAAACGAGCTCATGACCTTCATGAGGGGCTTCAAGGGGGAGATCCAAGAACTGATCAATAAGAAGACGCCTGTTCTGTTTAAGGACGAGAGGCGACCCCTCACCCTAACTATAGGAAGTGGGAGCCGCCTGTGCTTGACTTGACAAAGTACCGTTTTCCCTTACCAGGGAAGAGAAAGCCCATTCGTCATATACAGGCGGACGGGTCAAAGAAAACATACTCAAACACTCGGCTACTGCTAGAGCAGAAGAAAAACGACCGACTGTCAGAGTCGACCTCCACTTCAGACTTCCAAGATAGTCTGCACAATACCTCTATGAGGTATACTCAGTCAAATCATGAGAGTCAGACAGGCGGTACCTCCCGTCGGTCTGGATTTCATAACGACCAGGCGGTACCAAACTTACCATTTGTACCGCAACAACAATATTTTTTGCAGCCACCTCTATTTGGAGGACAGGCGGCAAAGAATGTCCAGCCTTTGGACTGGCAACTGCGGTTGCTAAGACTTGGAGAATAGCCGTCCGCTTTCTCCAGGGAAATTACTGAAGTCGCTCAGCCGGCCAAAGTTAAAAATGTGCTAGTAGGCGCCTATGATGGCACTACTAACCCTGAAGACCATTTGATGGCATTCACCAATCTAATGTACCTCCAAGGGTTGGATGATCCCACTTGGTGCAAGTGTTTCCCAGCGACTCTCAAAGGAATCGCACAACAATGGTTCGGCAACCTGCCGACTGGTTGTGTGAATAATTTCAGGACGCTTGCTTACTTATTCACCTCCAACTTTTCCATGAACATACCTGCAAAGAAGACGACCCTTGATTTAGGGACGATTCAGCAGGGTGAGAAGGAGGGGCTCCGTTCATACATCAGGCGGTTCAACCTGATGAGGATACAGATTCAAGGGCTACCGGATGAGGTGGCCTACACTGACTTTTTCAGAGGCCTTAAGGACGGGTCGACCTTCAAGTTTGACCTGGTTCGAAAGAGGGTTGCGACTCTTCAAGAAGATTTGATTGAAGCAGAAGCCTATATACAGGCGACTGATCTCTGTAGTACTGGAAAGTAGTCGGATGGAAGGAGGTCCGACAAAAAAGAAGGCCGCCCAAAGCAGTCGGCCAATAAAGATGACAAAAAGAGAAAAGAGGTCTGGGCGGCCGATTCCTCTAAACAGCCGGCCCAGAAAAAGAAGAAAGAGTTCAAACCATACTCTCCGAAGTATGCGTTCAGCAAGGATAGTCAAGCTATCCTCAAAGAAATCAAGGGCCGGATCTCAATCGAGAAGCCGACCCCCATGAAGGGTTCTGCGAGCAATCGGAACCAAGACAAGTTCTGCCATTATCATGAAGACGTTGGTCATGAAACCAACAAATGCATCAGTCTCATGCGCTACCTAGACCGCTTGGCTGAACAAGGCGACCTTGACTCCTATGTCAAGAAGTCTAAGGGGAACACTTCCTCAAAGAACAAGCAGTTGGCCAAAAAGAATCAACAGGCCGATAATTCTGATACAGATGATGTAGTCAACTACACAATTGCAGGCGGCTTCTCAGGAGGCGGCCCCACTATCAGGGGCAATAAAGACAATATCAGGCGGCTAGATGTTAACTCCGTTCATCAAGAACGACCCTCCAAAAGTTCATTCCCTGAGATTGTCATCACAGAAGAAGATCTGGGAGGGGTAAAGGGGCCGCATGATGACCCCATTGTTATTGAATGCAAAGTGGCCAACCAAAGAGTTGGCCGAATCCTCATAGATACCGGTAGTTCCTCCGATCTTATCAGCAGCAAGTGTCTGTCAAAACTTAAATACAAGAGTGATTGCATACATCCGGTATCCCACCCTCTAGTAGGGTTTGGAGGAGGAGTCGTACACCCAGTAGGGCGAGTGGATTTACCCATCCGCCTGGGTGAGAAAGGGGAGGGCCGTCACATGGTGGTCCGGTTCCTAGTAGTTGAGGAACTCTCGGCCTACAATATGATCCTGGGACGACCTACCTTAAATAATTCAAAAGTTGTCATTATCCCATCTCTTATGCTGTTCAAATTTGAGAAAGATGATGGGACAGTCGGCTCCCTAAGGGAAGATCAGAAGATGGCCCGGGAGTGCTACCTCTCGGATATCAAACCCACTGTGGTGGCCGCTGGGCCAAGTGGTGAAAAAGCGGACCTTGAAATTGTCAAGGAGGATGCGCCTGCTCAAAAAGCAGGCGACAAGAAAAGAAAGGCTGCCCAGTTGGGGCTCGAAAGAAAAGAAAGAAGATAGCAATCACTGGCAGAGGAGCAGTCAACTGAATTCCGCCCTCAGCCGACTGGTGACCATACGGACCTTGTCCTAGATGACTCGCGTCCTGACCGAACAGTCAAGGTTGGGACGACTGCTCTTAAAATTCTGGGTGAAGATTTTCATCAACTTTTGAAGGAATTCAAAGACATCTTTGCATTCGAAGTTCATGAAATGCCAGGCATCAGTTCTGACCTGGCTGTACATAAACTGGCCGTGGATCCAAAAAAGAAGCTGGTAAGGCAAAAGAAAAGGAATCATGGCGAAGAGAGGAGTCAGGCGGCAACCGCTGAAGTTAAAAAGCTGCTTGGCGCAGGGTTCATTCGACAATGTTACTTCCCAGACTGGGTTTCCAATGTTGTACTTGTTAAAAAGCCGAATGGTACCTGGCGAATGTGTGTGGACTACACGGACCTAAACAAGGCGTGCCCCAAGGACAGTTATCCTCTGCCCAAAATTGACAGTCTGGTCGACTCAACAGCCGGCCATGCTTTGATGAGCTTCATGGACGCCTACTCTGGCTTCCATCAGATTCCTTTGTGGAAGAAAGATCAGGAGAAGACGACCTTCGTCACTGATCAAGGGCTATATTGCTACACGATCATGCCATTTGGTTTGAAGAATGCCCCGGCCACCTTCCAAAGAATGATAAATACGGTCTTCTTCGACCAAATTGGGAGTAACGTCGAGGCATACATCGATGATATGATTGTAAAGTCCAAGCTTTAGACAGATCATCTGGCGGACCTCCGAGAAACATTCACCACACTCAGGCGGCATCATGTCATGCTCAATCCCAAGAAATGTGTATTTGGGGTTGAGTTTGGGAAATTTCTTGGATTCCTCATCAATCAGAGAGGAATAGAGGCGAACCCTGAGAAGGTGCAGGCGGTCATTGACATGCAGTCGCCCCGCACTGTCCGAGAGGTTCAGAAGTTAACAGGTTGTCTGGCGGCTCTAGGAAGATTTCTCAGCAGGTCAGGCGACAAGTGCGTTTACTTTTTTCAGGCAATAAAAAAGAAAGCAAGATTTGAATGGGGGCCAGATGTTGAAGCGGCCTTCCAAAAATTGAAAGTTCACTTACATTCCTTGCCGAGGCTGGTCAGTCCTTTGCCCAAAGAAGTGCTTTACATGTACCTGGCAGTTTCTGACCATGCTCTAAGCGCTGTCCTCCTTGCTGAAAGAGAGGGTTGCCAGCTCCTGGTCTACTTTGTCAGCCACGTATTGAAGAATGCCGAGTTGAGGTATCCCTTAGTGGAAAAGTTTGGTCTTGCTCTCTTCATGGCTGTTAAAAAATTAAAGCCCTATTTTTTGGCACATGTAGTCGTTGTGTTTACAGATCAACCGATCAAGCGGCCACTGACAACCATGGAGTCGTCAGGCCGGATGATCAAATGGGCAATAGAAATTCAGTCTCTCAAAATCACATTTGAGCCTAAGAAAGCAGTAAATGGGCAAGCTTTTGCTGATTTTATTGTAGAGATGACTCGGCCATCTGATTCTCAAATTCCAGACCAAGTCTGGAAGGTTTACGTGGACGGGAGCTCCACCTCAAATGGTTGCGGAGCAGGCGTCATATGTCAGTCGCCAGAAGGCGACAGGTATGAGTATGCTCTACATTTCAACTTTCAAGCCTCAAACAACGAGGCAGAATATGAAGCTTTACTAGCCGGAATCCGCATGTGCAAGGCGGTCGGGGCAAGAAAAATAGACGCTTGTTCTGATTCACAGTTGATAGTGAGTCAATACAATGGCGAATACGAAGCAACTCATCCGGTAATGATCAAGTATTTACAGGTGGTACGACAAGAAGCCGGATCCCTTGAAGACTTTCATCTGACTCAAGTACCAAGATCTGAAAACAACCAGGCGGATGCTCTTTCAAAGTTAGCATCCTCGGCCTCCTGTGATACTCCAAGAACCGTTTTCTGGGAGGTTATGGAGAAAAGAAGCATTGAGGAAGATCCTATTGGAATTTTAGATAGAAGTTCGACTTGGATGGATCCAATCAGTGCATACTTAACACACGACACCTTGCCGGATGATCATCACCAGGCGGCCACACTGAAAAAACGAGCGTCCAGTTTTGAAATGATAAAGGGAGAACTTCACAAGAGAGGGTACCTCCAACCCTTCTTGAAGTGTGTTACTCCAGAAAAAGGATGCGAGATTCTAGAAGATCTTCACTTTGGTTACTGCGCTTCCCATGTAGACGGCAGGTCGCTTGCTCAACGGGCCAGACGGCAGGGTTACTTTTGGCCTACTTTAGAAGCAAATACAATGGAGATGGTGAAAAAATGTGACAAGTGTCAAAGGTTCGACAAGCTAATTCACCGTCCGGCTACTGATCTCACTGCTATCCATAGCCCACTACCGTTTGCTAAGTGGGGCATGGATATTCTGGGCCCCTATACGCCTGCTACAGGCGGCAGAAAGTACATACTTGTTGCAGTCGACTACTTTACTAAATGGGTAGAGGCAGAGGCTGTCAAGGGAATCAAGACAAAGGATGTGATTTCATTCATCTGGAAAAATATCATCACTTGGTTTGGGGTTCCCATGTCTATGGTTTTTGACAATGGTCCCCAATTTGAGACGCCTGTTCTCAAAAACTTGTTGGGAGACCAAGGTATTTCACATTACTTTGCATCAGTCGACCGTCCACAAGCAAACAACCAAGTAGAAGCTTTTAATAAGATCATCTCAGACGGGCTCAAGAAAAAGATTGAACGAGCAGGCGGCCTATGGGGAGATGAACTACCACATGTTCTCTGGGCCATTAGGACGACTGAAAAAGGGTCGACTGGAGAGACTCCATTCCTCCTAACCTATGGTGCGGAAGTTGTTCTTCCAATTGAACACTACGAGCCAACTCTTCGAGTAATGTTATACGATGAAGAGGCGAACTGGGAGTCCATGCGCCTGGCTTTGGACTCACTCCCAGAAAGGAGGGGCTATGCAGCCTTGCGCCATGAAATTTACCGCCTGAGAATGACCAGATCATATAACAAAAAGGTGCACAGGTGTCCACTCAAAGTGGGGGACTTTGTACTAAGAAAGATGGAAGCAGTCGGTAGGGCTAATGAGTCCAGCAAATTAACTCCCAACTGGGAAGGACCCTACCGAATCTATGAAGAGGTCCGGGACAGCACCTACCGCCTGGAAACACCAGACGGCCAACCCTTGCCTCGAACCTAGAATGTAGATAATCTCAAAAAATATTATTTTTGAATGATGTAAATAGCCGAGAACTACCTAATAAAAGTTTGCTATTTCACTTCATTTATTTTGTATTAAGAAGGGGCATGCCTACTGGTAGAACAGTTGGCTACTCTCCATGCTTTTTATTTACGTGTTCAATTAAGAGGGGCATGCCGCTTGTTCTATAAAACCGGCTACTCTCCCATACATAGTTCACCAAGAACTATCTAAGGCCTATGGCCGAAATGATCAGACCAGGCGTCAGACCAACTGATCCAACTTTTAAACTAATCCGACCTGTCCCAACATCATAGTAGGCGTCCGGCGGCATCCATTCGGATGAAATTCGTCGCAGAGAGCAGCTCCCTTTTGGGTGGAACATTGTTCTATAAATTAATTACACGACACCTATACGACTGTCTACCAAGACAACCACGTAGCTGTTTCTGAGACAAGGATAACTCTCACTGGTCCAACAAGTGTTAGAAGTTAACATCCGCGTCAGATAACCGACTGTACTACTTGGGATAAGTACAGCCGGTACCTTTTGAGTTAGTAGCCAACAAACATTGGCGAATAAAGGGGTCCAATTGGCTTCCGCCGCCTGGTACCTCTACTACTCAAAAAATAGTGACGGCGACTAAGTGAAGTCCATGTTTACTTATAGTCACTCCTTAAAACTTGGTTTGAAATTAAAAAAGGTTTTCACATACCGCCTGTTCTTACTAAGTTATCACACCTTGAGTAAAAATCCAACAAAGTTTGGTAAGTCAAGGGGACTAACCGGCCTACGCCGCCTAGTGACTCTACTACTCAAACATAACCATGACAAGCGAGTAGTCACTCTCATGCTTAGCCGATTTCTAAAGATATGACGGGACCACCTGTCTAAAGGAGAACCAGAACTCAGAGCTTGTTTTACTTTCCAATCTTAAGTTAAGCAAGCCTAACGTACTCATCAAAATACGTTAGAGACCGGTTGGATAAGTGGCCGACTGATCATCTAACCTGGAATTTAGACAACTAGTCGTCCAGGGGCATAGGCAGCTCTTACAGTGTACCTGTCTGCAACTATCGGCCATACATAACAGTCGGCATGACATGCAAGCGGATATCAGAGTTTCGACACTTAGCAAAAATAAAAGGAAAAGCAAAATTCGAAATTTGGCAGCTAAGGCGACCTAAAAAGATGGTCGCCGAAATTCTATTAACAGCCGGCCATAAAGACCGGCACAAATATTCAAGACCCCGGCCCCTAGCTGGGTAAAGATACAAAAATAAACCGGCCATAAAGACCGGCAAAATATTCAAAGACCTCGACCCCTTGGCCGGGTAAAAGAGATACAGAAACAGACGGCACGCGGGCCAAAGAAAAGAAAAAAGACATAAGCTTTAAGATGGGGGCAGATCTTCCACAACAACAGCCGCCTGATCAGCACGAGACGCCTGCTTCTGAGAAGCATTCTTCTTGCTTGTCTCGGCAAGAGCTGCACCCTTTTTAGACGTATCTGCCACAATCAGCACCAAGGACACTATTGGCTCCTCCTCCTCTAGCGCATCATCCTCAGCAGCCGCTAGCAGGACTTCTTGGTTATAAGTTTCTGAGCATTGGCGAAATTGTTTTTCCCAAGAAGCAAAGTCGGCATTTGGAAAGAGGCGAGTCCAGGTCATGCGCTGGATTTGGGCCGAGTCCTCCATCATGTCTCGACCCAAATCCTTCTTCTCTTGCTCGGCCTTGGCCGAGAGCTCCTCAGTAAGGCTCTTCTCCTGGTTTACCAAGCGTTCCTTGACACGCTCCAAGGATTTCTTTAAGGCGTCGTATTGGATCATCTTTTGCTTAAGAGGCTTCAGCTCGGCTCTAAGGTTCTGGATGGTCGCCTCCAACTCATTGATTTTCTTCTTGGCCGCCTCCAACTCAGTCCTAATAGTGGAAGTAGCCTGCGCTTGATAATAAAGAATATCAGTTGTCAAAATCTCATTTTGGGCAATTTGAAACATTGCCTTGTCACAGTCATAGGCGACCATGGCTTTAGCAGCCTTTACCTCTTTGTTCTTCGCATTAATTGGCTTGCGAAGGCCGTGTACTCGCAGCAAGGACTGTAAGAGGAAGCAGGCGTCAGGATCCAAAACTATGTACAACATGAACAATTAAACAACAAAAATACGTTAAGTATACCTCAGCAAGGAGCCCTGCAATTCCATCTAGGTCAAGGGTGCCGACACCCCGGACCGCGTCTCTCTCTGCTGGAGGGACGACTTTAATCATGGACTTGTCCACTTCGACCAGTTCCGGTTCTTGAGGGCCGACTGCATCAAAAGTAAACAGAAACTTTAGACAAGGAGAAAGAAAAGTGAGTCAAAGTCTAGAAGAGCAGTTTCATACTTCTAGGCGGCCTGCTGGGATTTTTAGATGGAGTGGCTGGCTGTTTGTCAGCAACCGCTGGTTTACTGGCAGAACCAAGCGAACTCCCCATAGTTGTCTTCCGGGCTTTGGGGTCCGACTGTTGGGAGGAGGAAGCTCTTGGTGTGCCCGTCTGCAAAAAGACAAATGGTTAATATTTGTATAAATCCAACCTTTTAAAAGAAAGGGGGGGTGAAAGCTGGGAACTCGCTAAGGGCATCTCCTTGGTGGGAGAATCAGTTGATGAGTGTTGTTGCATGACGGATGCGCGCAGCAGAGCAGCCGCTGTTTTGGAGGCGGTTATTTTGCGCATGGCTTCCGCTGCATTAAGGAAAGCAAAAGTTAGAAAAATTCAGAAATAATTTCCACAAGAGTACGTATTCAACAGGTCGGCTACCTCTAGAGAACCGACTGCTAAGGCCACAAGCGGCCAGGAAGTACTCATCATAGAGCCATTTGTAACTCGAGACGCGGTTCAGGGGTACTTGCTCTCGTACCCCTGTAGTAGAGTTGGCCCTGGTCTCTACTTTATAGAGTCCTCGGTCCAGGATCTCTTTTTTAGCTTTGAGAGGGACAGGCGTCATGCTGCGACCGCCTGCTAGAAGAGGCGGGTCTCTGTTCCACCTATTGAAGCGTTTGTTCAGCTCTTTGTCTGAACTCTCAATAATAAGGAAGGTGCTGCTCCAATCCTTCCATTTGTTCTCTTTACCTCTTGTCATGAGGTAGCCTCAATGGCTCGTCAATTGGTACCAGCCGGTACCGCTTGCCTTAGGGGTCCGGCTGAGATAGTTCATATGGGCGAATGCCTCAAAATTTGGCTCCACCCCATACATTTCACATCCGGCTACATAGCCGAGAACATTGAACCAGGAATTTGGGGCTAACTGCCATAACCCCAACTCATATCCGTCAAGGATTTGTTGAACAGCCGGATGTAAGGGGAAACGCAGACCAGCCCTAATGGTCGCCTCATAGCAGCCAAAGCAGGCGCTATCATAACTGGTCCCAGCCGGCCAGACGACTGTGTCTTCCGGATCTGGCACAAAAAACCAGAAAGCCAGGGCCCATTACATGGTCCGCCACGAAGCTGCCCACTTTTTCTTGCATGGCTTTGATTCGGCCTTTCGGAACAGTGCAGTAGTAGGGAGTGTTCTGCTCTCTTTGAGTGGCGGATGGCTCCCCCAATTGTCCCCCTTCTCGACTGCATGGGAAAGTCTCGCCTCATGTAGGCGGTCGTGCCCCTCCTCTAAGTTGAGAGAAAGGTGACCTGAAGAGTTGGAGTTAGACTCGCCTTCTGAAGAGTCCGACTCCTCCCCTCTCCCTGAGGGGCCCGCCTCCTCTCCTTCAGTAGGAGCGGGAGAATACGTAGACATGTCTACGGTAAAATGAGAAGGGACCACCTTGATCCCTCCCTCAGAGCTATCGGTAGACGAGCCGCCTTGGTTCACTTCAACATCTGGCGTATGGTCAGATGTTTCACTAATCGGCACCTAGAAGGAGGAGCCGTTCGAATTGGTGATCCTAGCTGTTCTTTTTGTTATGGACATTATGTTTTGCATAGACACATAAACAGTCGGACTTTATATAAAGGGCAAAGATTGGTTCGAAAAGGGGCAGGCGGTACTCCTAGTCCTAGACTCAGCCGTCCCCGGTGACCGGCTGATCACTAACCTAGGTCGTGTCGTGTGCTTCCGAGGTGCCATTTCAAAAAAGAGAAAATAAAGAAATGTAAAAGAATAAGAGAACGGACGGTTACCTGAACGATTGAGAAGTTGACGAAGATCTGGAAAAGTAATCTGAATATCAGCCGGCTTGCGGTAGACTGGAAATGTCCAAAATGTCAGAGCAGGTTCAGGGGTCCGAGTGTTCTCTTAAAAAGTTCTCAAGTATGAATAAATGTGAAATCAACATGCCCTTATATAGGCAAGGGAAGAAGTTGAAGGGACACTCTCCAAATTCAAAAAATAAGCGGGAAAAACTCCCGGTCTTTCACCAAACGACATCTGTAGCAGGTCGTCGCCTGTTACGGGCCGACACCTGTCACAGGTGACATGTGACCAGTTACGTGCCACCTGTGAGGGGCAAATGATTAAGGGATTTTGCTCCCACCAATCGGAATGCGCCACGTGGGCCAATCAGGTCCTGCCAAGTGTCCTCTAGTTGGACCTGTCAGAGTCTGCCACGTGGCACGCGCCTATTTGTCCACCATGGACCTATTATGTCACGACACGTGGCATCCTCCATGCCTAATGGAAATACCGGCCACCTAGGCCCAACTTCCAAGGGAAGCCCAATCAGCCCTAGGTTAAACCTAGGATTGGCACGCTTCCCAAGGTTATAAATACCCTCATTAATCCTCATTAAAGGGGGATATGATCTTTACGCTCATTAATTACTCTCACCTAGAGAAACACACTTTATCTTTCCGCATTAATTACTCCTTACACAAGTGCTAACTTGACCGTCGGAGGCGGAGCTCCAACCACTCGGAGTCTCCGTTTGTTTTGCAGGTACAGGCGTCCGGTTCCAGTCTCGGAATTGTAACTCTCCCGCAGGACATCAGAAAACCCCTAAACAATATCTATGACTTAATTCCAAATAAAGAGGAAAACAACCGAAAGGACGGTTTTTAAAAACATATGAACAAAAGTGGTCCGATTAAGTTACCTTCATTAGCTGTTTAAAATTTTCGGCAATAGGGTCTGGCACTCTTTCAAACGGTTCGGACGCTCCAGCAGCAGCCCGGGTTGACCAGATCTTGGCTTTTTTGTAACTCGGAGTGTCCTAAAAAATCCCCGAAAAACTCTACAGTCGAATCTCGGTTCTCCATCAAATTGTCCCTTACAACATCAGGGACATTCACGAGCAAGGCAGATTCAAACTCCATCTTATTAGACTGAAAGGGCTTGATAGAATCTGTAGTAGAAGCATAATGCACATCTGTATGCCTACACTAGTAAAAAACTGAAATAGACACCGCACAATCCGCACCGATTTTTGAAAACCGGTGCGAAAAAAAATAGGCAGGATTGGAAAATAGAGTTTTCGCACCGGTTCCAACCAAACCAGTGCGAAAAGTTTGTTTTCCCCACTGGTTCAAACCGAACCGGTGCGAAAAATAAACTTTCCCCACCGGTTCAAACTGAACCGGTGCCAAAACTATTGCTAAATATAAATAATAAACCCGATCTTTTTCTCTCTCTTTCATTTGCTCATCTATGTCTCTCTCTCCTCAAAAACCCACCATCACCGAAAAGTTAACCAGTACAAGCAACCAGTTCACCACCATCGTCTCTCTCTCCTCATAAACCAACCATCACCTTTTTCTTCAATCTCCTTCTCCGCCACTGCGCCGCAAGCGTTTCCATCGATGGCTAGGGTTTTCAGAAACAATTTTCTTTCAATATCTGCAATTTTGTCGTCCTTCTCATCGCTGCTCATGTCATAGCTTTGGTACCACCAATCGCACTCTTCTTCTTCATCTTCTTCGTTTCAAATTTCTCTCTCTTACTTTTATTGATGTTTCTGTTTTAGGTGTACTGGATTTTCAGAGTTGCAACTGAGAAGCAACAACAATTCCTGGAAGATCTAGAATGATTTTGCCTCCTTTTGCATTGTATGTTCCGCCGCTAACACTAATTTTTAGTCTAATTTTGTTTGATATTTGTTGATTATTGAAGATTTCTTGTGTACTGTGTGTGTTAATGTGTGATTGATGTGATTTTGTTTTTGTTTCTTTGAGATGTACTAATACAACTGTACAAGGATGCCTCACTCTGTTTTGGTTTATTTTATTTTTTTTGCTGTTCTCAATTTGGATCTTCGTTGCAATTGGTGAAGTTGATTTTGTTGTTGTTGTTTTAGGGTTGTCGAATCTGGTTGTGTTATTCATGTGTTATTGGATTGATTGTTAATGGATTTACTCGTGAATTTGTTCTATGTTTGAGTGATTTTTGCCAATTGAGGTTAATTGGAAGAAATTAAGGGTTGTGTTATTCATGTGTTATTGGATTGATTGTTAATGGATTTACTCGTGAATTTGTTCTATGTTTGAGTGATTTTTGCCAATTAAGGTTAATTGGAAGAAATTAAGGGTTTCCTGGTTTCGTGGGTGCGGTGGTGGTTGCGGTGTGTGTTGTGCAGAGCTTGTGTGTTGTGGTGCTTCTGCTTGCTTGTTGTCGCTATTGCGATTAATTGTTGGGGGTGGGGGGATGTGTTTATTGGATTATTGTGTATGTTCTTGCTCTTGGGATTAATTACTTCGGGGTCATTTTTTTGGCTTAATTTTAGGGATATTGTAGGATTTATAGTGCCAAGAACCATAAAATGATGAATTGTGGTGGTGAAATTGATTTCAGTTGTTTAATTAAGCTTGTTTCGAGGAGAAAGATTTTTATGGGTAAATTATGGGTTTACCAGAAGTTACAGGAGTGAATTAAAGGCGTTTCGTGTCAGTAAGCTGTGAAATTCAGCATTTTAGTTGTTTGTTTAGTAATAGTTGTTACTCAAACATTTGTTTGATGTTGATCATCGATGGTCTCATGGATTTGAATGCCTATCAGTTTTGGAAAACCATGTTGAAGACTCCCTTTCAGATATAAAAATGAAGAGTTTATGTTGAAATTCTGACAATCTATTACGAGTACACTTTTTGATAATTATACAAAATCTTCTTAGCACGTTGCGAAAATGATTGCCATATGACATCTATGCGTACTCTGATCTGCGCTCTGCATGCTTTGCTTTCTGGCTGCTCACCAGGGTGTTTAGCAGTGTTTCTGCACTGTGACAACTTCTCCAATTCTCTACCAGGAAATTCTACTATCAAATGTATCAGTTATGTCGGTTTTTTCTTAGACGTGTTACTGTGTTAGTCATCTTATTTACTCATGTCCCCTGCCATATTATAGCCTTCTTTTCCCCTACCATATGTATATATATATATATTTTCAGATTTCAATTCATTGTCATCCATCCATATTACAGAAAAGATGTAGCCAAGAACGACACAATTAGATCCTTTTACCATGACGTCGTTTCTCTTCAAGGAGTAGAACAGAATCTGAACTAAAACTGTACCGGTTCTCAAATCAATCATAAGCAAGTATGATTCTGCAAACTGCTTAAAGTATTCATAGTAATTATTAATTTGCTTTTACATTTATAAGGATCTAATCTGACATGTCTCATTTTTTTTTATATCAGTGCTTCTTTCCACAATATCACTTGAGTTACATCAAGACTCCACTTTTTGTCTTAAACCTTGCATATGATACATGGCAGGTACTTTTACATCTCTTAAATTTTTTGTTGGCTGTTTGATAATCTTTGAACTGCAAACAGTGGTGTCTCTGTATTAAGTTGTAGTTGTAGCTTCTAGGCTTGACAAATATGAGAATTCAAACTTCAACTATAAGCCATGTGAATTTTGTATTAGACTTCTTCCATCCCTAAATAATAGACCACATTCTACTCTTAGATTGTAATAAACTATATAGGTTTAGTTTAAAAACTTATTAATTATCCATATGATAAAACTAAGTATGTGGCATGGTAATGATTTAAAAACTTACAAAAAGAAGGATTGCCATGGTAATACAACCCAATTCCTTAAAATTGACCTTCAATCTAATATGGCCTATTATATAGGGTCGTATAAGGAATACCTGTTAATATACCTTTTAAGCCTATAAGGTTTATCTTGTTGAGTTTGGAAGGTAGGAGGATTCTAGTGGTAGAGATGAAATTTGAGTGTAGTGTTTCCGACTTCTGTGATGCAAAAGGAGTGATGCTGTAATGACAAAGTGGTTGACAGCATGATTTAAACTAATGATGCGCATTGATGCAGTGGCTATTACGCAAATAATGGTCTATTGTGTATAAGCTACTTTGAATTCATATATGGATATTACTTGGTTCTACACTTGTGCAATTATGTGGAATATGCAGAATAGAGAGACACTGCTGCAGTTGTTGAATTCTAAACTTTGTAGAATGATTTTTTAATTCATTTGGCATTCTTTGATTCTTAACTATTATGAGCTAGCTTAGATTCAATTATTCTTTCTAAATATATAAATATATATCCCATTAATAATTGTTACCGACTATAGTCATCAGTTCTTACCCTTTTTTGTCTTTTTTATTTTTTTGTTTTGTTTGGGGGGGGGGGGGGGTTATAAACACCCTTATATGCCTCTTCTCATGCCCCTAAGTTCAAAGGAGAAAGAAGAAAGAAACTCAAAAGTAACATTGAGTTGTTCACGTTATCATTCTTAAATCTAGGTCTTTGTTCTAAGTTCCTTGTAGATTGATAATCATTTTTTTATAATTTATAATCCCTGTTCCCTTGTAGATTCTAGTTTATAGTGCCGCCTATTTCTTATGTAACATGCTGAACTTCCTATTGCTTGCGTAATTACATAGCTGAAGATATGAAAAGCTCTTCATTTATCCTAATAAACCTGATATTGGTGATTGAGTTAGCCTTGATTGCTTATTGCTTTGTTTCCTTCTAGGTTTCAATCTAGCATTTCTCTGTTGCTTTATTTTTGCTATAACAGGGTCCAATACTTATAGTTCCAACCTAATTAAATGGTGCAGGAAGTCGACTGGTTATGATCTAGCAAAAAGGTTCTGCCTCAAGTTTACACATCTATCTCCTGTATGGTACGATCTTAAGAGGTATGATGTGGACTGTGCTGAACACATTTCGCAATTTGCAAGCTAGCTCATATACTCAGTAGATGACAATTGCTGTGCTCTTATATTATTTCCTCTTCTTTATATTGTTGTCCCCTTAGGTGCAACATAAATCAATCTATTTGTTTTTATCTGCATTTCTTTCCTCTTTTCTGTGTGTGAGAGATGAAGAGAAAGGGGAAGAGAGGATTTTTTTATCGCCTTCCTGTTGACATTGTTTCTACATGTATTTAAACCTCCCCCCCTTTTTTTAACTGTATTTTACATGTGGTCAGTCAAGGGACAAAATTAGTTCTCGAGGGAAGACACAATGCTGATAATGGATGGATGTCTGAGCTGAGACTGAGAGGTAATGCTCAGGTAACAGGCCAGCTTATTGTACTTAGATGAAAATTTCATATTGCAGAGTCATGAATTCAAATTTCTTCATGTCTGATGTAGATGTGAGTTTTTCAGCAATATATCTGTCTTCTTGGTCAACTTAAACTTTTATGACAGTTGTAATGGTGATTTTGCTTTTTCAGGAGTAAAGGTCGCTGCACTCGACTAATGCTATGATTGGAATGCTTCTAATGCCAACTTAATTAGTCTTAGTTTGCCTGAGAGCCTTTTGCATGTCCATGTTGTTTGTGCTTATGTAACATTGTATGTTATTAATTTTTTTTGACGAAAATTGTAATACTACAGCCTTTTATAATGAAAATATGTAACTTTATATATATGTTTGTGTTTATATATCAATTTAAGTGAAAAAAATGCAAATTTTTTTTTTTATTTCTTTGGGGCACTTTTGGCACCAGTTTTAGAACAGAACCGGTGCTAAAAGTTTTTTTTTATAAATTTTTTTGGGACTTTTGGCACCGGTTTAAAGCAAGAACCGGTGCAAAAAGTGAGGTTTTTAGCACCGGTTCTCACCTAGAACCGATGCAAAAAGTCCTTTTTCCTAACGGTTATGAACCGGTGCGAAATCTATGGGGTTTTAGCACCCCCAAAATCCAACCCGGTTCAAAATCGGTGCGAAATGGGGGGTTTGAACCTGTGGGGAATTTATGTTTTCTCCTAGTGCTAAACTCATCAGCACGCTCTTTGGTCTCCTTAAAATATTCCGGCATGTCTTCTAAAATCAACACATCGACATCCTCAACGTGCGGGATAAAGGCACCAGTTTGTCTTTGGTTTTCTTAATTTTATGTCGCATATAAAACGGGATTAAAATCCCGAAAAAATTGCATGCAAATCGAGGCAAAAACCCCAAGCCCCACTAAGGCTAGCCGGGCTGCCCACGCAGCCTGCATGTAGATGCTTATGGTGCGCACAGGGGCTGGCCTTGAAATGGCGTTGCTGTGTGGCGATGAGTTGCATGGTGCGCTGATGCTTATGCATGGCCTTGGCTTCTGGAGCGCTTGGGCATGCTGCTGGGGAGCATGGCAGCAAGCCCCAGCCAGCCCGCCACACGCTGGCAGGTGCCAGCATGCGCAACAGGCTGCTGGTACTAGCTAGCATAGCATTCCTCGCTGGGCGCTACATGCTAGCACCGAGCATCACGCACATGACATAGGCTGGCTAGCAGCCATGGTGCGTAACCCACAAGGACTTGAGTAGGACGTTTTTGCTTAATTTTTGAGCTATGGGTTTTGCAAAATTTTGCCGTTTTAAATATTTATTTAATTATTTTAAACGAGGTTAGACCTCGGTTTTTCCGGCTCTTGCAAAATTTTGAAAAATTATGGGTTTAACCGACTTAATTAATTGGATTGATTAAGTTGGATGCAAAATTTAGTGGGAGCTTAGGTAATTACGTGAACAAATTGCACCTTAGAAATACATAATTTATTAAACAAATTTGACTAGTTTTAATTAGGCGCGTTAACCGGATTAACCACCTAAGTTAGTTACTAGTTTTTGCGTGTTTACTTGTTTATCTCGTAAAATGCATGGGCCATTCACACATAGTGAATGGGTGAATGAAAGATTGTTTCGAAACAGGTTTTGAGAAAATGGCAACTAGTGGGACCCGACTAGGATTGAAAATACGGACTGCGTTCCGTTACGTATTTTTGTAAATCTAAATACGGTCTGCGTACCGTTAAGTATTTGTACTCTAGATTAATCTTAGTCGTAGTAACTAGTAATTAGTTTCTTGGCGGAGATGTGTCAAGACGGCGTTTCTAAGAAGACGAGCCAAGATGGTGCCTTGAAGACCCTTGAAGACTTGAAGATTCAAGGGGTCATGCTAGTTGCCAAATGCATCTAATTTTATGCTTTATATATATTGTTGTTATCCTTATATATATTTGAATGCTAGATGCATGCTTAGGATTTCAAAATGTTGCGATGATTAGTTAAGTTCACTTAAATCAACCAACATAGAAACCCTAGGTCCCTAGAATATTGAGCTGAAATTTGTCGTTCCAAGAACAACACTTACCGAACTAATGCGCGTACGTGATGGGCTACGCCAAAGCATAGGCATCACTACCTCCCTAGGAAGGTAAGGTATACTAGGTATACAAGTAAGTCTTGGTTAAGCTAAATGATATCAGTAAGGAGTCCTTAGATGTTGTGGCAAAAGAGATAAAATGTCATGGATGCATTAGATGCGACGTTTTATCAAACCAAGAATAGCTCGGAGCTATTAGCAATTGGATTGCTTACCTTAAAATATTAAGTGTTAAGACAAGCCAAAACATGCTTAATCACTTTCTGATTTTTTTGATCTTGGAATCGTTTTATTCTCGCCTAAAAGGGACAAATAATAATGTGTGGATAAGACGCTTAATATATAATATTGAAAGTTTGCATGTGTGCTTTAAATTTCAAACTTATTATGATATGATAAATGGTTATACTTTGCACATGTATTTGTAGAATCCATAATCAAATTATATTGTTTCCATCGATTGGTAAAAGAAATTCTTTTGAGAATGGTTCTCAAAGAAAGAAAAAGGCACATCTAAGATACAACTTCTCATAAACGACTAAAGTCCGAAAGGACGATTGGATATCATGTATTCAAAATACTGGGTAGTTTTGATAAACATGAAAATGAGTTGAAAAACTTAAAATTATATTGTCAATAGTTGAAAACCAACATATCTTTTCACTTCATACGCTTATGAGTAGGACTCATTGATGAAATAATTCAAGTACGAATTAGTTGAAAAGGTGAAACTTTGTTTATAGCGCATTAGATGCCCAACAAAGTATAAAAGTTGAGGAACTTAAAGAAATGATTCTTAAAGTTATGAGATGATGTACAATAAGCAATATAGGAAACAAGGAACAAAGAAAAGAATGAGATTCCTTTTCTTCCCATGAGTTCATGTTAACTTAGAAGTTCGTTATCTTCACAAGTATTGGATATTGCTTGAGAAATCCACTTTGAAAGTGACCTCAAACCTTTGAAGATTGACTAAGTTATTGACTTACAAGCTTAGAATGAAGCAAGTACTGCTACATCAGTTGTAAGGTCATTTGTTTTGTTTAAAGACCTTTTAAAGCTAAGGTTGGAACAAATAATGGTTATTGTGTTCCATAATCAGCAAACAATTCGTTTATACACGGAAAGACTCACATTCAAAAGTAAAAGAGCAATAGTTGCTGGGTATACTTGAATGACACGTGGCCCAATGGCCTAGTGACATGTGGCACCCAGCCATTGGTCAACAGGGCTCCAATCCCCTGCTGACACGTGTCCAATGAACCCAAAATGAGGAACCAAGGCTCTCCACTATAAATAGTGGAAGGACCCTCATTAATGGGATATTCAATTCATTCATAAATACAAAAACACCAATCTCGAGAAATATTAATTGCAGAATTCTCCCATTACGTGGGATGTAATTTCACTATCTACGCACACTTTTCCTCCTGTACGTTATTGACTTGATCGTCGGAGGCGGAGCTCCAACCAACCGGAGACTTCGTGGTTTTGCAAGTACAAGCGGTGAAGGGCATTCTCGGAACTGTAACTCTCCCGTAGGACACATCAAAAAACCCCGAAACATTTGGCGCCGTCTGTGGGGAGAGTACTTCTGAGATGACTTCTAACCTTGTACCACCGGATCAGGACAAGCGGCCGTTGGTCGAGCCTGAGGTCTAGACGGACCATGAAAGTGGTGACGACTATGAAGTCAACACCTATGTGGCCCCAGACGGGTCCTTCAGAACAAAACACACCCGTTCCAGAGATAAGAAGGAACGGGATAACAACCAAGCTGCTCCAGGCAACCCAGCCGGCAACCCGGTTGGAGCTGCCCAGGCGGCAGAAGGCTCTGCTCCCGTCACTAGGAACAAACTCATGACCTTCATGAATAGTTTCAAGGGCGAGATCAAGAACCTTATTCGGTCAGCTACTCCCAAAAAGAGTCAGCCAGCCAAGAATCCTTCCTCCGGGAAGAAGATGATCAAAGACCGGGTCCCTACCCCTCACCCAAATCCAAAGGAGGGAGTGGGCCTCAAGTTCGATCCAAACAGGCTCCGCTTCCCTCAAGCGGAACTCAGAAAACCCATCCGACACTTACAGCCAGATGGTTCCAAAAAACTTTCTCTGATGCCTGGATGTTCCTCCAGGAAAAGAGAAGTCAAGCGTCTGCGTCGGCCTCAACTTCAACCTTCCTAGACAGTTTCTGTGACACCTCTAACAGGCGTACGGGAACAAGCCTAGGGAGTCAGACGGGCGAACCCTCCGCCCGGTCTGGACCCTAAGTGATCTAGCCTGGTCTATTTGGTTCGCCAAATGGACTGGGTGGATCCCCTTTCACCCAACCGGGTCTATTTGGCTGGCATGTGCAGCAGCCGTACCAGCCCATGGACTGGCAGCTGCGCCTGCTAAATCTGGGAGAACAACCCACATCGTTCTCTCCCGAGATAACCCAGGCGGCATAGCCGGCTAAGGTTAAAAACGTGTTGGTGGGGGCCTACGATGGTACCTCCAACCCAGAAGACCACCTAATGGCCTACTCTAACCTCATGTACCTACAGGGGTTGGACGATGCCGTCTGGTGCCGATGCTTCCCGGCTACACTGAAGGGCATTGCCCAACGGTGGTTTGGTAATCTACCAGCCGGCTGCATCAACAACTTCAGAACTTTGGCGTACTTATTTACGTCAAACTTTTCAATGAATATCCCTACCAAAATGACTGGCCTTGACCTAGGGGAAATACAGCAGGGTGACAGAGAAAGGCTCCGGTCCTACGTCAGACAGTTCAATCCGATGAGAATTCAGATTTACGGACTGTCTGACGAAGTTGCTTACACAAACTTCTTTAAGGGTCTGAAGGATGGGTCGACCTTTAAGTTCGACCTCGTCCGGAAAAGGGTAGCCACCCTTCAAGAGGCGTTAATGGAAGCTGAAGCCTATATACAGGTGACGGAGCTCTGCGCTGTAAAGCAGCCGTCAGATTCCAAAAAATCCGACAGAAAAGATAGCCGGCAACAGCAACAACCGGCGAAAAAGGAAGAAAAGAGGTCTGGGCGGCAGACCGACCTGGTTAGCCGGCTTAGAAGCTCAGACGGAAATCTGAACTGTACGTTCCCAGGTACGAGTTCACGAAGGACTACTCCTCCATCCTCATGGAAATCAAAGACCGGATGTCTCTCGAGAAACCGGCCGCGATGAAAAGTCTCGTAAGCAACCGGGACAAGAGCAAATACTGTTAGTACCATGAGGATGTCGGCCACGACACTAATGGTTGCTATAGCCTCAGACGGCTATTAGACCGTTTGGCTGATGAGGGGGCTCTGAAGTCCTATTTGCCCAAAGCCAAAAGTAACACCCAGGCAAAGAAGGGGCAGACGGCAAAAACTGTGCTTACCAACTTTGAGACAGATGAAGAGACTATCTTCACCATAGAAGGCGGTTTTGCCGGAGGGGGTCCCACCATTAGGGGCACCAAAGATAACATCAGGAAGCTGGTCAGCTCAGTGGATGAGGGCCAGGCGTCGAAAGACACCTTTCCTGAGGTCCTTATTTCTGAAAAGGACCGAGGCAAGGTCAGGCGGCCTCACGATGATCCCATAGTCATCGAATGCAAAGTTTCCAATCAGAGAGTTTGCCGGATCCTAATAGATACCGGGAGCTCGTCTGACCTGATCAGCTACCAGTGCTTGACCAAGCTCAAGTACAAACCCAATAACATGCACCAGGCGCCTCACCCACTAGTTGGTTTCGGGGGAGGAGTAGTGCATCTGGTAGGAAGCATAGACCTTCCCATCCGGCTGGGTGAAAAGGGGGAAGGACGCCACATGGTTGTGAGATTTTTAGTTGTAGAGGAACTGGCCGCCTACAACATGATCTTTGGCCGACCGACCCTCAACGAATCCAAGGCTGTCATCGTCCTCTCGCTCATGCTCGTTAAATTTGAAAAGGATGATGGTACAGTCGGTTCCTTGAAAGGGGACTAGAGGACGGCTAGGGAGTGCTATCTCTCTGACGTCAAACCTACTATGGGGGCAGCCGGTGACGGTAAGCCTATAGACATTGATAACTGCGATACATCAGTCCCGGCTCCAAGGGCAGCCGGTAAGAAAAGAAAGGCGGACCTAATGGAACCCGTCAAACAAGAAAAATAGCAATCACTAGCCGGGGAAAAGTCAGATGACCAACGACCTCAGCTGGCTGGTGACTGCCTCGATGTCGTCCTAGACGACAGCCGCCCTGACAGAACCGTCAAGATTGGGACGGTTGCTTTTGAACGGTTGGGAGCAGACCTACTTCAACTTCTGAAGGAATTCAAAGACATCTTTGCCTTTGAAGTGGAAGAGATGCCAGGCGTCAGCCTGAATCTAGCCGTCCACAAGCTCGCCGTGGACCCTAAAAAGAAGCCGGTCAGGCAGAAAACGAGGGATCACGGTGAAGAAAGATCTCAGGCGGCAGCAGCTGAGGTCAAAAAGCTGTTAGATGCTGGGTTCATCCGGCAATGCTACTACCCGGATTGGGTAGCAAACGTTGTCCTCGTGAAAAAGCCGAATGGTACCTGGCGGATGTGTGTAGACTACACAGATTTGAACAAAGAATGCCCCAAGGACAGTTACCCGCTTCCAAAGATCAACAGTCTGGTCGATTCGACAGCCGGTCATGCTCTGATGAGTTTCATGGATGCCTATTCAGGTTTCCATCAAATACCCCTGTGGAAAAAAGATCAAGAAAAGACGGCTTTCGTCTCTGATCAGGGGTTATTTTGTTACAAGGTGATGCCGTTTGGGTTAAAGAATGCACCGGCTACATTCCTGCGCATGATAAACACAGTTTTCATCAACCAGATTGGCAGGAATGTAGAGGCGTACATTGATGACATGATAGTCAAATCCAAGCTATAGACGGATCACCTACCGGACCTCCGAGAAACATTCACCACACTCAGGCGGCACCGGGTCATGCGTAACCCAAAGAAGTGTGTATTTGGTGTTGAGTCTGGGAAGTTCCTCGGATTTTTGATCGATCAAAGGGGCATAGAGGCTAATCCGGAAAAAGTACATGCGGTCATTGACATGCGGTCTCCTCGCACATTAAAAGAAGTCCAGAAGTTGACCGGTTGCCTGGCGGCGTTGGGGAGGTTCCTCAGTCGGTCAGGTGACAAGTGCCTCTATTTCTTCCAGGCCATCCGGAAGAGGTCCAGATTTGAGTGGGGAGAAGAGGCGGAAGTGGCATTCCAGAGGCTAAAGCAACACTTGCACTCTTTGCCAAGGCTAGTGAGCCCCCTACCCCAGGTGGTTCTCTACATGTACCTAGCCATCTCTGATCATTCCCTCAGTGCTGTCCTCCTTGCTGAGAGAGACGGTAACCAGCTCCCGGCGTATTTCATCAGCCATGTTCTTAAAAATGCTGAGCTCCGGTATCCTATGATAAAAAAATTTGGGTTGGCCCTGTTCGTAGCGGTCAAGCGGTTGAAGCCTTACTTTTTGGCTCACCCGGTGTTTGTATATACAGACCAGCCGCTCAAACGCCCAATGACCACCATCGAGTCCGGCAGAATGATCAAGTGGGCTGTTGAAATACAAGGCCTTGAGATAACTTTTGAACCCAGGCGGGCAGTGAAAGGTCAGGCGTTTGCCGACTTCATTGTCGAGATGACTAGACCGGTGCAACCGGAAAATCCTAATCAGGTTTGGAAGTTATCCGTGGACGGTAGTTCTATAGTGAACGGCTATGGTGCAGGCGTTATATGCCATTCTCTGGAAAGGGATAAGTTTGAATATGCACTACGGTTCAAGTTCCAAGCCTCAAATAATGAGGCAGAGTATGAAGCCCTGCTAGCCGGTATACGCATGTGTAAGGCGGCAGGGGCAAGAAAAGTTAGCGCCTGCTCATACTCTTAGTTGATCGTTAGCTAGTACCATGGTGACTACGAGGCCACCTATCCGGCTATGATCAAATATCTGCAGGCGGTCAGAGAAGAGGCCGGGTCACTTGACGAATTTCATCTAAGTCAGGTGCCCCAGTCCGAGAATAATCAGGTGGATGCCCTTTCCAAATTGGCATCATCCGCCTCCTGTGATGCACCTAGGACAGTCTTTTGGGAAGTCATTGAGAAAAGAAGCATTGATCATGACCCCATTGGAATTCTAGACCGAAGTGGCACTTGGATGGACCCCATCCGGGCTTACTTGACAGACGGTACTTTGCCGGATGTCCCTTCTGAAGCAGTAGCACTCAAGAAGCGTGCCCTTAGCTTTGTTATGCATTAAGGGGAGCTCCTCCGGAAGGGGTGCCTACAGCCGTTCCTGAAGTGTGTAACCCCGGAAAGGGGAAGAGAAGTCCTAGAGGACCTGCACGCGGGTTTTTGTGCCTCACACATAGGTGGCAGGTCCCTAGCAAGAAGAGCCAGACGACAAGGGTATTTTTGGCCCACTCTTGAGGCAGACGCCATGGATTTGGTGAAACGGTGTGACAAATGCCAAAATTTTTCCCGGTTGATACATCGACCGGCAACTGACCTGACAACCATCCACAGTCCGGTTCCATTCGCAAAGTGGGGCATGGACATTCTGGGTCCTTATGCGCCTGCATCAGGCGGTTGCCGCTACATTTTGGTGGCAGTGGACTACTTCACCAAATGGGTTGAAGCAGAGGCGGTTAAAGGCATTAAAACGAAGGATGTGATCTCCTTCATTTAGAGAAACATCATCACCCGGTTTGGGGTTCCAATGTCTATGGTTTTTGACAACGGACCACAATTTTAAACGCCTGTCCTCAAGAGCTGGTTAGGGGACCAAGGAATCTCCCATTGTTTTGCATCCGTTGGCCGGCCTCAGGTAAACGGGCAAGTTGAGGCTTTCAACAAGCTGATCTCAGACGGTATAAAGAAGAAGGTGGAAAGAGCTGGTGGACTATGGGCAGAGGAATTACCTCATGTCCTTTGGGCCATCAGGACAACAGAAAAAGGGGCAACCGGTGAAACTCCATTTCTTATGACATACGGCACCGAGGCGGTACTCCCCATTGAGCATTATGAGCCAACCCTCCGCATCATGCTGTATGATGAGGAGGCCAACTGGGAATCCATGCGGCTTGCACTGGATGCTCTCCCAGAGCGAAGGGGCAACGCAGCCTTGCGTCATGAGATCTACCGTCTGAGAATGACAAGAGCCTACAACAAGCGGGTTCACAAACGACCCTTGAATGTAGGAGATTTTGTGCTTTGCAAAATGGAAGCAACCGGTAGGGCCAATGAGCAAGGCAAATTAACCCCAAATTGGGAAGGACCCTACCAGATCTTTGAAGAAGTACGAGAAGACACATACCGCCTGGAAACCCCAGACGGTAGAAAGCTGCCTAGAACCTGGAATGTAGACAATCTCAAAAAGTACTACTTCTAGAAATTATATAGCTTTTTGTAAACTTCTGCATGATTAATGAGAAAAATTTACTACATATTATGTTTACATACGCCATGTCTTGTGCTTACCACAAGCGGCTCTTCTTATAAAATTTCCATGCGCCATATCCTGTGCTCAACACAAGCGGCCCCGAGAACTAATGAATCATCCGGTGACACCCATACGGGTGAATTCATCGAAGAGAACATCTCCCATTTGGGTGGAAAATTGTTCTAGTGATCAAACCTCATGCGGCCCTACCCGCCTGAATGATCCATTGCACCAAAGAAACGTAGGCAAGCATTCCCAAACATGCAGCCGGCTTACTCTTTGGAAAAAGTACCACCAAAAGCTGGTTTCAAAACAGACAGCCGGTACCCAATGTCACCGCCTGACTCATCAAGAGAAGGCAAGGCAGGCCCCAAACATTTGGCTTAGGCCATAACCTATGCAAGGGTGTTCTCACAAAAGCCCAACCGGCAAATGGACACCTTAAACCTACGCAAATTCCTTTACAAAAGCACCAGCCGGCAAGTCAGTAGAAACCGGCTGGCATCCACTCTGATGTTAGCACTTAGCTAAATTATTAATATTTGTACTATGGCATATGGATAGCCGCCTGGCACCATGTCACTTCTGCCAGCCCCCTATCCAGGGGCAATTACCCTAACCCCACCCAGTCTGGGTGGGGTTCATGCGGAAATATACTTGTGAAAGAGTAAACAAAATTATCATAGCCGGAGTACAAAAGAAATTCATTCAAAAGCCGGCTCAGCCGGTGGAAATGTTTACAAATAAAACCGGCACAGCCGGAGAAAATGTATATCAATACTCAAAATAAAAAATAACAGCAGAATAAGCCGACCCTTCCGGCTCTATTACAAGATAATGCACGGCACGCAGCCCGGGAGGTCGCTGCTATTCTAGCTGCACAGTCACCCGGTCAGCCTGAGCCTGATTCCCTTCAGGATGAGATGGGTCGGTGGTGGGAACGGAGCCGGGAACAACTTCATCCTCGACTGCCTCCTCGTGGACAGCCGCTTCCTCCTGCATCCGCTTGAACTCCGCCTCAACCCACTGCTCATAGGGTTCAGGCCCCGGCTTGCCCTCCTCCTCAGCCAGAATGGCAAGATCTGCGTATTTGTAGGCGAGCTCCCAAACGTTGTAGTCTGTACCCGGATGGATAATGGAGAATGCCCTCTTTATCCGGTTCTCGTAGTCCTACTCATTCTCCTCAATAATCCGGCTCTGTTCAGCTTCAAGGGTGGCCTGGAAGTTGCCCTGTGCAGTAGCCGCCTCCTTGACCAGGCGATCATTCTCTTGTTGCAGGCGTTTTCTGGTCTTCTCCGCCTGGTCCAGCCGTTTGAGGGGCTCCTCATGCTTCTTGAGCTCATCTTCAGCGTTGTCTAGGGCCGCTTGAAGATTGTCCACTTTGGTCTTGGACTCTTTGAGGGCCTGTTGGAGGGTCTTGACCTGGTCCGCCTGTCGCATGATTATAGATTTAGTTTCTAAGTCATGCATAATCATTGAATATTCAGCAACATTATGTGCATCATCCGCAGCCCGTTTGGCTCTCCTTACCTCCTCTTGTTTGCGGATGTAGGCTTTCTTGAGCCCCTCCACGCGCAGCAGTGCCTGCAACAACACAACCGGTGTTAGTAGAAAAATCGGGTGCGCATAATACAAATAAAATGCCGGGTGGGCACTCGTAAACTTACATCAGCCAGCTCGACCATTACACGGTCGGCATTGAAGGTGTGGATCCTAGGGATCGCCTCCTTTTCGTCCCGGGGGACGGCTTTCAGCATGGCCCGGGCATATTGAGTTGCATCTGGCCAGCGAGGGGAATTATCTGCACCAGAAACAGACGGTGAGAAAGCTGCATATGCTCCGCCTACAGACAGCCGGCTGATCGGAGAATCTCCCGGCTGAGACTGAGAATATGACTTAACCCGCATGGGTAGGTCAAGCAGCATGAGGTTGAAAGGGTTTGTACCTTGTTGTTGGAAGCCTCTCTGGCCTCCGGCAGAAGATGGACCGGTTATGGTCCTTATTGGCGTGACCTCTTTCGAGGTCGTTTCAGCATTAAACCCGCCTGGGGTCTTTATTGTTTTACCGCTGGTAGTAGCCCGGGCGGTTGAAGAAGTTTTCTGCACCTTAAGTGCAGGCTCCTCAACAGTCGGCCTTGGCTGGATCTGTTTTTGCAGGGAGCGAGGAGTTTTGCTCCCATCCTGAAACGAAGTCACAAACGGTCAGGTGAAGAAATAACCAAAACGGAAGCACAACAAACAAGTTAAGAAAGAGTCAGGCGGTCTAACCTTTTTAGCCGCCTGAGCGACAAGTTTCTTCTCCAGATTTTCCTTCCGGATGTCTGAAGCTTTTTTGGCAGGTGTTTTGGCGGTGGGCAACATGTTCTTTGCTTCTTCTGCAAAACACAAAACAAATACATTCGGTCAAGATCAGAACAAAATCACAAGCATTGCAATCAAAAGAAAATAGCCAGCCGCCATAAAAAAAAACCGGCTGAGGCTCTTAACCTACGTCTTTCGAACATGCTGCTAAGCCCGCAGGCGGTCTGAAAATCGGCTGTTCTCAAACTACCAAATTTCCGTCTGCTCTCAACTCTGAAAACCGGATGCTCTCAAAATCAAGAAATTTTGCGAAGTTTGTAAATGAGAGCTTGAGGGCGCCTTCTCCTATTTATAGGAATTGTCCTAGAAGGCGAAGAGTCACGACTCTTCCCCTTCTGCTTGTCCCTCCTCTTCCTTCAATTAGAATCTGAAGAGTTTTTTTTTTAAAAAAAAAAAATCGTCAACACTCTTCACAGGCGCCACGTGGCACCTTGCCACGTCAGCACCTGTGAGGGGAAAATGTTTGGGGTAAAAATAGTATCCCAGACACGTGGCCCAATGGTCCAGTGACACGTGGCACCCAGCCATTGGTCAGCAGGGCTCCAATCCCCTACTGACACGTGTCCAATGAACCCTAAATGAGGAACCAAGGTTCTCCACTATAAATAGTGGAAGGACCCTCATTAATGGGATATTCAATTCATTCATAAATACAAAAACACCAATCTCGAGCAATATTAATTGCATAATTCTCCCATTACGTGAGAAGTAATTTCACTATCTACGCACACTTTTCCTCCTGTACGTTACTGACTTGATCGTCGGAGGCGGAGCTCTAACCAACCGGAGACTTCGTGGTTTTGCAGGTACAAGCGGTGAAGGGCATTCTCGGAATTGTAACTCTCACGTAGGACACATCAAAAAACCCCGAAACAGGTATACTTGAACGACATGGTCGTATAAGCCATGAGTCAAGGATGCTTGATTATAAACAAACATTTCCATAACATGAAAACTCACCAATTTTAGGTCATGAACATGATTTATGTTCCGAAAATCTTTAACAATGTCACAGCAACAAGGACACACTCAAGGCTCTATTAGATAGACTCTTGATAGATGATCGATTCGGAATCGTTCTAAGACAAGCAAGTCTTACTTGTTGAAATCGACTAGGAAAGGAGCTATTGTGCTTGGTATAGACTATTGATTCCGAAAGCTAAAAAGTATTCATTACTTCAATGTCTCACAAGAATTTGCAAGAATATGGCTATAATCATCAAATGTGAGCAAACTGGACCTTGAGTAGCTCAAAAGTTCAGTGAAGCGTAGAATCAACTTGGCAAGCTATCAAAACATCTTGATTAGATCAAGCAATTTTGCTTAAAGCCAAGAGTGATCACACCAAAGTTATGAAATTGAAATTTCATAATAACCTCCACAAAAGAACATAGGCTGTCTTGATGGAGATCTCGATGCCATTATCAAAATGAATCGAATGATGGTAGATCACATCCCTTTCTATAAAGTTATTAAGGATTTGCACAAATGACTAATGTTACACTAAACAAAATCGTCGAAGCTAAAAGAAGACACCATATTCAGTTATGGATATAAATAGTTTCTAGCGTCTTTTCATGTATATGTCTAGAGTTCATTGACTCAGTGGGATCTAAGTGGCTCAATATGAGGTTGGAGGACGGACCCATCTATAAAGTCCACCAAACACCCAAAAGGATGTCAGACGGAAACAAAAGATTTATAAGGACATCAATACCGTCATTAGGAATTAAACACAGAAAACCATACCTCGCCCAAGGCTTACCGCACTTAAAGCAAACACTGAAGAGGTTTATCAGCGTGCGGTTCAATGCACAAACATGGAGCCCGCCAACCAAAAAAACCAATCACCACTCACACGTGTTCCGTACCACTATGTCAAGAAATCCCGAACGTACAACCCACAACCACAAATATGACTGCAAGAATTCGCCGGAATCCCTCAACTAGCACCGTTAGACGTGAAAAAACCCTTCCAATCGTTAACTCAGGCTAGACTCGCAACACGATGGATTTCATGCAACAGCGTCAAGAATTAGACTACTCGCGCATACAGCTTTGTCTCGCCCGTATCCGATTATAGTCTGCATCAAGCCTTCCTAAAACACTACTTCGACATCGGCCTCGGATACCCTATGTAGATAATTGAATAAGACAACAATATGGTGTTCCATTAGTTCACCTAGGTTTCCCGAGCGTGCACCCCCACAACCACATATGTAGTTGCAAGAATTGGCCGAAAATCCTAAACTCACATAGGTTCCCCATCAAGGAATATTTGTCGCCCTGTACCACTGCTTCGCCGAATGAATCCCGAACTACGTGCCTTGCAACGACAAAAGCCATCACAAGAAATAGTTGAAAACACCCAAACTAACATAAAGTACAACATCAAAGGTGAGATAATTTATCGAAGGCAACACGAACAATATCGGCTTCATAGATCCGAGGTCGCGTCTGCGTCTTTCCAAGCAAAAGTCCGGGTCAACATTCCCGGCCTCGAAGCTATGATACCGTCATAATTTCCGCCTTGCCCCCCCGTGAGATTTTTGTGTGCATTCTATTAGCGTCTGGCAATGCACACTACCTACCTCAGGTCAGAGAAGGACCCAAGGTTGAATAACTACATCTTACTGCTATTCAACTTTGAGTTGCCTATTTTCCCCTATAGAGCTTTATATTGTTCCCCCTTGTAAAATACCAGTAAACACCCGTTAGACAGTAACACAATAATGGCTCAAAAGTTGTGAAAATATGATAATAACACCCCGTGTTTTTGGTGGAATCCAAAGAATGGATATTAATCTACATTTTGACACTTATATTTTATAAAAAAATATTTTTGTGGGCCCCAAAAATGGAAAATACGGGAAAAATGGCGATAATTGAAAAAACAGGAAAATTTGCTGAAATATTCTAGAAATTGGGGAAAAGGTTGGGAGTAATAGGGGGGATGGTTTTTTTACACTTTGAGCATCCCATATTACCCTTATTGTGCGTTTTTGGAGGTTCGGGACCGAAAATGTGGTGATTGACCCAGAACAAGGGGGATAGTTTGTGGTGTTGGTGATGAGGTAATTGATTGTTTACATGAGATAATATATATAATACTTGCAAACAAACATGCATGAATAGTTTGTTCAATCAACACCACATCACATCATATATATCAATCAACACACATGTGAATAGTAATATGATTATCCATAGCTACATCATACCATGTGTTCTTTTCCATTCCATTACTATTGTCAAATCACATAACTATCATGATTTTATGACATAATTATACTTTTATGACATCATTATTATCAAGTCACAACATATTATGCATTATAATTATGACATCATTAAATTCATATGAAATCAAATCACATCACTTCAATATACTTTTATGACATCATTATAATTAAATGACATCATTATACTCAAGTCAAGTCACTTATATGACATTTTCAGAATTCCAAAATAGAGTCAAAACTCATTCTTGGTACTTTATAGACAATTTTATAGGTGTCTTATGGTTTCAAACCACCTTATATGACCCCAGGAGTCGCTCCACGCATTAAGTTCATTTTTTTAAAAAACTGTCAAACATTGACCTAAAATCGTGTATTATAGCCTTCCATTTTGGACAATTTTTCACTTTTTTTGACCCGGAAAAAAAATTGTTGAGATTCTTACCATGGACCTAATACACCCTGACAGTCGTTTTTGGGTGGGTAAAACCATCCAATATGCCTTTAAACGGTCAACTTACCCGTTTACAACTTGCACCGATTTCATTAACTCAAGCCTACCACGGACATTTATGACAACATATAATGATCATATATGATTCTAAACAACATTATATGATCCCAAGATGCATCCCCTAGTATTTCAATACTTGTCGACACCGGGTCCCGAAACCTCCATAATTGCCCAAAAAGCGTGAATTATAGCCTTTAAGTTTGGAAATTTTTGACTTCTTTTGCCCCGGAAATAAAAATTGCCGAGATGATTACCATGGACCCTAAAACCCTCCGGGAGTCCAATTGGGTGGGTGAAACCATCCAATTTCCCTTTAAGCATTCAAATTACCCATTTTCTTACACGCCTCTTGTATTGGCTATAAGCTTTCACGGGACCTTTATGTAGACGAATAATGGTCATATATGGGGTCCAAACAATATTATATGACCCTGTGATGCATCCCGTAATATTTCGTGAATTTTTGATACCGGGTCCCGACACATCTTAAATTGCTCCAATTTGGTGTATTATATAGCCTTCAAATTTGGCTTCCGTATATCATTTTTTCACCCGGCGAGATTATGCATCCAGGTACTTCCATGGGTTCCCAACGGGCCTTGGGAGTCATGAATAGTGCCCGGAACCATGTCATTCATCCTTAATCATCATGTCTTAAGGCAAAGTCGACATACTCTCGAAAGACAAAAATTTCGGTTTGTATGCCTTGTCCTTGGGTGCACATGTCTTGTGCACATGCCACACGCCCCCTTGCACCATCCAACATCCCAACACTTAGGCTTTGTGACTTGTCTTAATCCCGTACTTAGCATTATTTAGCATATAAGATGCACCGCTAACCTCGTTTTCCAAAATATAGGTGTTTTTAGGGAATAGGGTAGGGGGGAGGGACGAATCGAAGCGACATAGGGCTGAATCTTTGTGGAGCGTGGCAGCAAGGCCACTTTGCCACTTACAATACCCCGTTGCGTATTAAAGTTGTCTGCAAAAGATTCAACCCGCCGCTCGGTAGGAATTGTACTTCAACTTGCATACTTGTGTAAAATACCAAGATTACATCTTCCAATATGAAGATTAATCAAATTTTACTCACAAGTAATTGAACTTAATGGATTTAATCAACAAAAACATGAAAAAATCCAAACTTTGTTCAACATGGAA